>NW_027526385.1:5430596-5993118 GCF_048455015.1 Haemaphysalis longicornis | reverse complement strand
GTTGTAATTTCGTGACACAATTGATATTATTTTACGTTCGAGACTTGTGCTTGCGCCGCCGTGTGTGGAAACGAACGCTAAACCACTGCGGAGGATTGCCACGTAAAACCCAGTTTCTGTAGTAGATGGTAAAAATTAACGTTGTTAATTTGCATTCGTTCAACCTTTTCTTTTTAATTTTAACATTCATGTGAACAACCCTACTACTTTAAGTGTTATCAAAGCGCTTTGCTTTCACTTCACCTAAAGGTGCAAGACGCTGCTGCTTTTAGTCCATCCTCCTCCCCCCCCCCTCCCGAGCAAAGCATCCGAGAAAAAAAAAAACGAAAAACCAGGTTTAGTCTAGATTAAGCGCGTCTGCATTCCGTTTTAATTATTTTCTCAGTCAATCTCGTATTCGTCGCATTCGGTGTCGGTTCTACTTAAAACTAACAAACCAACGATCGCACTTACGGTGGCGTTACTTAAAGGAGGGGAAGGCTGAACCCCACCGGCTACCAGCCCCCTTGGTAGAGAGAGAGGGGTTTCACTTGTGGTCAACCATTGCGTCAACTGGACTTCGAAAACTTGAAGACGACTGTTGCCGCTCTCATCACACTAGCCTATTCATTTTAAGTGCGAATACTTTATAAGCGACCCCAAACCATCCACCGCCGGCGTCGGCGGCGTCGGCGTCCGCAGTGCTCCTCTATAAAGAAACAGCATCCGGCGCCAGGTTTCGATCCGCGGACTTTGCGGCCGCAGCGCGACGCTCTACCGACCAAGCCACGGACGCGACGTGATATCAGCGTTAATGACGCGCCTTATATCTTTAACGCATTGAAACTATGTCGTCAGCGGCGTGCGTTGGCGACTCAGCGCGTTATAGCGGCTTGATAACTGCGTGGTGTACACGTGATACTACAAACCCGATGGAAGAGATGGAAGAGAAGGCGGCGAGGCGGTGGGCTGCGGGGGCCGAGCGCAAGCGCCGCAAGCGGGCCGACAACCGTGCATTCGCACTTTCACATTCTCCCCCTCGGGAAATGCGGGGGAATTTTTTTTTTTTTGCTCCTTATAATGGGAGAAAGCAATGTATGCATGGGGTGTCCATGATATGCGCGACTTTAAGAGCTAATTCCCAATGGGGAGACTGAAGGCGAAGAAAGAGCGATTCCTGGAGTGGGGGCACCATCGGTATGACCGCGACGCGCGGAAGGGCGTAGCCAGCGAACGATAGTGGCCATTGTGTTCTCAGCGGCTTTTTGGGTGGCTTTTTGTTGCAAATTATAGAGGTTTCGCGAGCTCCTGGTGAATGTAAAGCTTTTTACTGTATCACTGCGGTGAGGCTTCGGAGAGCGTGAACTCCGCCACCCCTGTAGGATTTTCAGGGGAAACCGAAAATAATATGACTGAAAAAGAAATCTGGTCAGGATTCGAGCGTGCAGGCGGAGTAAGGGGGGGGGGGGCTAGGACAAAGAATTAAGATGTGGTGAATGTAGGCATGTAAACATAAAACGAAGGTCGGTTTTCCCGAACAGGATGGGTGCAATTTGTATGCACAACCCGTACGGGCTTAATAAACATTTAGGATATTAGAAGCTGCGGCTGTTTTCAAAAAGGGCCGTTCTTCCTCCACGGCAATATCCTAGACCAGTGTTCGCAAATTCATTTTAGCAAGGCAGCCCAGTCTACGTAATACCCTTCATAAGGTTTTCTGGATTCTGCGGGGCTAGCTAGTGTTTGTTACGTTTTGGATATTGAGAGTGTGCATGTAATTTATGTACTTTGAGGTTGTGTAATTTGAAAAAATTCAAAAAAGGTGTCGCACCATCGTAAACACCGGTTAATTGTCTTGGCAAAAAAAAGAGCGAATATAAATTAACAACCTGTCGTAAATGAAAAAAAGAACATGCGCTAAAGAATTCAATCGGCTGCGTAACAGGTGTCCCCAGGAATAGGTATTAAACAAAAATATATAAACGCAGAATTTCTAAAAAAAAATTAAAAATAAATTCACCGCTCCAGATTGTTGTCCATAACCCAGGTTAAGTGGAAATAAAAATACAACGGCTGTCGCAAACAGGCAAGCACCGGATAATTTGGTCGCCGAAAAGTTTGCGCACCGAAATGTCCGTACACCGATATGTCCGTACACCGAAATTTCCGCACCGAATCATCCTCATCCTACACCGAAATCTCCTAGAGCCGTCTGGAGTTTGTCCGGTGCTCCCTGAAAAAAATTCGCCTAGGAGATTTCCTTTTGATTATCTTTATCTCCAGATAATCTGCCGGAGGTGTTGATATTCGTACAATATACGTAGTTCTAAGTGAGTTTTAAATTTCTCACCGAATTTTGCCCCAGGATAATTGGACACTGTATTTTAATTTAAAAACCTAATTGTAACGTTAATGTAACGACACGTTCCAATTTTCGAAGTGGAACTGGAACGCGTTCCTTTCGCAATAAAGGAACTTGTAACGGGAACTCGTTTCAAAATTGGAAAGGAATGAGGAACGAGCTTTCGTTCCTATTTTGGAGGAACGTGTACAACACTGAATAAAAGCCAGTACCTGACGGACAAAGACCGGCTATTAGCATCGACCGGAGCTATCAATACACGCTGCAGATCGTCTCTCTATGGCACGTGAGCTGTATAATGATGGAGCAAAGGATTTCAAATGCGCGCCGTTTTGCGAAGACCTCCAGGATGGCCCCTTCACTTCTCGGGTGGCCTGACATCAGCACTCACTCTCATCAATTAATGTTTATTGTCCCTCTTTATGGTCTACGTCTGTAACAGGGAAACGAAAGGCCAGACTTCAATGCACTTTGAAAAGTTGGCTGAACTTGTAGTACATGTTTCTTGCAACACTTTTTGGGCTGTTTCCAGTGTTGTACTGAAGTCTGTGGTGTTTGCTTTTAACGCAGATGGCGTAAAAAGACGTTTTCTACTTCAAAGAACTTGGAATCGATGGTCCCAAGCCGAACCTTCTTTGGGGAAACCTGGCAGAATACCATCTGAAGGTGACGCCATCTCCACTGTACCCGCTGCGTGGCTTATGAAGCGTAATTCAAATGAAACAATCCAATCACTGCGTGCACGTTCACAATACGTAGGAAAACCACGTTCAATTATACTATATCTTACACGGAGGTAACGTTTGTTAGTCAATTTTAGCTCAATACCATGCTAAGAATTTTTCCTTAAATGTTCTTATCAAGCGGCACGTCTGTAGTCATATGCGTGTTTGCGCTGTACTTAAATGTTCCTTAGCGGTATTTGCCTCCTTGTGCGCCACACTCAGCTTGTAACTGCCGCCTCAGTAAAGACGTTTAGTAAAAAATATATTCCTGCTAATCACGTAAAAACACACCAAGCTTTATTCTTCCGTTCTGCTTACGTTAGCATAAAAATCATCAACCAAATTCAGAAATTTTTTTTGCGTGTTCTTTGTCGTTCGTGTAAGATAATAATATTTTTATTACCGCCCAATATTTTTACGTAGTTGTTTCATATTCACACAATTTGTCTAATTTTTATTTCTGCAGTGTCACTGGTATATAGATTTGTCCTGTCAGATTGGTGATAAACGTTTCATTCAGTACCTTGTATGTAAGGCAATGAAGGATTCAAAGTGACCCCAGCAAAACAAAATGTTATTTACAGGGGCACGTAAAGGTACTGACAGAATGGTGTGACAAGTACGGCGACGTGTTTGGGTAAGTACTGGTTTGTCTGTGGCCTCGTTTCATTATGTTAATGGCAGCTTACTTTGGCATGCACTACAAGTACTCTGGAGCACACAACTTTTAGCTGCAAATTCACTGAATCAAATTCATCTTCGTGATATATAAGCGCCTAGTAAAGGAGTCTTGATACACTCCGCCGGTATCGCCATCACCTGACTGATGGGTGGATTGAGATCCATTGTCGAGTAGCCTATCCTAAATCCGGCCTGTCAGCTCCGTTATTCGAAGACAAGTTGACTCCGTTGAACAATTGAATAACTCACTGTTTTCGGCGATAACTTCCCGGTTTCTTTTATAGTTGTCTTCTATCTACAGCAACTGCTGACTGTCATATTCGTTGTTAAATTGCCATTAGGTGTGCCTATGCTACCTTCACTTTCTCCGATAAAGACGACGAATTTTTTGTGAAGCGTTATTCTAACTCCTGCACCCTGCCTCACCGTGGCTGAAAATTTGCGTTTCTCCGTTTACTTACTTTTGTTCCTTCTACTCCTCAGACCTAGCCTTTGGATTGCTTCAATTGCTTGGATCATCGTCACGTTTTCATGCCTTTGATCTTGCAACCGCCACGATGGCTTTTTTCGGGGGAGTTAAAATGAAGCTGATTTCATTTTTTTTTAGCGGTAGAGGTTGTCCGTATTCATTCCTGATCACTCTGTTTGCCAAACAGTTTACTCGTTATACTCAGGAAGCATCACCAACGAGAGCATCACCTCGGCTATTCTAAGTACTTACTCCAACCCCTCATGCTGCACGTTCGCCGATCTGCCTCCCTACGTTTTGCCTGAAGTGGTAATGTTAGTCATTGAGGATTCCACCTCCTCGACAAACTGTCAACAAACGCATCCTCGCAGCTCCTGACTAGACTTGCACTGTTTTGACTTGTACTTGCTCTTTACCTTGATGTCAACTGCCGCAACCCCCTTGCAAATGTTGTACAAAATCCTCCACACGTGGACCAAGAATCCTACCTAAGCTGCTTTCTTTCTCAATGCCCGTGGTAGGGTATAACGTGGCCCCTATGTAACACCTTAAAACCTTTCCCTGTTTTTTTGAGCCTCCCTTAACACTAATATGTGCCAGTCAGTTGCCGGGAGATCCCCTACAAGCACAGCTGAGCTGGCCTTATTTGGCAGAGTACTGGTGTTAAAAAGTTCAGGTTTAAATCCTAGTGACGGTCTGTCCGGAGTCATGAGGTTACGGCTAGCCTTAGCTGTATCGCTGACTTTGCTGCCACCTTGGTCACATGTTTTAAATAGCTGCGGGGACCCAGAACCGTGATTTCAGTCAACGGATCATTGAGAGAGGGAGTCTGCGGTTTAATACGGTACAAGGACTGTCAGGTCTTGCGCTGGTTAGAAAGTGACATTTGTGTACCAGTGGCGCTCCTAGTTTGGTTGCATCTGCGTTGTGTAGCCTCACATTCGAGGATGATATTTACTACCGGACCGGGCAGCGCTACAAACCGTTCATGCAATCTCACCCTGGGTGCCCTCAAGAATCTGTGTTCTAATTAGTATTCGAAACTTGAGATAATGCATGATGAATTAGACAATATTTTTACAGAGAAATGGGAATCTTGCTGCCGAGAATTGTAATTAATGTATCGTGTGGGCACATTTTGATCAAATATACAAACTTCCGGTGGTTTAGAGGCAGAAATACTAATTATTTACCGCATGGGCACTTTTTTATCAAACCCGAACTTCCGCTTTTTTTTAGAGTGAAACTTCCATCGAAGCTCGAGGTATTTTGAGTTAATCGTTGGTATTGGTTTCTTTTTGGTCTTTTGACTGACAGATTTTACAATGGCGATGTACCGACTCTGGTCATCAAGGACCTAGACTTCCTGACGTACGTTTTTGTGAAAAATTTTCAAGACTTCACAAGCCGAGGCGTAAGTTTTACAGCAACTCTCACTCAACATTTGCACATGCAAGTTATCAGAAATATGAACCTTGCCCGTCTGCTGGAAACATTGTGTGGTTAAAGCTATTCAGGCTATACGCTTGCCTGCTGAATTGACGGGCCGAATATGCTTACTTAACTATCATGGTTTAATTTACCCCTTTCTTTCAATCCCTCTAGTTGACATGGGATAATTCCAACTCACTCAGAGAACACAATGCCGCACGTGTACTGCAAATGGGCCATGAAAACGATGTACAAATTCGTTTAACTTGATAGAACCAGCGCTCGCGTGTTGGAACCTGTGTGTGTATACACAAAGAACTAGCATATTCATGTTCACTGTATGCTTCCGACAATTGCTCCCATAGAGGTCTAAAACTGCACGAAAAATGCACTGTCCTCCGACCATAAGGCTTCACCAAAGTTTTCATTTCCCTGACCTTCCCTACTTGCTTTCACGGGAGGCACTGAGACTACGTTCAGAGAAGCTAGGGAAAGCATACTTCAGATCTTACTAGCTAGGGCACATTTCTAGAGAAAGGAAAAGTGTAAAATCCAACGGAGCAACACAGATCGCTCGTTTACACAGAGAGTAAAAATTACCTTGAAGCTTGTAGAGAATCCGTACTTAAGTTTCCTTGACTCGTGGCCAGGTGACGATGCGAACCGATGAGGAGCACACCTTCCTGGGGCAAAGCCTACTGCACGCCCGAGGTCTGCAGTGGAAGAGAACGCGTAGCTGTGTCTCCTACGCCTTCACTGCAAACAAGTTCAAGCAGGTGAGTGTGATGCCCAGCTCCTGGCTTTTCCGTGAAAGTGGAGCAGCATCTTTACCAGCGTTTGGCAACACGTAGAAAAGCAAAGCCATAGTAAATGAGAAAACGTGGAATGGTTACTGTTTGGCATACCATAGCTCATATTTCAAACGCGCCATTATGTGACACAAGTGGCGCCTCCGCAGGATCTATGAAGAAGTGTCGGTAACTGTTTTGCTGCTTTGAAAATGCTCTCGCAGATGATCCCGTACATGAGCCAGGTGGCCGACATCTTTGTGGAGATCTTGGGAGAGAAGGCGGACGCAGGCAAAGAGTATCCCATGCTGCGCCTCTTCCAAGGCCTCACCATGGACGACGTGGGCCGGGCCGCCTTCGGCTTTGACTGCACCTTCCAGCGCGAGCTTTCCCATCCCTTCCTCAAGACCGCGCAGAGCGTGCTGCCGGGCGTCATGACGGGACCCTTGCACATGTTCGCCCGTGAGTGTCGTTAGCTTCCCTGCAGGCCTTCTGATGGTCCTCGTCTACTAGTGGCAGCGCCATCGAAGGCTTTCAGCGGCAATTCTCAACAAATCTGTGATTTTGCACCTTGTAAGACATTCCGGAATGTCAAATTTATGTACAGAGAGCCAATTCGGAGCGAGATTAGGATACCGTTAGTGTTGAGCTTGTAACGTGGAAAATGTACACCGAAAATCTCCCACCTATAACTTTCACCCGTGCTAACGATGGGACACGAAGGGTTTTTTTTGAAAATTTCAAATGAGAGAACACAGTACTATACCTCGATACTGCGATTATTGGAAAGATCAATTACTTCTCGGGTTACATCAACAGGACTTTCGGTGCGTGCTCTTTCCGGCAGGAGAAAAAGCCATATTTTGCATTTTCATAGAAGTAAGTAACCTTTAAACACAAGGTGTAAACCAAGAATATTTCACTCGCTATGCGTAGTGACAAAAGAACCCGCTATTGCGTGCCATATCATCGCTTTCAAATTAGTCCGTGGTTCTCACAGCCCTCATGTTTGCGAACAATAATATACGTTAACTGAAGGGACTTGCAACAGGTGCAAGAGAGGCTCAAGGCATGTGAATTATCCAGTAGTACTACTGCAGCACCAACGACACGGGCATAGTGTTGCGTCTTGTAGCGAGTTGTAGCGACCGCAGTCTGCTGGTAGCGGGGCCGGTCGCCGTCGCTTCGTCGAGCCAGGACTAGGGGAGAGCTTAGAGCAAACTCAACGGGTTTATTTACATTTTTACAGTGAGTTGTCGAGATGAAGACAGAAGACAGATCTTGGCGGGCCGCAGCACGCCCTTTTTGTTGACCCCCGATCCCTAGTTCCCTAAGTTGGGGATCCCCATACAAAACAATGCGGACCAATGGTGAGGTGTAAGTTCCTCGCTGTGAAGCACCGCCCTCGGGTAGGGACACGCCTTTCAGGTATGTCGACAGATGCACGGCACACACACACACACACACCCTTGCCACTCGTCAGGAGCATCTAGTCGGTGTTGCTGTAGTAGAGGGGAAGAACGGAAGACGCGCGAGCGCCTCGTATCTTTTTGGTGTCCGCCGCGCGCTGCGTTCCCACGGTGGGGTTCTCACATATACTTCCCAGGGAGCTAACAAGGTTCGTGGAATCACTCGGAAGGGTTAATGGCTTGACCATTGCCACTGCCTTCTTCGCTGTGCTGCCGCCGCCACTGGGTCCCATTGTCCGGTCGTCGCCGTCTGGGCTTTCACGCGCACACGCGTTCAGTTGCTTAGGCCGGGGGACGAGCGGCGGCTCCTTAATCCCTTTTGGGCAACAACACTAAACACCGCTCAAAAGCCGCTGTCAATTAGTGGCCGCCGCCGCGGTGTCGGCTTCCTTTCGTTTCCGTCGACAAGCGGTGGGGAGGTCGACCGGCGGGTGACTGACCCGCGCAAACATGGCGCCGGTGAGTCATAACAGCTCCTCCGCCGACGGGAAGATCTCGGACGTCGTGTAGTATCAGCTGCTCGACGGGAGAGATCACAGTAGCAGCATTCTTTCAGCACCATTGAAACCACAAAGACCAACCTCCCGAACCAGCAAGAGCCAGCAATGAGTTTTCGGCATCCAGGCTGCTCTTTCAAAGGTGCTACAATGCACCTACGCTTTTCAATTTTTTTTTTCATATGGCAACCACACCAATACTCTTGCTCACAGCTAAAAGCTTAGACTGAGTTACTCACAACACTACTCAAAATCACTACATAAAAACGTTCCTCAACTGAAAACAAAAGAAAGCAAAAGCGAAAAAGCTAAAAGGCTCTGCTTAATGTGTCAACATTGGCGTTGGCGGAACTCTTCTTATACTTCACAGTGAAGTTAAGCTCCTGAAGCGCAAGGCTCCAGCGTAGTAGTCGCGGATTCTTTCCCGACATTTGCGACAGCAACGTCAGTGGTCAGTGACGAAGACAAAAGAAGTTCCGTAAAGGTAGCAGGCCAATTTTTGGGTGGCCCACACAATGCAGGCACATTCTTTTTCTGACGCACTGTAGGCCTCCTCGCGAACCGAGAGTTTCCTGCTGGCGTACAGCACAGGGTTCTCGTTCCTGTTCTCATCCTCCTGGCAGAGTACTACTCCTAAGCCTCTGTTGCGGGCATCGCATTGCACAGTAAAGGGACGATCATAGTTCGGTGCATGCCGTACGGGCGAGTTTACAAGAGCCGTTTTGAGGCCTTGGAAAGCATCCTCCATTTCTGGTTGCGGGAATTCGCTAACCGCCTCTCCTTTCAACTCGTCAGGTCGCCTCCTGCCCTGCCCTACCACGCGCCCTAGGTACCGTACTTCGGCGCGAGCTAGCTGGCAGTTAGCCGGCTTCGCTGTCAGTCCAGCGTGTGTCAAACGTCTAAGGACATCGCTAAGATGGTACAGGTGGTCTTCCCATGTATTGTAGTACATAGCAAGGTCGACTAAGTAGGGAACAGCGTATTCTTCAGCCCCCTGCAGAACTCGGTTCATCAGCCTTATCCCGCACTTCTCCAGGAAGCCCGCAGTCAGAACGCTGCTGAACACTGAACCCTGGTAGCACTGTATCTCCTTAGGTAAGGCCACTCTAGAAAGAATAGACAGTAGTGCGTTGACTACTTCTACCGAGCTCTGCTCCTTCATTGGGATCGCCTCTGGAAATTTGGCTGGTGGACAATCAGCGGTAAGCAAATACCGGTAGCCTGATTTTGTCGCTGGGAGTGGTCCCACAACGTCTATTACCAGCCGGGGAAAGGGCCCTGAAATGAGCGGAAGGAGCTCAAGTGGCGCCTTTCCCTTCTCGTGCGGTTTTCCCACTCTCTGACAGGTTTCACACGCTCTTACGTGGTTCTCAACCTCGGTGAAGCATCCTGGCCAATAAAACTCCGTTAGGAGCCTATCTTTGCTCTTCCGAGCTCCTAAATGCCCCAACCGACCAACTCCGTGACAGAGATCAACAATGGAATGCCGATACTTAGTCGGAACTACAATCTGGTCAAACGTGCGACCTTTTGCATCCTGGTAGTGGCGGTACAAGATGCCGTTTTTGACGGGGAAACTGACATTCTTCCTCGCCACCCCTTCCCTGACGGTGTTCCAAATCTCCTTAAGGCTGGGATCGCTTTTCTGCTGCTCGATGAGCTCGTCTCCTGTCACTTTCCCCTGTACATTGCCTAGTGATTTGGATACAGGCAACACGAGCAGCCCCTCTTCCGATTCCCCTTCAGCTATATCAGCGCGAGTCTCCTCCTCTGACCCCTCTCTCTTTTTTTCAGTAGACGACGGGATAGTAGACTCCGCTGTGCTGACTCCAGCTGGTGTTGCTGTACTTCGGGTGAAACTCGGTTCTTTCCGCTCTAGTTCGGCTGCTGGCGTGCGTGCTTTAGCTCTAGTCAAGGCTTGGACTGTTCCCTCCTGAAAACTTTTCCCTTGTTCTCTAAGCAGACGGTCGGTCTGATTCGAGAACAAGTAGGAGTACTGCGAGGGCAGCTTGTCTGACACCGCCGCTTCCGTCTCTACTTCTCCGAACGGCCCAGTGATGACTACTCGAGCTACCGGGAGACAAATGCTTCCCTCTTGCAAAACCGGTTTAATCCATGCGCACTTGTCGTTGTAATCTGCTTGTGCCACATAGTCCGGGTGCACCAGATCAATGGTTGCCCCACTGTCTCGTAAGACGCGGCATGGCTTTCCGTTCACGGTTAGATTAAAAAGGTACAGACTAAGTAGCTCCTCGCTAGTAGCAGAGTCACAAGTATACGAAAGGGCTGGCCTGGGCCTACGACATCCTATGACAATGTGACCGACCTCCTTGCATTTGTAGCAGGTAGGTGGTTGCCTAGCGTCAAAAGGACTCTTTTTGGGAGAACTATCCGAAGCCTTTCCCTCCTGTTTGTTTTGTGATCCTTGACTACTTGCAGCGAAGTCCGCCTTTTTCTGTGCCGTCATACCTGCGCCAGCCCCCTGCTTCGCCGTCCAAGGTTTTCCTTTATCTCCCGCTTTTGCGGGAGGAACCTCGTCCCTTTCTCCCCGGCGTGACGCGTACTCATCAGCCAAGTCGGCAGCTGCCTGCACTGTTACTACTCCGGCCCTATCTTGGATCCAGAGCTTCATTGGCTCGGAAAGCTTAGAAAAAAACTGTTCCAGAGCCACTACCTCAAGAGCCTTTTCGAAGTTCCCAAAAGCGCTGGCTCCCTTCATCCATTCTACCAAGTTTACCTTCAACTCGTAGGCAAACTCAGAATACGTGCTGCCCTGCTTCTTGCCAAGATTGCGAAACCGCTGCCGGAACGCATCTGACGAAAGTCGGAACCTCTTTAGAAGGCTATCCTTCACTTTGTCATAATCGTCCGCATCCTCCATCGGAAGCCGCGCGATCACATCCGCTGCTTCACATGGCAGCAAACTTAGCAAGTTTCGAGCCCATGTGCTACGGCCAAGCTTCGCTTTTTCACAGGTTCTCTCGAAGTTCACAAGAAAGAGGCCCACATCTTGCCCTAGTTTGAAGGGTTGCATTAGCTTAGATAAATCACAAAGATTTTGTCTTCCTGCTACCTCTACTCCTTGAACCTCAGCCATCTTCCTCACTTCCACTTCCAGGCGCAGCTGTTCTACTTCCAGTTCTTTTTGCTTTAGCTGGCACTCCTGTTGCTCCCGCTTTTGCTCGCGCTCCTGTTCCTGTTGCTTTTGAATCTCATTCCACGTTTCTGTAATATCTTCACTGGTGAGATTCAAGCCCTCGATAGCGCGAACAATTTCGTCCTTCTTCATCCCCGAATCTACTTCTGCTCCCAGCTCCTCCCCCAGAATCAGCAGCTGATTCTTCAACAAACGCTTCCAATCCATGACAGAGAACTAGTGTGGTGCGGCTCACTATCTACCCAGAAGTTCCGGAAACAACTGCTTCTGTGGTAGCCTCTACCAGCGAAAAGATTGCACTTCTATCTTATCAGCCTGGCAACCAAAAAACCAAAGCCAGCACTCACCAGTTCACAGCTGTCAGTCTCCGTGATCTTGGCGTGTTGATCATTCTCCGTCCTCCAGGCTCAGATCCAACCGCTTGCCATCCAGTTGTTGCGTCTTGTAGCGAGTTGTAGCGACCGCAGTCTGCTGGTAGCGGGGCCGGTCGCCGTCGCTTCGTCGAGCCAGGACTAGGGGAGAGCTTAGAGCAAACTCAACGGGTTTATTTACATTTTTACAGTGAGCTGTCGAGATGAAGACAGAAGACAGATCTTGGCGGGCCGCAGCACGCCCTTTTTGTTGACCCCCGATCCCTAGTTCCCTAGGTTGGGGATCCCCATACAAAACAATGCGGACCAATGGTGAGGTGTAAGTTCCTCGCTGTGAAGCACCGCCCTCGGGTAGGGACACGCCTTTCAGGTATGTCGACAGATGCACGGCACACACACACACACACACACCCTTGCCACTCGTCAGGAGCATCTAGTCGGTGTTGCTGTAGTAGAGGGGAAGAACGGAAGACGCGCGAGCGCTTCGTATCTTTTTGGTGTCCGCCGCGCGCTGCGTTCCCACGGTGGGGTTCTCACACATACTTCCCAGGGAGCTAACAAGGTTCGTGGAATCACTCGGAAGGGTTAATGGCTTGACCATTGCCACTGCCTTCTTCGCTGTGCTGCCGCCGCCACTGGGTCCCATTGTCCGGTCGTCGCCGTCTGGGCTTTCACGCGCACACGCGTTCAGTTGCTTAGGCCGGGGGACGAGCGGCGGCTCCTTAATCCCTTTTGGGCAACAACACTAAACACCGCTCAAAAGCCGCTGTCAATCAGTGGCCGCCGCCGCGGTGTCGGCTTCCTTTCGTTTCCGTCGACAAGCGGTGGGGAGGTCGACCGGCGGGTGACTGACCCGCGCAAACATGGCGCCGGTGAGTCATAACAATAGCTTGGAAATCAGTATTACTCAATAGTCATACTCCAATGCAGAAACCAGCTGATTTTCCTCATTCAAGCTTTCAGTTTCAAAAAATTACCTCTAAAAATGCCTAGTGGACATTGCTTCCAAGTAGCTTAGAATGAAGCAGAACAGAAGAAAAAAAAATATTTTTTATTGTCGTACTGTCTCCGGTCATGACTCCATGACGCATGTGCATTTCGTTTGTCGCGTGTCTTTTGTCGCCTTTATTTTTCTAACCTCGATTTTATAGAAGTAGTGTGTGAACCCCACTTATCGTTCTTTAGACTCTACAACTACACTCGGCAAACTCGTGGCGCCAGTTCTGTGGGTGAACGAGAAAATCGGTGCATACACTTACGACATCTTCAACAAGCATACATCGAAAGTGGTCCAACTTCGCATGAACAATCCGGATGTAAGTGTTCCTTTCGTGTGTGAATCGCTTTACATAACATTGGTCCCCATTCTGAATAAAGAATTTCAGCTATATGGCCTCTCGGCAAAAAGTTATCTTTGATTTTCTAACAAGTTTTTTTATGTGTGTTTGTACCTCAAATAACAGTAAAAGGAAGCATTCTGAACAATCAGAACTCATTTATGTAAGTACGCAGGCTGTACCTTTTTTTCAGGCGTAAATCAGAATACCTCACAGCCAAAGCAAATTGTGTCTTCCATTTAGAGGACGCAGGCTTTTTCTTCGAGGAGCCATGTACTGCCTTCGCGTCAAAACAATAATTTAGGTATCAGCATAACTTGTACCACTTGGGGATATTTAACTGGTGCCGAAATCTCGATACACTGGCATTTTTTTTTTAACTTCGCCTCTCTATGAAAAACAGACGAACTAGCCGAATATCGAACCTGTGGCCTCGTGCGAGTAGTAAAACAGCTTGCAGAGTTCTATGATTGTATTCTACACAATTTCTCGCGGTTCTGTACGATTTCTTTGGTAGATTCTCCGAAGCCATAAGGGTACATGCTCACGTACTTGCAGGCGCGGAAACCAGATATGCTGCAGACCATGCTTGACGTGGAAAGTGAAGAAGGAGAACTGCCGGAGGCACCACAACTTTTGGATGGTGCGTCTTAAATCTTGTTTTACTGGGCTGGCACCAGTACAGTCCTTTTGCTAAAAGCCACCCCTGTTGTGTGCGTGAAGTCCCGGGGAAAAGACCCAAGTGGGTAGAGTTGCGAGGAAGCTCAAGAGAAACAATGGGTGCTGAGAAAGGTGAGGTGGAGATAGTAAGGTAAATCCAGTCCGTTAACCCTAATGTGTCACACAGCCGTAGTCGTACTTCAAGCGTGAACTCATCTTATCTTTTGGAAGGCTCACCCGTAACTAATGTTTTCTGATATTCTAAATCTAATTTTTGTTTTGAACCCACCATTCGCTGTCTCTTTGCAAGGCATGTTTCAGCTTAGGCATTGCAGCAGAAATTAAATAATCTGTTCCTTGAAACTCAGCAGCATTCCCTGGTGGGCAGCTATATTATGAACACTTAGACTGAGTAATGGTAACTTTCGGATGTGAAATAAAACGTTTACAAATATGTGTACGTAACTCCCATATCTTCAGTGAAGAGACGAGATAAGCGACGCAATTCATTTCATTGCCTTTTGATGAACTCTAAACCTTCAGATCGAGAGCAAGAAACGATTCAACAACGCAGTAACTTAGGCACGCAGTAGTTAACCGCAGCCGACTACCCCGTGTGCTGAGACACAGTGTTGCTTATCCAAAAAGGGGCGGCTTTGTTTCAATTGAAGAATGGCGCTGTCTTATGGTGTCTAGTCAACGACACGTTACCACAGTGTTACGCCGGTCTGCTGTTTGGCCATGGCGCCTACACAGCAGTCTGAATCAGGTGCATTAGGCGTGTTACGGGCTCGACAGCTGGGTGCTAGCTGATAATTTACCGGTATGCGGATACCATGCCGTCCTATCATCAGCAAGTATATTCATCCCGAAACTTGTTTCCCGTTGATGTGTTCCTGATGAACTTGCAGACCGTTGATGTGTTCTTGATGAACTTGCAAGGCACTAAGTTGTCGTTATTTGTTGCAGCGGATGCCAAGCTATTCAAAAGAATGAGTCCCGAGGAGGTCGGCATCAACACAACGGTTCTTTTTATTGCTGGGTGAGCTTGAAAAACGTAAAATATGTTCGCATTAGCCGTGCACTTTACGTCCGCGTTCATAATACTGTTAGGAGTAATTACTTCTTGATCTAGAAATAGCCACTGACATAGGACATGTTCTCTATGTTTATTGAACTATTATCAGACAGGCAATGCTCGTTGTCGCTTAATTTGAGAAGGTTTGCTAAAATATTTGCGTTCATTGCTGTAGAGCAAACAGCGATGAACATAGTGACGCTACGTTCAAATCCGCGTTGTTTGCTTTGAAACATTTTCTTCCAACAGCGTACTGACCAAAATACTGATACGTGTCACCCTGTTTTGTGTGAAACATTTCAGCTTCGAGACAACTGCTACGGGACTGAGCTATCTCGCCTACGTTCTAGCCAAATACCCAGATGTTCAAGAGAAAGTTCGAGAAGAAGTGTTGAGCGTTATCAGCCGTTACGTGAGATTCCACTTTTTTATCTCCTTTTCAGTTAGTACAAAGGCTAAAATAGGCTTTCGAACTGAAAGATGAGAACTTTCAATTCGCCTTTTAGGATTAATATTCTACAGCAATAGTTATTCTTTAGCAAGGCGACAAGTTCAAGCAGTCTTAATAGATTTTCCTTCAGCTCGCACTTCCGTATTTGATAGCACCTGACCTTTCATCTCCATTTCAGTATGCGGTTATGCTTATTCCTTGTAATGTATTGATTTATAGCAGTGCTGTTCTTGATAGAAATCTCAGCATCGCAACCGCTGTGCTTGTGTTTATGAAGCTTAGTTTAAAAACTTGATATCCAAATAAAAGACATATGAATGTCTTCTCTTAAACGCCGTAGAGGTAGAGTGTACGATGCAACTTTTCCCGATTGCCTAACGCTTATTCTCAGTATGAAGCGGGGAAAGTAAATGTTATTTCTCCACAGTTTTTTTCGAAAGTAAATTTTATAATATTGCTGCTAGGCATTGTTATTTACAGCATTGTGCGTAGTATGCGACCGCAGAATACAGGCTTTTTACTGCTGGCAATGCCACTGAAGCAGTTTTTTGGCCAATATGGTATGCGAAACCAGGCATTTAAGTGGTCTGAAATACTCCGCAGCCTCCCAGAAAGGTGCCTCTGATAGCGCATGAATATGTTCGTCGAGCTGAATACTAACTTTGAGTTGCTATGTGAACCAAGTGTACACCCCACCAAAAGGCTAAAGAAGAGAGCACACAATAAATGCCCTGTCTGTGGGTGGGGTTGGCAAAATATTTTGCTTATAGCAAGTTGGTTCTGCCTAACTGGGAATGTGAAGTTGTTCAGCGTAGCTTCTACAAAATTGAAAGCAAACCGGTGAGAAAAGTATACCGGTAGAGTCATCTGCTTCAAGCCAATACGTATACATGGCTCATAGCGATGGTCGGATTGTATTTCTTGTTTTAGAGCCGGCACATTAGGGCGTACCGCATAAAATATTGCCCTTGGAGAATCATTATAATGGGGACACTCATTGCCGTGAGTGGCTCCATGGTCCATCCTACCGTTCCTTGCTAAACTACATCCCGCACACTAAACAAGCTTCCTCGTACTCGAACTGACTTTCTATCCACTAAGCCTTGACAGTATGAAACAAACGCAACACAGCATTATAATAACAAAACTTAGCGCCAAATCACACGGCTGTGGGTAACATCAGCTTCAGTTGATCTAGTGCCATTTTTTATTTTTGTAAAATCGTTTGGCTAAATCTTTGTGCCTCCATGTAGGGAAAACTGGACTACACGGCCGTGACTCAAGGATTGAAGTATCTGGCAAACGTCGTGGACGAAACCCTCCGCATATTTCCCCCTGTTGTGACGTGAGTTCTCAAGCAATTGTACAGCTTAGCGTATTAGAACGTAACAGCGGCGACACCGCACTTGCAAACACTGTTAAAGGCACAATCTCACACGCTCCGTCGGCTGCACAGGTTCTCGACGAGGAGTGCCGTGAATGACTTCGAATACAACGGGGTCAAGTACAAGGCCGGTACAAGCATCTTGTCGCCCACAGTTCAGGTTCACATGGACCCGCGCATCTGGCCGGAGCCGGAAAAGTTTGATCCAGACAGGTGAGAGCCATCCCAGGCTAATTTTTTTTTACATGTTTATGACTACAGTGCAAGACCGCGTAGAAGACCTCTCACGCAAAAATTAAGTGAAATATGGTAACAGCCTCTCTTGGGTGCGCATTTTGTGTTAAGGATAACAGGAGCTCAATTTCATGGTGTTACTACACGTTGTGAACACATTGATTTTCGTAAAAGCTCCAATTTCACGCACAGGGCACATGTTACGGTCTGATTTATTCTAGTTTTCATCCGGAACAGCAGTTATCTGATTGTATTGCAACGACACACCAAAAAGTGTACAGCAAAAAAGAAACCTGTTGAAGTAGTTCACGCATTAAAACGGCTGCCGTTCCACCCTTAGAAACGTTCTTCCAACGTGGTATCGCCTATAGGCCTATATACTCTGCCTCATCAATAAATTGAGCGTGGACTAAGGGCTCTGCGAGCTGTATAAGCGCAACCCAACATCTTCTGTCTGGTTTAGGTAATTCACCTCTGGAATATACTTCGTGGTGATTCTATATACCCCGCACACAAAGCACTAACCCTTCGCATTCTGTGAGAACGATGTTCATCTTTATAATCACGAGTAGTGCTTCGTTGATGACAATTTAAAATAACCGAGGGCTCCTTTCATAGCTCGTGAGAAATAATTATGGGAGTAGGTGTCTCTCAACATTTTTATTATTAATATAGTTACGCCATTTGATAATAGAAGTATCACACCTCGCAAGCAGTGAAGAGAACGCCTTGTCGACAACCAGCGTGCATTTGCAGTTTTACTTTGCGTTAACTCTCACAAAAATAGAACAAATTTTGGAAACAAAAATGTTTATCTTACTCATTGTAGCTTCACTATATGTGTTACAATATAGCGGGCTTTGCTGCGGGTCTGCTGTTACACGGACTTCGAGATGAAAACACACTGTACCTTCACTGCAGGTTCTTGCCGGAGAACGTGGCTGCCAGGCCAACAATCGCCTACCAACCCTTCGGCGACGGACCAAGGAACTGCATTGGGAAGCGACTCGCCCTCCTCGAAATTATCTACACAGGAGCAAGAATGGTTGAAAAGTTTAGGTTGACATTGGGAGAGTCTCAAAAGGTAAGTGTACTCTTTTGTATGGCAGAAGAGTGCCCTTCTTTTCCGCGCAGTTGGTTAATCGCCATGCGACCAACGGCGTCTACAACTGCGCACCGAATTACGAACAGGATTCGAACCGCAGAGATCAACTCTAGATGGGCATTAGGGATGCATAAAGCGTGTTCAAGCAAGTGTTCCTTCTGCAAAACTACCCCACTCCCACTTTAACACTCTTTTGTGTAACAATAGAGCACCTCTGTGGCTAGAAAGCATCGGCGAACGCTTGGGTGGGGACAAGCCGCTTGGGAATAGGTATGGGCAGCACAGAGAGCCGTAGACGGCGGCCCAGAAACGCGTCGTGATTTTTCCTTCTTTGGATATAGTCTTTCTCCTGGCAATCTCAAAGGCCCACATGTTTTCGTAATTGCGCTAAATAGAGAGAGGATCGTATCGTGATTGCATCGTTGGTTCTTTGGGTGAAGAACATGAGAACTGCAAAGCCTCTAGTCCGGCATCGAATGGCGGTACGCCCTGACTATGGTTACAGGTCTTAAACAACAGCGCAAAAGACAAGGACTAGGAAAGAAGCACAGACAAGCGCTGACAAACAACTGAGCGAAATTTATTGCGGCTGGCTTATAAATACGCTTGTCACACATAAAAATACACAAACAAATACACGAAAAAAGTCCTAGTCCTTGTCTTTTGCGCTGTTGTTTAAGATCAAAATGAAACAACTGGCCCCAGTCGAGACGCTAATTCAGTTCATGGTTACAGGCTGTTCAGTAATTGGCGTGGATCTGTACCTGCTCAACCATCATATGCTTAGTAACAAGCACGCTCCTGCAGCTTCTTAACTGCGCCCTAATAACACTCCTGCCTCTGCTAACGAGCCCTTAACACCAGCTTCACGCTAAGAATTTGTGCAGGCTAACTTCTGCTGGTGGGGTCATGTGGTCAGACGTAAGCTCCTTAAAGCTTGCATCTGCCGTGTACTGAAGGTCGATCTAACAGCAGCCACAAAAAGGTTGCCGTATAGCCGACATAGACATTATTAATTTAATTGTATTCGTTCCCAAACTAAAACCCATATAAATTTCATGGCAGGGAAGTAGCGCGCAAGTAAGCGATGGTGGTGTAAAACTTAAACGACTGCTATCCTAGACAGCTTGCGTCTAATTTACTAAAACGGGATACCTAAAGCACTTGAGCTCGATCGGATATCGAACAATACACAATAAATATATGACGGCGTTCTGAAAGTAAAACCATAAAAGCGTTACAGACATGCTTCCGGAGTGAGGCAAGTTATATACAAAATGACCCATCCCAGCACTTAGCATGAACGGACGTCTCTAGCAGCCCTTTTTTCGTACCGATGTACAATTATATTATTTTTCTTGTTTTAGGATCGTATGATCATGGATTTCCACGCCATGGTCTCGTCACCTGGTGACGGTCCTTACATCATGTTCCACCGGCTTTGACGGTACCAGAGCTGGAAGACGGAGGAATGAGATAATACACACCGGCATCGTCGTCATATCATCTCTGGGAGCCGAGTTTCAAAGCACTCAACATCGAGAATAAATGTTTGATACATGTTTTGTATGCTGTGAATAAATAATCACTGCTGTTAGAAACCACTTTCTGCTGTTTATCGTATAATGAAGCTCGCCCACAGCTTTAGCGTAAGCATACACGACTAAAATTGCTGAGTGAGACACGAAATTAACGCTAACCGTTACGGTTCGAGCTTTACAAAATGCAGCGGTCACCACGGCTTGCAGGTGTAGAAACACGTTTTAGCACTCCGCCTTCGCAATGGTAGATCTAAGGAAGACTGCCTCCAGATGTTGCTACTGAGATGCACCCCCTTGAGTGGGCGAGTAGCGTTTCCTGCAAGGTCTGAGAACTTCTACGCAGATAAATTTATGTGGAAAGATGTCGGTGCCTCAGTCCGGGAGAGACCATATGGCAGCATTCCGCGACAAGATGTCCATCTAGTGGAGGTGCCGATTGTAGCTGCTCAAGAGTTCGAAACACTGCGCTAGGGCCGAAGTTTTGTGTGCACCCATGTATCGACAAAGAGAGTATCAGAAGAGGTTGGAGGAAAAAGGTTGCATCAGAAAAGGTAGAACGAAAACGTTTGACCCATGCATCATAGGAAGCATCACTAGCTCAAGCTGGCCTCAGGCCTGCAGTTTTAACCTGAGGTACCAGCGCATCGTATTGTGACAGTAACGCAACTGTCGGTGCGATGTAGTCTTCATCGCCTGAACTTAAATCCTTTGCGCTCTGTCGCGTTCTCTTCTCGTAACAGGAGAGATAATCTGAATCCTTGTTTTTTTAACAGCAGAGTTGTTTTAAGCTTTTAGCTCCACCGTATAGCGTTACCATAAAAAATGCCAGGAAAAAGACCGAGCCCACGTGACCGTGCATCTCGTGACGGGCGCCTGTCGTCGCCCAGCTCGATCTTCAGAACACTCTGTCCAGCGTTCGTGGCGAGATCTCTTGCGCGCTCTTCTACTGGCCAGTTCACGTGCCTTTGCGCATGAGAGAGAGAGAAACTTTATTAAGGACAGATGGGTTAAGGAGACGAGGTGGCCACCAGGCTGGTGGCGACTAAAGCAGCTCGTTCGACCAAAAGCTCTTGGGTGGCCAGGTCGGAGCTGCCCAGCGCCTCTTCCCACCACTCGCTGCTGGTGGTTTGGTGGGGAGCACAGATGGCGAGTTCGCGAAGCCGGTTGCCGTGGGTTCTAGCGCGTGCTAACGCGGTCCACTTGGGGAGAGATGTGAAAGGCTGCGGGCAAAACGATGCAGCCCTGCCAGTCACGCAGAAATTTCAACGGTAAGTTCAGAAAAGCATGTAGGGTGCAACAGGGAGAGGGGTGGCAAGCTGTGCTGCCTTGCACCAATAGTGCAAGCTGCACCATTTTTTAACAGTGAAGCTGTTTAGCAAATCGTTATGTTTCGTGTTCGTAGTTAAAAATGGCAAGAAAATACCGAGCTCACGTGAGCGCTCGCCGTGAGCGCTCACGTGAGCGCTCACGTGAACGCTCACAGATAAAATATCTGTGTGCGGCCGTACAAAGAAAACCAGACACAACCAAAACGCACATAGTGCGCGCTTCGGGGCTGAATCTTTCAGAGCTGCTTCACGTAGAGCTGCTTTACGCTGCTTTACGTATGGCTTATCATCCACAAGCAACGTAGTGATTGATTGGCACGGTCTGCGACAGCGCTTTATCCGCGCGCATCGCCGAAAACTGAAGCTGCGACTTCGCTCAATACCGTACGCGATGCGACCTCCGTTTACATTTCTTCACACAGCCACTGTTCCGGGCACTAAACAGATGAAGGTAGACACAAACGACGTATATAGGCGCCTGCATATGTCGTCTGTGTCCACCTTCGTCCTCGTGTGTTTAGCGCCAGGAACAATGGTTGCGTGGGAAAGTGGACCAACTAGCTCAAGCAGTTCTGTTAGCTTACAAACGGTCCGGGGCCAACCGACACACCCTGCGACAGGCGCGTCTACAGGAGGTGAAGTATAATCAGCCACACTAGAAAAACGGCCCAGTCCGACCTCACCCGCGCGCTCGCAGTGATAGCCAGTGTAAACACTCCATAGGAGGCTCAACACGAGATAGAGTGACTTACGAACGGGCAGAAACAATTGCGTCTCTTGGATGAGAACAGGCGTTCTTGGGAGAAGAAGCCAGTGTATGTTCAGTTCACAGCCGTGATGGAAATATCGTCAGCGTTATTAACCTGTACGTGCTTTCTCTGGACTGCTGCCGGAGCTGCCGTGGTTTACGCCTTCTTCGAACTGGTTCGGTACGTACAAGGCTTCTACTTTACAGTCGCTATAGGACATACAATTTTGTTGCAAGGGATACATTGACATCCACGTGGGATGCAACTATGCGGCTATAAAACCGATCTTTGCAGTTTTGAAGTTTCTTTTTTTTAGTTAAGGAACTCAGTCCTCTCCTGGAAGCTACCCCGACTTAGTTATTCGATTAAGACAATCTTTTTGTATGCACTGCCTCCCCAAGTTTGCGCTGAACAGTGCACTTTGCCTCTCCTAATGTATAGAACTATCAGTCGTCCACAGCCATCAGTTCTCAATCTAATCAAACCATTTACTGCCACATACGTAATCAGCAGAAAATTATCTTGTTGCCTACAATTTACGCGTTTACAGTCCCGATAAAAAAATTATAGACCAATTAAGGGGCTGTCCTTCAATGGAATAGCTCTACATTATTGCGGACCAGAAAGTGTTGCTCCTTTGTGAGCGGTTGTTTTGTAGACAAACACTTGAGCTTCTCCTCTTAAACGATCGTCCTCCTTCATTATGAGGCGCTGTCGCTTTCTGCCAAAGGTTTGTAGAAATGATCCCAAGTTTCAACTCTTCTCCGGGTTTGTATTTTTCATCCTAACAACATTTCCTACCTTTATTAGCACCTTGCAACGTGCCTTTTTAGAAATAACTTGCAGGATAAATGTTGCGATGGCTACTATTGTAAGCCTATTCTCACTTACGCAGGATGCTTTCGAGTCCAGGAATAAAAATAATGTTCTTGATTTATTTCTAACAAACGCACTAGATAAAGCTCTGTCCACGGTAGTCATACCAGGAATCAGCCCAAAAGGTATTAGCTGTATAGCAGAATACTCGCATTCCGGCAGCAGTACGCCGTCGTGAACGGTGAACGGTCATCCACTACCTGTGCTACGTCAGAGATCCCTCAGGAATCAGTATTGCGACCGTCATTGCTTTTATTGAGGTATTATGGGGTTTAACATGCCAACGCTACACAGGCGATGAAGCGCGCCGAAGTTGGGGGCTCCGGAATAATTTTAACCACGTGGGGATCTTAAGGTGTGCCGAAATCTCGAGCACACGGGCGTTTTCGCTTTTCGCCTCAATCATAAAAGCGGCCGCCGCTGCCGGAAATCTAACCCGCATGCCGTCATTGTTTTTGATGTATATCGATGACCGTAATGGGGTAGGGAAGTCATTCACAAGAATGTCTGAGGGTTAATGCATCGGTTATAGAATAGTAAAGTAGAAAATTTTCGCGTTGCTGTTCAAGAAGACTCGGACAACATAAATACAAGGGGACAAAAATTGCGCATGCAACTTATTTTGGGCAAAACAGTGTGAATGACGCTTTCTAGAAGGGAGCTCTTTCCCTTCGTATACTGTGAACAATAACGCCCAAAACATAGCCTCAGATAATGAGTATTTAGGCGTATTCTTCCAAACAGCGTTGTGTTGGCAGTTTCATGTTGGTTATACTGCAGCTAATGCGTGTGGATCCCTGTGGTTCCTCCGGCTGAACACACGTGAGTTTCCCCGGTCAACGTGTAATTACTGTTCCAAGCTTGCACGCTTCTGATACTTGATTATGCGTGAAACGTATGTGTCGCGCCCACTGCACTTGCAAAGATAAATTAAAAAATGCACGTGCGCTATGCCTTGGGAAACATTCTTATTGGCAAAAACTTCAGCATGAGGCTCTGCAAGCAAACGTTGCAATGGGAACAGTTGGTGACACGGCGATCTAAGCAGCGTATAAACACGGCCGCTGGATGAGAGCGCGCTTTCATCCAGCGGCCGTGGTATTATGCTCTTCCATGATATTTACCCAGCGGCCGTGGTATTATGCTCTTCCATGATATTTACTTCTGTCGAACCTGTATTCCTTGGGACAGCTACATCTTTCAATTGCACTGCGTACCTGGAGGAGTCGATTCCAATCACGAAGTGGGGTAGTAACAATGCGAAACCTCATCATTCTGTAATTATTTATTCCACAAGACGGTTATTCAGTGGAATTGTTGGCCTTCCGTTAATCTTGATGCTTTCTTCGTTTTTTCTTTGGTTAGAGTCAGTTGATTTGTTTAATTAATAACGAGTCTTTTTTTGTTTAATTGTTGAATAAACTACTACCGCATGATTTCTAACTTGTCAATCCACGTTTCTTGCTGTCAACCTGAGTTTCCGTAACCTAGCTGAGTTTGATCAACCTATTGTCAAACGGAGTTTCTTGTTGTATTGAGTTACACGATACTGTCTGCCTTCACTGCAATGCACTTATTGCAATTTTAGTCCATTCTCTTGTGTCTCTCCTCACTGTAATGCCATATTGGCGCTGTGGGTGCCAGCGAAAAATGAATAAAGTAAATAAAATTAGCAGCGACCCGGCAAGGCAGTATATGTCGCAAAATTGCCAGTGTTGTGGTCCGTAAAGTTTTGCTCTAAAGTCTGTTTTATTTTCAACTTCTTCATTTTTATTCTTCACTCGCACTTTACTCCACACTTATTTAGCTTCCAAGCTGCGCTTACGAAAGCGATGACAAATCTTTCAGAACATTACAAACGATTTTGTCCAAAGAAAATCTCAACACTCGGTGTATCCGATAGTTTCTCAATTTTCAGTGCTAGTATACGCAAACTTTGCGTAGTGTCAGACAAACGCATTAATAAACATTTACTACATCCGTTCACGGATAATGACTAGGTGCGGAGTTTTACTGCCGTTCATTCCACATTCAACCACTTGAGTGCGCAATCCCGAAAACCTACCTCTAATGATCTTTGTTGCTGAATATGATGTAAACACGTGACGATCTGGCCCGGGCTCCCACCAAGAAAAAAAAACATCCCTGCGCAACCAACTGCGCACGATTCACGTCAAAGCTCTCTGTCTCGTGAAACATGGTCTATACCCGGACGGGGTATATAGAGGCAAGACATTTCTCTCCCTGCGCTAATTGCCTAGTTTACGGAACTGGCGGTGCCGTCTGATATCACTAGCAAACGGCGGGAGTTGACGTCAGCCGATACCTTGGATTATACTATCATTATAGTGCTGCACGAACCAAGGAGTGAAGACGTGACACTAGAGTGCTGGTCGATAGAGAGAGAGAGAGAGAGAGAGAGAGAGAGAGAGAGAGAGACTTTATTCCATGTAAAATGGGGAGGGAAAAGGGTGGTCAATGGGGCTAAGAGACGCCTCCTTCCAGCTCCTGGTGGACTTCATGATAACGTGGCTCCTCTGCTCGTTCAACTGAGATGCCATACTTAGCCACAGCCTAGTGTGGTGTGCTCTTCGAGAGGGAGAGATGCGCTTGCATGAACAGGCGTAGAGGGGGAAACGGACATGTGCTAATGATGGTACCTGTGGTATTTCCCGTTGTTGAGAGCGGCGATCAATCACGGCGGAAAAGCTGACGTGGGCATCTGGAGTTGGGTGAAGTTTTTCGAAAACCTAATGTTTCCACCCGTTTGTGTGCGTGTGCGCGCGTGCGTGACGTGCCAGAAGTACAACTGCAATTATGCAATGCGGATATTTATCTTTAAGAAGAATGTAAGAGCGCCCTGTACCAGTAATCAGATTAAAATGCTTACGGCGCAAATAGAAACTTAGCTGCGTTTTCACGGCAAAAGAAATTGTCATCTACACAAAAAATATTTAACAGTTGTGAAATACGCTCTGCAATTTCAGGTGGAGGCGAAACACGTTCAAATATTTTGAACGTATTGGGATTTCTGGCCCCAAACCAAATATCCTGTGCGGGAATCTTATCGAGTATCACGGCAAGGTACGTACCCCCGAGTAACGCAGTACGCTCCCGTGGTGAACAGGTGGGTAACGGAGGGTGTGTGTGGGGGGGGGGGGGGAGGGGGGATGCGCGGATTTGTGTGTGCGTGTGCGAGTGTATGTATGAGTATTGTGTCTGTGTGTGTTTGCAAGTGTTTCCGTGTAAAATATGAGAGCCATGTAGTGAGTTGGGAGACTGACACTAACTCTGTCTGGTCTACCAGACACAGGCCCGAATCCTGCCGGTGCCTGTGTGATTTTTTGCGATTGTAAATGCTATGCGCACGGATGCGGACGGACATTGTGCGGTCCTGAGGTACTCCGCACTTAAAACAGTAGCTAAACGGTGAGAGCTTCAGCATGTTCCCTGCGGTGCTGCCGTTCATGGTCACAATCCTTGGAGGCTTATCATCCCTAAGCAACGAGGCGATTTATCGCATGGTCAGAGACGGTGTGCGTCGCGGAACATTGACGTGGGTGTATCGCTTTTCCTTATATGACCTGTTCCCAAGTAAGTGGTCTTGGGCAAAAGGGGTACACAAAACAACTTACACACCATGTGTACATGCAACCACCAAGAACGCTCCAGCTCCAGACAAGTATGGGCCCGACACGGGAGCAAAACAAAAATTTCGCGGGGCATTCGAGTACGTGCTTTGCAGAAGCGAAAGTCTGGCGTAACATTGTGATGGGTACCTTTGTATATGCGTCCACACGTCGACACAGCAGCCACACTTTTTAATGTACTTCATCTACCTTAATCTATATTATCCTACCTCAATCGTGCCTGAATAATTCTTACTATCAATCACCAATTAATAAATATTCCATGATGATTGCTATTGGTTTCCCCTTAGTAGAGGGGTGATGACGTGTAATCTTACCAAAAAGGACTAATATACCTAGGTTTTCCACTCTTGGTTCAATACTAGCGCTGCTTAGGGCAGGCACAAAAAACTTATTAGGCACAAAATACTTTTGTTTTCCTGTTACAGGTGGTAACTATCCTACGCAATATTCCCTTTCTGCTTTTCGTCCACCAGCATTCTAATCTTCTTTTCGTCGCCTCGACAGCCTTGAAGTTAACTCCCCCTGTGCTACCCTCAAATCCTAGGGCTTCTGGAAGCCGAATATTTCCCTCATGTAGACTTGGATGGATACCCTCGCATTCTAACACTATGTGTCACATAGTGTTAATCCGCCTTACTAATGATCACTGTGAATCCCTAATCAATTAAAACGTAGCTTAGAAGATCATTAACCGTATTTATTTACGGCTGGCACGCTTTACTTCGCCTTTGGCATTGTGTTTTCGTGCCCCTCGTGTTGACTCCGGTGTCATTGAGGTCACCTTCGAAAGGGAGATATCAGGCTTTCGTCTTGACAAATGGCCCTCATTCAGGAGCAGCTGCCTCCGGGCACACTGGAGATAATCAATGTCATTGCCTCGCTTACCCCAGCATGCTGCAACTGCCCCGAACCGGCCCGACCCAGCACGACCCATCCGCGTGCACGTTGCGGCAGCCGGTGGTTCCTACGCGACACGCTGATCCGTGAGCGGCGCGCCCGTGACACTCGGTCGCATGAGCACGCCGCTAATTTAGAACCCCGCTCCCACACTTTAAAGTGCAGAGCACTTTAGGCGCTCGCCTTGTCGTCCTAGCTCGCTCGCTCGACCCAAGTATATAGAGCACCAAGGCGGCATCCCGGGGTAACGCTGTTGTTCGCGCCATACCCCACAGGCTTCGAAAGCTAAGCGGTTTATATAGCCATAAGCGTTCGAAACTCGTAACACGCTGGCGCTTGTCATACACCTTCCCGTTGTTTAGCGCAAAGAAAACTACAGATACATTTGAGAAAAAATATACGTAATTAACCGGCAGCGCCCGCGTTCCTTTAGTTAAGGACGCCCGTTGGGTTGGTTGTCACGATAGTGAACGCAAAATGGGGCAGTGCAACACCGGCACGTGCGGGGAGAAAAAGCACAAAGGGAACAGAGCTCCCGCTGGCGCAGTTTCAGGCAGTGGACGCGCGAGCACTACGAAGGCGGGAAATTTGAATTGCATGGGGTGGTAGCAGTAAGCGGATAACGGCGGTATAGCCCATTATAGCGAATCCCTGCTCTGCACTTCCGACAGCTTTCACGTTGATTGGAACGCCTTTAATTTTCATGTGGCCTTGACAGCTGTTCACTGTGATATCCTCTAGTGGATGTGCAGCCCCGAAACCTCGATTTTCTCATCGTTCCTGCTTACTGGCCGTACAGTCGCTGCTTCGCTTCTTTTAGAGCGGAATAAAGTATTTTACAAATATTTCATCAAGAGCCGCTTCAGGGGCAGGTGCTCTCAGTTCCGCGGCCACTGTTGTTGCTCAACTGTACGGGTGTCTTAATGGAGGATGCCACCACTAGTGTATGACCGCATTGATGACATCACTGTCACCAGTGATGTCGTGAACGGTGTCGAACCTGGCGATGCTGTAACTTGCATGGTCCACAAGGGTGCTGGTTTGGGCCTAATGGTAGAACATGACAAAGAATTGAAGCGCTGGGACAACGGGACAAGCCAGTCAACACACATAAGGCGCCTGTATGTGTGTAGCACTTTGTGTGTTTTGACTCACTTGTCCCGTTGTCCCAGCGCTTCAATTCTTTGCATGGTCCACTCCAACTAGGGGAAAAATACTGCGCGTGTACGGAAATGATCGGCGTAGATGATCCCTGACCGTGAACTGAAGTTTGCGTTTGACCTTTGTGGCTAATATAAAGGGGCACGACAGGCGCTGAGTCAAGCGGAGCCGCCACTCGGAACCGGCGCGACATACTCATTGTTCTGCTAAAAAAGCCACCCTATCTGACCTCAGCTTGGCGAGTGCTGCGATAGCCGAAGCAAACACTCCAAAGGAGGCTCAACACGAGATGCAGTAATACAATCAAGGCTACAAATGAACGGGGAAAAACAACTGGAAGCTCGATTGGCGGAGTGTTCCTCAGCAGCCGTTCTTCGTACCAAAAGGCGGCGCATGGACAGTACCCTACAGCCGTGATGGAGGTTTCACCAGCGTTATTCGCCTTTGCGAACTTTCTTTGGTCTGCCGCCGCAGCTTCTGCCTTTTACGCCATCTTCAAATTGATTCGGTGCGTACAAGACTCCCCTTTTATCGCCACTGCCCAACAGATTGTTCTTTCGCAAGGGAGAAATCGACACTCAGCTGACATGCAGCCGTATGGCTCATCACGGCTACAGGACAGACTTTTGCAGCCCTAAAGTTTCCCAGTGAAGGAACTCAGTCCTCCTTAGAGGCTTCCCCTAAGTTATTCCTTTAAGACAGTCTTTTGCATGTGCTTTCTTTGCTAGTTTAGACTAAACGGTGTATTTCGTATCTCCGTACGTGTTGAATTATCATTGCGCTACGGCCATCAGTTACCATTGACGACCACAGGCGTAATCATTAGGAAGTTATCATTTCCCCTAAATTGTGACGTTGTTACAGTTCAAAGCAAAATTTTTAGAGAAAGGGGTTGCCACTTCAAAAAAGTTATTGTCACCGCTGAAGAGCGGAGAGTGTTGTGGGCGTGTGAGTGTTTTTGTTAAGTTCAAGTTCAGTTGTTTAGTTGTTCACCAAAAGTACACAGGAGGAAAAAAACGGTAACCGGAAAAAAAGCTGCACTACAACAACATGACTGGGCTCCGTCACTGTAAACAGGCAGCAAGCGGGTGCAAACTCTGCATGATAAAATTGAGTACCTATGCAGCGTATGTTCATGGTACAAAGAAGCTAGAAAACACATGTGAAAGAGCAGATCTCAGCAACTACGACAATGTTGATAAGACCTCATAACAGGCGGGAACATTTGGCCACTGATACAATATTAAAACGGGCACCATGATAGCAGATAAAAGCAAAGTGATTCCGAAGCAGTAAACTGCTTGTCACCGTTAAAAAAATGAAGGGCGCTCACACTAACGCGTTAAGACTTGAAGGTAGTGAAGCGGTGCGCAACCTTGACGACCAGAACGAAGGTTTAAGTCCACGATTGCAGTTTATTTTCTCCATCTTCGCTGCCGCAACGACCTTTACTGCATCATTGCTGCTCTAAGCCTTGAGCTTTATTTTATTTTTTTGGAAGTGATAATCATTGGACATCGCCTCGTAGAGGCGTACGCTATGGCGTGTCTTTCTTGCGCCGAGCAAGTGTTGCCACGATTACGGCGAACGCTGCAGTTCTTTTTTTACCACAAAAGGGTTTTATTCCGGGATTCACGAAAATTTTACTTACGTCATATCCGTCACGAAAGTGACGCCAGTACAACGGAGCAAGCGGACTGTAAAGGGTGTATCCTGCACATAGGTCTTCTTGCGGAGAAGCCACCTTTACTACTAAAGGGTACCTTGTACTTCCGGTTCTTCGTTTTCGGGTTTGATAAGTTAACATGAAATTTTTTTATGCCGGGATACACCAACATTTCACTGACGTCCTATCCGTCATGGAAATGACGCCAGTACACCTTTGCCGAAGTGGCGTGCCAGCAGGACGTCGCTCACCAAGCACACCCACAAGACGACTGCCGACCCGCAAATCATGCCCAGCTGCAGATTTCGCTGCACATTTCCCTTTCGCATTTTACCGATTCCTATGACAGAGGAATCGACCACAGTTGTTTTTTTTTTTACAATCTTGGCCGATTTCCCTAAGTGGGTCGCCTTGGCTTGACAAAAGTGCGCCGGGGACGCTGCGCGGTTGCCGCCTTGACTTGGCTTGGCTTGACTTGGCTTGGCTCTACGGATACCTTGTTTCCATCGAGCGGCCGTGGCTTGACAAAAGTGCGCCGGGGACGCTGCGCGGTTTCCGCCTTGGCTTGGCTTGGCTTGGCTTGGTTTGGCTCTACGGATACCTTGTTTCCATCGAGCGGCCGTGGCTTGACAAACGTGTGAAGGCGATGCTGGGCGGTCGTTACGCGGCACGCATACGGGAGTGCTGGGCGTTTTCTTGGTTTTGTTAACTGCTGGGTGGTGGCGGCGAGGAACGCGCTCACGTGCGCGGGCTCGGCCATTTCTTTGTATTTGCAACTGCGGACACGAAAAATTACGATTTGCTAAACAGCTTTTTGTTAAAAACAATTTCATTCTTTAAAAAATAGCACAGAGGAGATGCAAAAAAGCAACAGTCTGAAACAAAGATCTGGTGCATAAGGATAAAGTTCAAAATGGTGCAACAATTAGGAGGAGGAGAGGAGGAGATAGCCTTTATTACATCAGGAAGACGCTAGGTCAAGTGGGGGAAGTGGTAGTAGAGGGTGGGATATTGGTAGCTTGGGACATTTTGAAAATAAGCCGTTCAAGTTGAAGCTGGTTGGCTCCTTACGAAGGCGGAAGAGGCCACGTGGGATGACGCGAGCAGGCTCACGGCTCTAAACTGCTCGTGCTAGACCGCTTTCTAGGGAGTAGTGCGCAATTAAAGTCAGCGAGGAGGGTTCCAGTGTTCGATGGTCGATGTATGAGGAGGAGGCATTTGGAGGAGGGTTGAAGTTTCTGTAACGCGTAAATTTCGGACAGTGCCAAATTAGGTGCTGGAGATTGGCGGGTGTGAGGGAGGCCCAGAAGGGACATCGAGGCGGCAGTAATGGGGTGTACCATTTACGGAATGTCTCTTGGGTTAAGCTAGCAATTAGAAAGCGCGTTAGAATGAATGAGAGGGGTGCGGTCGATATTTTATGCATCCAGGGTCATGTTTTCACTACCTGCCTTCGGGGAAATAAATGTTTACAAATACGCTTCCAAAACGCCCCTATTACATAAGGTTACAGGGTTCATGTGTTGCTTATCAAGCTTATTTAGTGCGTTGTCCTTGTTCAGTGTCTGAAAATGGAACATGCCAACAAATGCAACATCGATAAGAGTATGGCTAAAACATTTTTGTGGTGTAGCCAATTTTAAAATCGCAGATAATTTTTCTTGCACTGGATTTTATATTTTCGTTTGGCTTTATGATTATATAGATTGAATTAAATGTGAAATTCTTAACATTATTTAGATTCCTGATTAGTTTAAAATAATTCCTTCATGTGTGCATTATACGGAACATTTTCGATTGCCCGAACTGCCTTTTTTACAAAACCGCAAGTTTGTTTAGATTAGTCGCTGTTGTCCTTTCCCTTATCATCGAGTGAGAATTGAGTTGTGCATTAAGTAGAGAATTGTACAAAACGTTTTTTTTTAATTTGAAAAGGGAGAAAATACCGCTGCCTGCTTATAATTCCAATAGTTTTGCGAGCTTTTTAGGAGATCAAGTCTACCTGATTGTTCCAGGACATAGGTTCCGTGAATAGTAAAACTGGAGTTTTAACCGATCTTTCAAGTTGTACCGTATACGGGCCCGGGACAATAGTGCTTGGCATGGTTATAGGCGTGTTTCGAGGCCGATATAAGACTACTTGGTCTGGGATTAATAAAAAAGCCGTTCATTTTAGACCATTTTTTTAGCTTGTCACAAAATTTTGCTTGCTTGTTTTGTTATATCTGTTAATTGTTTCCCATAAACAAACACTGTACAATCGTCAACACTTTGTATTGAGGTTAACAATATCGTTTATGTAAAAAACAAAAAAATGGGACCTGGAATACTGCCCTGGGCACTCCTGTAAGAACCGATCTAGGGTTCAATCTGCGTTTATTTATTTCAGTAGATTAGGTGCGTGATGCAAAGTACGACTTGATAAAATCAGGCGCGCTTCCTCTTAATTCATAGTATTCTAATTATTTCATCTTTTTTGTCAATTTTTTTCAATTTGTTTTTTTTTTGTACCAATACCGCCGATCCTGTGTAAAGATTTTTTTCTGAAACCACGTTGGCAGGCAATTATTAAACAATATTATTGCGAAAAAGAGTCCATTCGAACGTAAATTGCTTTTTTGAGACATCCGGAGAATATTTATAATATCGATAACGGGCAGTAGTTGCTAAAGACCTTCTTATCCCTTGCTTTGTGAAGAATTTTCATTCTTGCTATTTGCACGTTTTTGGGAAATACACAAGTTAAATAGGCAGCATCTTCACTCCGTGGATGATGGCGAGGGCGTGGAGTACGGGGACTCGAAATGACATCCAAGTTGCGCCCCGAGTGACATCCGATTTGCGCCCCGACCGTCATTCGATTTGAGCCGTGAGTTGCACCTTCATTTTTACTTAAATCGTTTGATGGTGGTGTGCGCGCGGATGGGCGCGGACGTACATTGGGAGGTCCTAATCTACTCCGCACCGTTACAAGCGAGGGAGTAAGCCGTTTGACTCTCGGGTACTGACTCACTGACCGCACTGAAATAACTTTTTAACGACAACACCATCCGGAAGAACCGGATTGTGGCTTTGTATTAACTCGTGCTGTCTTGAGTCGTTATGTGTTGGTTTTGTGCATGACGAAGTCCGGCAATAAAAAACGGTCGTAGCACAGTGGGTAAGACGACTGGCTCTAACTCGGCCTTGTCTACCAGACACAGGCTCGAATCCTGCCGGTGCCGGTGACTGTGTGATCTTTTTGCGACTGTAAATGCTATGCGCACGGATGCGGACGGACATTGTGAGGTCCTAAGTTGCTCTGCACCTAATAAAACCAAATTTTAGATATGGGCTAGTACAGCCGCTGTAAGGTCTAATACGTGCTTTACTGGCACTATTTCCAGGCCATTTGCGTCTTTGCTAAGCCGACGCCTATTTTCGAGCCCACGGAAGATAACGACAGTCTCGGATACATTAGCTGGTGTTAAAAGGACAGTGTGTTCAGCACGTGGGATGGTAAGGACTACGTCAGTGCTGTAACTATTGTATACACCTCCCGCCGGCTCTACAAAGTAATCATTCATTCGGTAGGCTAGTTCTTTACTTCTCAAAACGTTTCCACCAACCATTACGCTTTGCGTTCGAGTAGTATTTGTTCTCCTATTTAAAAGATTGTTTAATTTTTTTCACACCACTTCACTTCTGCGGAAACAGTCAGCATCAAATACGCGAAAAAAATAATCCTTTTGTGCCTGGTCTTTCTCTTTCTTTAAATTATTTCTGAAAGTTTTATACCGATCCCAATCGCTAACATCTCGTGTACAAAGAAATAATGGGTAAAGCTTGTTTTTTAGCAGAATACGCTTAAGAATACCTGCAGTAATCCGTGGTATGTGGGATTTGTTGCTTGACCGAAAGTTTTTGTTGGTAACGAGTCAACATAATACCGCTTAAAAATCTTCATAAACTCTTATATGACCGGATTCATCCTGACGGGTAAAAAAATGAAAGAAACTCACACTAATGCGTAAGACCTGTAAGTACAGAAGCTTTATGCGGCACCCATATGGATCGTTTTGCTCGCGTCTGCGGCCATGGGCGTTTCTTAGCGGCGCCTTCAAACGAACGTTGTGGAGGACCAACGTAAAAAAAGCAAGAAACAATTTGACCAATTTGGCTGTGTCTAGCTCAACCATCTGACAGGTGTGGGTGGGGTAAATTGTGCTCTCCAACGTTTTTCGCGTTGCTACCACGAGACATGTGGTTGCCGCTTCACGCAGCCTTCAGGACCATCACGAAGGCCTCAATTTACGGTTGCAGCCGATTCGCTTCTTCTTTCAGCTCTTGGCATTCCTGGCCGGGTGGGAGTGTGTTATGAAGAAATAACAAGAAGGGCGCAGGCGCGGGGCGATAGCTGTTGTGAAGGTACAGACGATGTTGCGCTCACTGCCTCGATAAGAGTCTCGGAGAGTGTTCCATTGCTTCACGAGAACGGGGCGTCTGGGTCATGCCTTCCCTCGAAGATCCTCCACACGGGGTACAGAGGCAGCAAGGATATCGTAAGTATAGAAAGTGCCACGCCACTTTTTTCGCCCTGCACTAATTTCTTAGTTTACCGCACGGGTGGTGCAGTCTGACGCCACTGACAATTGGTGATAGATGATGTGTACGGGTTCGTCGAATGTTCTGGCGAAGGCCGCGTACCACGTGATGAAAAAATGGCTGTGGCTTAGTTCAGCTAACCCTGGATGTGCAAAGCGAAAGCCCGGCTTAGCCTAGTTGAGTCTTGGTTTCACTGGTTTACCCTTTGATTTAGCTGTAATTACTACACTATTCTTCCAAAGTCTCCTCTTGTCTACGGTCGTGGTCCCGCTTCCGGCATTTTCCGAGCCGAACGGTTCGCTCTTTCGTAGTTTCCGACATTAGGTTCGCACGCTTGGAATTCCTCCGGTGAAGAAACCCGCCCGGCGATATCCAAGGGTTAGCCAGACACCGCTTCCTCCCGACGGTTCGAAGCCTCCAGCTCCCGCGCTATGCTCACAGAAGGGAAGACGGCACGGCAGCGCTGTCATCTATGGCCAGGCTTGCATGCACGTGGCGAGTCACGTGGCCAGGCGGTGAACCAGCTGCGAAGAGCGCATGCGCCGAGCCGGCACTGGCGACGGCGGGCGGCGGCTAGCGAACGCCGCTGACGGCAGACCTCTGCCCGGCAGTCACGTGCGGCGCAGCTACGGTCAAATAAAGGTCAAACTCTCCGCTGGATGATATTGGTAAAGCTTCGCTGTAAAAACTGAGGAGCAAAGGCACCACCATGGAGGTGAAGTCCATAGGGAGAGGCGGGCTAGCAGGGAGAGACGGGCAAAGGCGTATAGCGCCTGTACTTGCAGAATTTCCCGTTGTTGAGACCGGACCGCAACCACGGTAAAGTTACCTGTGTCACTCCAGCGTCACCCTCATTCTATAGAGTGACCTGTGTCACTATTCAGCGACTAGTATGGCCAGAGTTTGGAGGAGCGTTATAAAGCACTGACGTTTCACGTGTTCAACACAACTCTCTTGCGATTTGCGTGGAGCTCGGTGCGTGCGTGCGTGCGTGCGTGCGTGCGTGCGTGCGTGCGTGTGTGTGCGTGAGTGTGTACGTGTGCGAGTGAGTGAGTGAGTGAGTGAGTGAGTGAGTGAGTGAGTGAGTGAGTGAGTGAGTGAGTGAGTGAGTGAGTGAGTGCTCGTGTGTATGTGTGCGTGTACGTGCGTCTGTGTGTCAGATTAAAATGTTACTGGTTTAGTCCGATTAAAGGGCTTACTGCGGATACAAACCTCAGCTTTTAGTGCACAAGCACTTGTTATCTGTACATGGAAATGCTTCATAGTTCTCGAATACGGTCTGTGATTTCAGGTGGAGGCAGCACACGTTCAATTATTTCAAGCGTCTTGGGATTCCTGGTCCCAGACCGAATATCTTGTGCGGGAATTTGATCGAGTATCACGGCAAGGTACGTACCCCATGTAATACAGAACGCTTCTGTCGTGCACACCTGGGCAACATAGGCTGTTACGTGGGCATAATTCTTTCCACGGCAAATGAGATACACAAGTGGGCTGGGTACAGTGTCGCGGCAGTGCAATATCGAGCAGAAAAGAAAGTACGAATGATGCGGCCAAACCCATTTTTTATCCTGCATATCTCCGGTTAAAGTGAACATATTTGAAACGGCTTTGAGGAAGGAGATTTAGGGGGTTATATGCTTTACCCTTAAATACCTTCGGAGTATTGGGTGAAGCGTGCGTGCATGCATGCGGCGTGCATGCGGCGTGCGTGTGCGTGTGCGCGTGCGCGTGCGGTGGTGTGCGTGTGCGTGCGTGTATATGCGTGTGTGTGTGTAGCTGCTGGAAGCCTGCAGATATATCTTGTGTTGATAATTGAACTGTTTCAACTGTCTGTTGCGAATTCAGTGTTACATACGCCCAACATATTGACGCATTCTAATTATGCGACTGCAGTCATTCGCAATTGCAATAGTCTTTGCTATTGGTTGATAACCTCTCGTTCATATATCCTGCCTATCGGCGTTATACAGAGCTGCTCGGTTGTGCGGCGCACTTTTGGTGTCCGCTGCTCGTTTTGGCAGCGCTAGCAAAGCCCAGTGGTGCGAGGTACTCCTGGATCAGACTACATTTCACGAGGGCCAGAAATCGCAACGCAAACTATATAACCGACGTTTCGTCTACACATAAGCAGGCAGTTACTGCCTAATCGCTGCGTAAACATAACGGATGCATATCGTGCGAAAACAAGCCTTCGTGTTCACTAGGCCACCCCCTTGCTCACCCTCAAACAGCACGAACCAAGAACGGAAAGCCCGGTATCGTGTACCAAATTCGATGCGTCGGCTGCCCCTCTAATGCATTGACGTGACGAAACATTTTCCAGAACGTACCAGGCGGCATAAAAACGGCGTCTGGAGACAAAACAAAGAGGCCAGTGGCGGTGGAGAGAACTTCGAGAAATCCGACCACAAAATTACCTTCAAATAAACTGGCATCTTGAAAAGCGAAACCGATTAGAGAAAGCGCCTGCGACTTGCGTCGCGGTGTATTCGGAGAACTGCACAACAGCCAAATCATTCCCTCGGAACTCTCCAGACTGTCTCGGCACGAAATGTGCTCCACTGTGAGTCGCTTGCGCTTTTTGGGAAACCGGCCCCGCAGCTGATGACTATTCGCAGCGTTTGGCTGCAAAGCGGTCACCCTGAGGGAAAAACCGAGCTTTCGTTCCGAAACGCTGGATTTCTCGTTTTTGCATTCAATCGTAGTTTTCTGTTCTGTTTCTCAGTCGCACGTTCTGAACCAGGCAGATATCTGTCAAATATTCACCTTCATTCAGCGAGAAAAACTGTTCCTAAAGGTACACTTTCATCCCTTTCAATTCTATAACACTGCCTTTGTGCAGCCATCGTGTGTGTGTAACTCGGTTCGCGATTGAAAGCAGTCAAATGGTCTCACATCCCTTTCTTGACATTTCCGTTTTCTGTGTACGAGATTTCGGTGCACTTTAAAGATCCCCAGGTGGTATAAATTAATCCGTAGCCCTCCACTACGGCGCGCCTCATCGCCTGCGTTGCGTCGGCGCGTTAAACCTTACAATCAAAATCAAAAAGCATTTCCGTTTTGTATATTTACTCTTTTCTGCTTATAGGACCCTCTTGACATCCTCTTTGCTACTTCTCACTTTTCACATGCTACTATGACTTTCGATTGCTTCTGACGTACGATTCATGCCTAAAATCCTGGTATTGCATCTCTGTAAAACTTCGGGAGGCCGCACATAAATACAGTAGCCGATCGTTTTTTCAGACGCCAAAAATTCGGACTTGCTTGATATTCCGGACTCTTCCAGCGAACCGCCAGTTGTCCTATATGAGTAATGTATCTGAACAATGGATATTTAAGACAAAATAACGCCAGAAGTTCGATTTTCCGGACAAAATTTTCTGCGACGGAGCCATGGTGTGGCTTCATTACGACGCCATTTTGAATCCTGAGCCACCAGGCTACTTCGCATTGGATGGGAATGGAATTTGCTCCCGCCGGGGTAACGAACTTAACGAACGATCTTGGAGGCCATAATTTCGCATGTAGTCTGCGGCGAAAGCAATCTCGAAAGCCCTAAACGAGTCATACGTGGAAAGTTTTTTTACACACAACATTCTTTAGGCCCCAGGTGACGCTGACATATAAGCAACATCATCATCAGGATTGTCCTTAACCATTCGCGACTTCTTAAGTCCTATTAAAATGAAAAAAAGTTAGTTTTTCGACTCGCAGATTCTTCTGACTGCACTTTTATTCGGACTATTTTTTCATTCTCCTCCAAGTACGGAAAATTGGTGGGCTACTGTATACCAGTTTCATCTGCTTTCATCAGTGCAAATTTCTCCTCATTATCGAGTCCTATGCGATATCTAAAGTGATATGACAAGCCCACTTGTTATGCGCGCCTCAAGGGAAGCTAGCCATTGCATTGCGTGATAACCCAAGTGTGAAGTAAACTTGCTGCTCTATTCCTTAACAGTGACTCCAAGAACAAGAGCAGCCAACCCATTTTTCTTTTGATTGCTGCTGCTCATTTTTAAATTGAACCAAACGTCTTTCCAGGGGTTTGTGCACGCGCTCACGGACTGGTGCTCAAAGTACGGAGATGTGTTCGGGTCAGTACACTTGACTGTTTGAAGTGATACGCTGTGCTCTGTGATTTTACCGTTACGTCCAACACAATTTGTGCTCTCCTCCATTACAGTTATCTATATATAGTTATATATAGGTATCTGTAGGCTTATATATAGGCCTATAGTTATCTGTTCATTCCAGGTGCATTGCTATCCAACCAATAAATTCATAGGGCAGCCAGTCAGTCCATGGACAGTTTGGTTGGTTAATCAAGTTGCCTTTTTTATGTTTACAGCAAAGATTTAATCAAGTTGCCTTTTTGTGTTTACAGAAATTCATTTTAAAACTAGCAAAGGGGCATACCTGTACCCCCCTGGTTTCATCTCCGTGGGCAAAAAAGCCAAAGCACCAAGGCCTAAGACGCCGAATGCATGCGTCAGGCTAAGAAGGCACAGCATAGAGGTCAGAATTCGTTTAAGAAAACCACAAAACAAGCATCGAAACCGCATTATGGATGATACGGTACCTGTGAAGAATGGGACCCCCAACCTGGTTCCTGGTAAAGATTATGCTTGCAAATCATCTTTGAAGGCTAGGCAGGACTAGTGTCACTAAATAGAGCACTTCTTCCCCAAGACGCCGAGCGCGTGCATCAGGCTGTAGGCTGGACCTAGCATTTGCCGCCAGAGAAGCCGAGCGTAATGTCAGTAGATAAAAAACATACTTCTGCGGTTTAAATGCTATTACACGCGTTATCTTTTATTCACATTCAGAGCGACGTCAGCCACGCGTAGCCGCTGAGCGGGGAGGACAAGCTAAGCCTGCCAGTTTTGACCGACTAAAACGGATGAACAACGAAATGGCGGCGCCCATGGACAGCCACAGTATAATCAAATGTCACGCAATGCGAAATGACCAATGATCATCGCGGCGGAACGGAACAATAGGAGAAAAGAGTGCCTATACCCTGTACCCTTATCTAGTGACACTAGCCGAGTGCAAGCGGCCAGCCTGCCGAAACGACGAGAAACATTTAATAGTTGAAAGTTGAAAGTTGAAAGTTGAAAGTTTATTGCGACAACATGTACAAGACTGGCTATACAGTTGTCGAGGGGGACGGTCAAAAAGGCTACAGGAAAAAAAAAAAAAAAAAAAGCCTGACAAGGTGACGTCCCCCTCCCCCCCCCCCCACGTGTTGGCGCGACTCTGCGGGAAATGGCACGTACTTTGTGACAATAAAAATTAACAAAATAATGCACACAACTAACACATAGAAAATCAGCTTTCAGTTTACAGAAAGACAATAATTACAATGACAATTCCACTAGGAAAAAACATACACATCAGCTCTCGGATTTCAGGAAACAATGAGTAGAATTCAAGAATTCACAGCAAGAAAGAACAAAAAAAAGACGGTTCTCAGTTTTCATAAACAAACAATAATACAGTAAAAAGATTTCATACAGCGGAAAAAAAAAATACCTCAAAGTTTCTAAAAGAAACAAAAGTTGAAATACACGTTTTTTACTGCAATTCCAAAAGGTACATGTCTAATTTCCTCTTAAATCCTTGTTCAGATTTAGCATCTTGTGCCATGGTTAAAATTGCGGGGTGACTGTTTAAAATGTTAGGAATCTGGTAGCTCAATTTCTGGTGCCCGTAGTTTGTGCGAGTTTTTGGCTTTGTATATATTACCTGCCTAAACCCATATTCATGTGTTCGTGACGTGTATTTTCTGTAAAAGTCATTAGAGTCTGTCTTTATCTGGTGATAAATAGTTAAAGAGAGTTTTTTATTTAGAATGTTCATAATTGTCAATACCCGATGTTTCTTAAATAATGGAGAACTGTGGCTGAAGTAGGGTGCATTTTCAATTATGCGTAAGACTTTTTTTTGGAGCCGGTATAGGTTTTCTATGTTTGTTTTCCCTGTTGAACCCCACACTAGAAGGCAGTAGTTAAGGCGAGAATGTACTAGACTGTAGTACAGTTGCCTTTTTAACCAAGCTGGTAGTAAATATTTCATCTTATAAATAATACCAATGCACCGGGATATATCCGTTCTAAGTTTGTCAATATGTGGAGACCAACTCAAATTTTCATTGAACACAATGCCAAGAAATTTGTGTGAAGTAACTTGTTCAATACATTCGCCTCTGAAATTGAGGAGAACCTGTTGCCCTAAACGTTTGTTGTAAGCTCGAAAAATCATATATTTTGTTTTTTTGTGTTTAAATTCAGTTTATTTGTATTCAGCCAAATTGACAAATTTTCAAGCCATAAATTTGTTTGTCTTTCTAGCAGAGCCAGGTCTCTGCCAGAAAAAAAGACGTTTGTATCATCTGCATACAGTATTATATCCGGGGTGAAAGGCAAGTTAACAATGTCATTTATATATAATAAAAATAATAGCGGGCCGAGAATAGATCCTTGTGGAACACCGTACTTAATTTGTCCAAAGTTGGACCTGGCGTGACTAATTTCTGTGTATTGAAGGCGATTATGTAAGTAACTCTTGATTAGACTGAGACAGGTTCCCCTGATTCCGTATGTCTCAAGTTTCTGAAACAAAATATCGTGTTTAATAGAATCGAAAGCCTTTTTAAAGTCTAGAAACACTCCTATAGTAAATAATTTTTGTTCAATGTTATCAATAATTTTATCTTTTATATTTAGTATTGCCATTTCAGTTGATTTTTGTTTTTGGAAGCCATACTGTTGTTCGGCGATGATATGGTTAGTTTTACAGAAGCTTAAGATTCGAGTATTGATTACCTGTTCTATTACTTTTGAAAAAATGGGTAGAACTGAAATCGGTCGGTAATTGTTCATATCATTTGGATCCCCACTTTTGAAAATTACGGAAACTTTGGCAATTTTCAAAACATCAGGAAAATCACCAGAATTGAGTATCAGGTTGCATATATGTGAAAGTGGCTGACATATATATTGCGCGACTGCTTTTATCGGCTGTATTTTAAATTCATCAATCCCACATGCCCGGCTGTTGTTTAGTTTTTTAATTAAGCTCAGAATTTCTGATTCCGTAACGGGAAACAAAAATATTGAACCTGCAGTACTAGATGGAATACAATGTTTTTTACTAGGACTAGCTGTGTGTGTGACCGTAGCAGCACCCGATTGTAAAAAATGATTGTTAAACTTATCTGCAAGCAAACTTCCCGTGCATTGCTCTCCGTCAATAATAATCTCGGAAATAACTCGTCTCTCGCCTTTCGCCATGAGGTTATTAACACTGTTCCAGATTTTCCTGGGGTCGTTATAAATGGCTGCAAATTTATTTTCAAAGTATGCATTACGCGCGTTTTTAATATCTGAATTTAATTTGTTCCGCACTTTTTTAAACTGAGTAAAAACATCATGATTTCTAGTTTTTATAAACGAAGCAAACAGTTTATTTTTTTCTTTGATTCTCTTAAGGATACTGCGGTCAATCCATGGTTTCCTTATTTTTTTGTTTCTCTTTAACTCTACATTTGGAAATGCTAAGTTATAATTGTAACGAATTTTGTCTGCGAACATGTTGTAAGCATCTTCAGGATTGGTTGCAAGCAAGACTGGGTCCCATTCGGTCACGGCCATTAATCTCTGAAATATCGTAATATTATTATCATTTATTAATCTTTGCATAGTGGGTGTATTTGTTGCAGTTTGTTTGTATCGACTTGAAAATGGTGTGAAAAAAAGGAAGATTGGCATATGATCACTAACATCTGAAATTATTACACCTGCTTGCAAACTGCTTGTTTCGTAGTTCGTGAAACATAAATCAATCAATGTCTGAGATACCGCTGTCACTCGCGTCGCGATATCAATGACGTTTTCATACCCACAGGGAAGAAAGATGTCCAGCAGATTTTGTGAAGAAGAGTCTCGGGATAATAAATCGACATTAAAATCCCCAGTTACGATTACCGGCGTACGGAGAGATTCGCAGTATTGCAAAACATTTTCTAAGAATTCCAAAAACACAGTCAATGTACCAGAAGGGGGTCTGTACACAACCAAAAATATAGTGTTCAAACATTTGATCATGATAGATTCGTAGTGAGGATTAACAGTAGAAAATTCTCTGACAATAGTAAAATGTACATTTTCTTTGACGTAAATGGCTACGCCCCCTCCCCTCATATTGCTCCGACACATTGATGCACATCTGTACCCGGTAAAGTGCACAGTATCCCAATCATCTAAAAACCAAGTCTCAGTAAAAGCTAACAGATCGAAATTATGATTAAGCTCTTGAAGGAGCATATCAACAGAATCCTTTTTATTTTTTAGGCTTTGAGCATTCAAGTGAAACAAGGAAGCTGCTGTTTGTGACGTATCGCGTAACAGCGATTGAAAGAATCAGGATCAAGATAACTGTTTTGCACCGGACAACTAGACATTAGAAAGGTTTCTGCACTGTCTAAAACCGATAACGAGTTACGTGCTCATGTTATTTTTGCAAGATCCGCCAGCTCTCTTATTCTGATTATCCGATCCCGAGGGGATCGGATAATCAGAATACCCGCCTCCATACCCATTTGTTGTGGTTTACAGCAGATTCGCTGGACATCCACACTTTAGCAGGGCGGGATGGCGACCAAGTTTTTCTGGTCGTAAGTTATGACATCCTGATGACTTTTAGGCCACTGACTAGTTACTTTTTCCCGATAAGTCTTGTGTATTGCAATATTGGTGAGTAATATATGAATATGTTTCTGAGAAAGTTCATCCTCTGTATGTTGGTTATTAGTCTATTAGTAGGACGATGAATCAGCCAATGACACTAGCGATGCTCCCTACAGATCGCATTGATTGTGATTTCCATGTTGGTGCACCTAGCAGGTTCCTGCCATAAAGATTGCGACACCATTGCGGTATTTTAACAAAGATTAGAAGCAATATTACGATAGCACCGCATTTGTATTTTCAAGAAATAAATTTCTGCGCAATGCCTTTTAAAATAATTACACCCTATATTAGCAATCCTGAAGTTAAGGTCAAATGTGACTCTCTCTTTCAGGTTCTACAATGGGGATGCACCAATGCTCGTCGTGAAAGACGCGGATTTTATGACATATGTATTCGTAAAGAACTTCCAGAACTTCACGAACAGAGGAGAACGAATGAAAATCTTTCATGCCATATGCACCAAAACGTTGCCCGTGCCCTTCTACGCAGAGCAGTTGGATGTTTCAATTTGAACAGCTAAACACATCTCACTGCACATAATTCGACATTCTACTGTTCAAAGTTTCCAAAGACTACTTGTAGAAGTTGTATTTTTGGCGCCTGCCGTTAGTGCTGCAGTACTGAACACGTCAGTGTGTAAGTAGATAACATTTATAAAAACTGATTCGATATCAAAATTTCGCTAACTATAATCTCGTGACGTAGAATTGGTTCAGCCTGAACGGCCGCTTTCGAAAAGTGGTTGGTAAAGTGGTACAGGAACATTCAAGATTATTCTTGTTTCCGGGAAGATTTTATGTATACCGGGACAAGACGACCGGCATTATCTGAAAACAATTGTTTTTCCCCGGAATTCAACTGCAGCACTAATAAATTTAAATCAGTTGAGCAACACCCAATCTATGCCTCCAATTCATGTTCCGTGGTTGAAATATATGCGCCACACTAAACACTAAAAAAATTATAAGAGAAGTTTGCACGCTGCCTTCAAGTCTCCTGCAGACCATTTCAGTCTGTCCCGTAACACCAGCAGCAAGTTAAATGTGTCTGATTTTAAAACTTTTATCCCTGTTAATTGTTCGGAGCAGTACGGAGCCCCGGAAACATGTTTTCTTAGGTTGGGTTAGCCTTTAAGAATCTACAAACGCTTACTTTTAACTATACGCTTCCTGTGATGCCTGCCGCTAAAAATACATAACACCGATAGCTTAGGCTTAAACCCGCTGGCCCAATGTGAGATGGGAGATTCAGGAAAAGCGTACGTAAAATGAAATTACGTTGGATGGCACACTGGTTTCATATAGCGATATTGTCTAAGCTGGTACTTGTTCCGACGAAGGTCAACAGATAAACCTCGCCGAGCGATGGGACTCGTGTCGCCACCTGTCGGAACCGCGGTACAACGGGTACAAGCGCAGCTTTGGAAACGCGTCGCGGGGTGGCTCGCTATATCGCTTGTTGCAATGAGTGGTGCAGTTTTGACGACGGAAAGAAAAGAATTACTAATGCCAAAATGAAAGAACCCAAAAGCCGGAGAAGTGGTAACGTTAATGAACCTTTTAACTAGCGTCCCGCATGCCAGACCACACAGGCGAAACGGTGACCACCGAACGAGTTGAAAAAATTGGGCCCATCTCCCCGCGAGGGGGACTCGAGTAAATGCGTCGCATCGGGGGTGGGTGTATTGCGTTAACGTTTAGTGTTTGGGGAGTTGGTGGTAGTGAATGCGTTGTATCCGCAGCTTCTTGACGTAGTTTGAATGAGTCAAGGATATAAGGCGCGTTCGTAGCCTCCCGTTCTGTGTCGGTTTTGTGGCGCAGTGGGAAGAGCACCATGTACCTCGCGTTCCGCCCACAGGTAGTGAATGCGTTGTATCAGCAGCTTCTTGACGTAGTTTGAATGAGTCAAGGATATAAGGCGCGTTCGTAGCCTTTCATTCTGTGTCGGCTTTGTGGCGCAGTGGTTAGAGCACCATGTACCTCGCGTTCCGCCCACAGGTAGTGAATGCGTTGTATCAGCAGCTTCTTGACGTAGTTTGAATGAGTCAAGGATATAAGGCGCGTTCGTAGCCTTTCATTCTGTGTCGGCTTTGTGGCGCAGTGGTTAGAGCACCATGTACCTCGCGTTCCGCCCACAGGTAGTGAATGCGTTGTATCAGCAGCTTCTTGACGTAGTTTGAATGAGTCAAGGATATAAGGTGCGTTCGTAGCCTTCCATTCTGTGTCGGCTTTGTGGCGCAGTGGGTAGAGCACCATGTACCTTGCGTTCCGCCCGCAGGGTCGTGGGATCGAAACCAGGCGCCGATAAGTTATTTTTTTATATAGTGTAGGGGGAGGGGTGCAGACCTGTTGTTGAGAGCGAGGAGGGTAGCGTGATGTGGGAGAGGAGGAGTGGGGGAGAGGGCGCGCCTGCGCGCTGAGCTGTTGCGGATGGACGGCGGACGCTACATGTGAGTTAAAGGAATGCTCTGCATTTAAAATTTCGAGCAGGCGCTTGTCCCGCTTTACCCTCAGCTGCTCTTGGAGCTTCACCGCAAAGCTGGTGGGAACGCGCACGTTGTACATAGTTAAATGACCGAGTGCTCATTGCTCTTTGGAGCTAATGACGACACCACGTAGAAAACATGACCGAGCCTCAAAGCACAACCACGTAAAAAAAAACTTGTTCGAGTCTACAAGCATAAACGCGCATAAACTTAGCCGAACCAAGATAAAGCCATAGCTGGGGCCGCCAGCTTCGCTGCTTGCCCAGCCTTCGCGCCACCGGTGCGAAGGTGCCCCAATTGTTCTCAGACTGATTTTAGTAATTCTTTATGTCGTGCGCTTTTCTAACACTAACTCAAAAAACAGGCGTAGCTTTCACTAGGTCGCGCAAGAGTTCAACCATAGCGAAGCTGCAAGATTTCTTTCTACGTAAGCACCGAAGGACCCATTACCACGCATGCGTACAAATTTTAAGTTATTTATTTACACGTTCCGTCGTCGCTTTGCACTGTGGTAGTAGTAGTCATCGTCATATGCATCGATATCGTGATGTTCCTTATGCCAAGGATTACATGCGCGGTAGCGCTTGACGACAGCTGGGGCGCAGCGGCGTCGCCTACGTGCACTACGCATGCGCGGCGTTCCTGGAGTCGCGTCGAGGTTCTGTGAAGCAGGTGTTGCGCCAGATGTGGCGTTGTTGGCTGCTGGCAAACGCGAGGCGCTCCTCGGGGTTTTCGCCAGATTTTTTTTTCTTTTGCTAGAGTCACTGCGCGAGACGGTGACACTCGGCGGTGACCGCGAGGCACACGCTCACGAGCGCTCGGCATTTTCTTGGTATTTTAAACGCCTTACCCGCCACACATTACGGCCACCTAGCACAGCTCCGCTGTGAAAATCGGAGCAGCTTGCACTAGTGCAAGGCTGGGGGTCTGCTATATCGTTTCCGTGTGAATAATACTGAGAGCACCAGCCACGAACGGCATGGCAAGATGGAAGCCGGTTTTATTCCACGCAAAATCCCGATGATGATGATTCCTTGATTGTTGGCGGTGATGATGATGATGATGACATATCAAGGTCGACCTACGTTTTTTTCGGTTTTGTTGCGCAGCTTTGCTACGTTTTGCGATGTTCTTGGTAGGCCAGGCTAAGGGTTGAGGGGTGAGGCCGTGCTCAGCCGGATTTCACAAGGCCCTTCCGGTAGGTCCGCCACACTGACAGCGGATCCCAAGGGGGAAGAAGCCCCATCTACCTCCCCGCCCCCCTCCGCTTTCAGTGCGAAGCTGCGCCATTTTTTTTCTTTTAAATGCAGAGCATGTCACCCGGCGTTGTCGGCGTTGGCATGCCTCGGCGTCCGCAACAGCCGTTCCAGGTGCGCCCTCTCCCCCCACTCCTCCTCGCCTGCTCTCCGTTGCTCCTCGCGTGTTCTCTTGCGCTCGTCGGCGGTCGCAGTTGATAAGCGATGGAAGCAAGACCTTCAACTAGTACCTCGACGCAATCCAACATCAGCGCCGAAGCACCAGTTCAAGACGTCGTACCATCGTCTTCGTCGACGGCGGCAGAAGACAAGGCGGCGAGGCGGCGGGCTGCCGACGCCGAGCGCAAACGTCGTAAGCGCGCTGCCGACGCCAAACTTCGTGCACGCGAAACCGCGGCCAGGCGTCAACGTCGGCAAGCGGATCCCGAGCTGCGTGCACGAGAAGCAGCGGCCAGGCGTCAGCGTCGAGAAGCGGACCTTTCGAGTCGAGAGCAAGACACAGCTTCGAAACGTCAGCGTCGGGCCGCGGACCCGGCCGTACGGCAACGAGAGGCGGCGGCGAGCAAGCGTCGTCGTCTGGAGGCCGCCGCCGTCCCGGAACCCGCCGTCGCGGAAGCCGTCGGGCAACGTCAACGGGACTTTGGGGGTGCCGACGCGCTTCAACCCCACTATGCTCTGCATTTACACGTGTCCCTCGCGCGGGGGCATGCGACGGAGGATTTTTTGTTCCAATTGGCTGCACATGTTTTCTTTCCCTGCCGCTGGTAACCCCGTACCCCATGTGCTTTTGGGGTGCCCCAAAGGTTAGTTTGCACCCGCCGCGGTGGCTCAGTGGCTAAGGCGTTGCGCTGCTGAGCACGAGGTCGCGGGTTCGATTCCCGGCCGCGGCGGCTGCTTTTCTGATGGAGGCGAAAAGCAAAAACGCCCGTGTGTACGATATTTCGGCGCACGTTAAAGATCCCCAGGTGATCAAAATTAATCCGGAGCCCTCCACTACGGCGCGCCTCATCGCCTGCGTTGCGTCGGCGCGTTAACAATCAAATCAATCAAAGGTTAGTTTGCCGGTTTCACGGCAACAAAGCCCCGGATTTGGTTACCGGAATCTCCCTAACGACATTTTAGGGGCGAAGCACCTCAAGGGTTCGGGCTGTCGGCGTCTCCTGCCGTCTCATGTTGCTACGGTACTAAAACACCTGGACACTCGTTTTCCAACACCTCACGTTAAAACGTCTCATATCCACGGGCAAAAACGCGTACTAAAAGAACACACCAGGACACTCGTTTTCCAACGCCTCGCGCTACTTCTCAGCATACATCTTAGCTTGCTGCGGCGTGTGACACAAACGCAACTTACAATCACTCTGTCTCTCATTTATATGCTTGAATTCCGGTTTCAACGCAAAGAACGACGCCACCTCCTCTGCTAGCACGCAATTGCTCCGCCCACTGGCGCTTCTACGGCGCCCAATCAGCGCGCGCCGTGTGGCAAGAGAGAGGCTTTGTATACACCTATGCACTGCATGCTTCGGTTTCAGGTTTCAGGTTAGTGGAGATGGCATGAGTTTTTTTGTTGAGGGTTCGACATTTTTTGGTTGGACGGACGGGCAAAGCGCGGCCTAAACACTCCGCGGTTAAAAACATTTGTTGCTCATCCCCATCATATATATTGATGGCGCCAGTGCCTGTATCAAAACAATGATTCAAGGTTTTATGAAGTATTGATCCAAAGAATGGGTTAATCTAGGGATCACTATAACGACGGAAAATAATCCGGTAGCACTGAAAGATAAGCTAACATGCAAATCATTGAACCCTTCATTGTACCCATTTACAGGTACTACTGCACACTGACCAAGAACACAGCTTTCAGAGCATGGGTGTGCTGCACACCAAAGGGGAACAGTGGAAACGAATTCGTGGTTGCATCTCCCAAGCTTTCACGGATAACAAGCTCAAACAGGTACATGTTGTCTTGTCAAGTCATCCAACCAAATTCAAAAACCGTTGTCGGTACAGTGTACCAGATGGAAGGATAGAGATGCGGAATGGTACCCACGCTGGTACTTTGCAAAAAGTGTACGAATAGTGAAAGCGGCTAACTGCGGTGTCATGGGTGCAAATAATTCTGTGAGACGTGCGTTAGTAACGAGAACTTTTCTTCCACATGGTTTGTTGAGAAAAGCTTTTGCTAAAGTCTTCTGCTGTTTGTGCTTCCCGCGCTTTTTGACTTTCCCGCTTTGTTGCGCCCCTGTAACTATTCCTTAACTGCTATTTTAACTGTCCCCTAATAAAAATACTGGAGATAGACGAACCCTTTTATTACAATCCCGCTACTCGCCCATGCCAACGACGGCTAAAGCAAATGCTGGTGTGTGGTCATATATGAAAACTACAAAACAAATTAAGTCAAAACGTCTCGGACATAACGAGTGTTCAAGAATGTGCACATGACGCTTGCACGCAGATGGCCCCACAAATAGCACAGTCGACTGACAGTTTATGAAAACTACGAAACAAATTAAGTCAAAACGTCTCGGACATAACGAGTGTTCAAGAATGTGCGCATGACGCTTGCACGCAGATGGCCCCACAAATAGCACAGTCGACTGACACTTTCATGAAAGTATTGGCAGAGACGGCGGACGCTGGCGATGAGTACCCGGTGTTCGGACTGTTTCAAGGCCTTGCAATGGACTACATGTGCCACGCCGGATTCGGCTTCGACTGCTGTTTCCGGCGGGACCTGAAGCATCCTTTCCTAGAAGGTGGTCGCCGCGTCTTGCACGGCTTTATGAATGGATTCTTCCACATGTTCGCTCGTAAGTTGACAAGAGCGGGAAGCTGATTCACCAAGCACACACTACACTCCCATTGCGGCGGGCATCCTGGTACGCTGGAAGTTCAGAAAATGTATAGTCGCAAAGCCTTGTCAAACCGAGCCCAGGTTCTCACTTTCTTTCCGCGTGGAGACATATCTTTATTGTTAATGATCGCGGCATGACAACGATGGCCGTTACTGAAATCAGCGAGGTTGCAAGAACAAGCCTCATAGCTTGACAAGACGGCAATTTCAAACCTACCGACATTCGAGCATTTGAGTCATTTGCTGACTAGTCGATATCCGTTTCTACTCATTACCGTTAAACTTGTGACTAGCGTAACTGTCCAAGGAGATTGCAATTGTTCTTGTTCTTCCTAGAACAAAACGACTGTGTTAGCTTTACTGGCACAATCAAATGTCTCGCCATAAAATTATCATTGATCTGTCAGTGTTTACATTCTTCTATCTTCTCAAAGTATTTAGGGCATGCCTTAAGCGTATTCATATAACGAGCGGCTTGCGCTCCTAGCAGTTAAAATAGCATGGAGTAACTGCCTGCCTTACTCAATAAAGCAATTTATTCATCTAGAAATTTAGTCTTCCGTAGGTACCCAATTCACAGATATTTTGTTCATTCGTTTAGTTGTTTGTTTCTGCACTTTTGCTTGTTTATCCTTATGTCGCGTCGTTTATTAAAGGTTATTCAGTATTCACTTCAAATCTCTTATTTTCTGTTCATACACTAATTTTAACCTGCACCGAGTGACGAATACACTGACTTTGGCATTCACAATATTTTATGTTTTTTCACTCATTTGTACATATCTTAGTACATCGAGCGAAGCGTCATGCTCTTCCAACAGTTGGCTTTGTCGGTGCGATTAAGAATTTAAAGTCAAAGTCATTTTTTTCGTCACTCGCTCGCAGACAGCACGACGACTTTGGGCCCCGTCGTAGCACCAATCTTATGGCTAAACGAAAAACTGGGATCCTTTACGTATGACATATTTAACAAGGGGACCACCAACATCGTTGACCTGAGACTGCGCACCCCCGAGGTAAATACAACCCTTTTGTTCTTCAAATAGTCTTAAAAGTAGGGGGGCAACGTTCATGAGAACAACCAGAGGATGTATCACGTATTGAAGGTTTACGTTAAATAACTGATAGCCTTTATGGTACCAGTGATCCTATTGTGTCTACCTTGCAGAACTGCGGAGAGTAACATCGCAAAGCTTCATATTTGAAAGCCGTCCATAGAATCCATCTTTGAAAATGACCTATGTGGGCTATAGAGGACAGGTATCGTCCGCAAATATAGCGAATGGTGCACAGAGGATCGCCTATAGAACATAGGCTTACTTGCATAACAGACCCAAGCTTTACGCATCAATCGAGTAAGATTTGAGTGCGTTTATCCCCGATAGTTAACTTTTAATGCATAAGCATCTTGCTGCGCCAACATTATAGCACAAATTCCCTTGCAAAACCTGTCTTTGATTCATTCAGCACAATTGTGCACAATTGTCCTGAATGTATCAAAACCAGGTTTGAAGAATGGTTGCGCTCTGTCCTAAGCTACTGTGTGCGACGCCACCCAGCACGTCCAGTTTACACTGTATTTGCGCAATCTTGAGATAGAAGCGATCGTTTTTTTCTCAGCTTACCATTTCATTCTACTTGCGCAGACAAATATACCCGATCTTCTGCAGACAATGCTCGACGCGCGTGGCAAGGAAACCGACTCACAGGAAGGTATGTACGTTGAGTTTCCTGCAATTCGTCTGTAATTTATTTTGCGAAAACAAATGGTCTGCAATAAAAATAAAGTTTTTGGCACAAAACTTCAAGCACTTTCAGGCGCAATAAATGGAGTCGCAACTTCGTAAGACGCCATTGCTGCTAGCCGAGGTGCGATGCTCGCGCTTTTCTCCTCTTTCAGGCTTTAAAAATAAATAAAGACTGTCTACGTATTTGTTCAAGAACCCATGCCGCCTGCAGGTTTTTTCTTCTGTCTGCTACTCCATCTGTCCCCTCCTCTTCCTCCGCCTCCTTCTGTGTGCCCTAAAATTGCCCAAAGCTGCAGCAACGTCTACCCATTCACCTGCTGCGTGGTTCACCGTATCTCTCTCTCTCTCTCTCTCTCTCTCTCTCTCTCTCTCTCTCTCTCTCTCTCTCTCTCTCTCTCTCTGCGTGTATCTCTGTCTCTCTCGCTCTATCTATCTATCTATCTATCTATCTATCTATCTATCTATCTATCTATCTATCTATCTATCTATCTATCTATCTATCTATCTATCTATATCTATCTATCTATCTATCTATCTATGTCTATATATATATATATATAAGAGAAGAAAAACTTCGAACAAGGTAAAAGCACGATTGTGGCCTACGTTTCAGCAAAGAGAACTTGCTTTCCTCAGGGCCCTGAGGAAAGCAAGTTCTCTTTGCTGAAACGTAGGCCACAATCGTGCTTTTACCTTGTTCCAAGTTTTTCTTCTCTTGTGTTCTCTACCATCTTCAAAGTTCTACTACTCCCTGGATTTTATATATATATATATATATATATATATATATATATATATATATATATATATATATATATATCACGCACACGCACACACACGCGATCACACACACACACATTACGGTATATTACAGCAGCGCACCTAATGAACACAAACACCCATGCACCCTACCACACACACACACACACACACACACACACACACACACACACACACACACACACACACACACACACACACACACACACACACACACACATATTACGGTAGATTACAGCAGCGCACCTAATGAACACACGCGCATGCACGCACCCACACACACACCGAGAGACGTTATGGTAGTTTACAGCAGCACACCTAATGAACTGTTCTACAACTCAGGCGGGCTCACTATATTCAGATTGTATTTTTTTACAAGCGTTTATTGCAAAGCGTCAAACTAACCACTTCCGCTCAGAACCGCGAGCGTTCTATTTTGTCTCCGCTGTTCTCACGTGACTGCAGCTTCGATAAATCGGCCCTATCGTAAACGTAGTATACGCTTCAACCAATACAAAAGCTTACGGAGTCTATCTTAAAACTTTCGCACGTCCCATCCATCATTTGCGCGTGACTTTGGTGCCTTGCGCATCCTCTGTGGCGATCAAAATCCCGATATCACGCAGGCACAAGTGACGGAAAGCCTGCAAGAGCCATGAGCCTACAAGAAATCGGTATCAACTCTACCGCCCTAATTATAGCTGGGTAAGCGCACACTTTCGCCCTAGGGCTTCCTCGAAAATAAATTCAGGGGTATACTGATATGCCTTCATTTTCAGACCACTATGTGAGCCTTGCTGAAGAACTTGAACACACTTTCACCATATTTGTGCATGGTGCTCCACACTATATTTGTGCTAGGCCCTCCTAATGAGCGATCAAGAGATGGTTATTGCTTCGAATATCGCTTGCGCGAAACCATCGCAATGCCCTATTACTATAAGTGCCAGCACAAAAGAGCTATTCTAACGCCTGAAACTGGCAGCCATCCTTCGAGTGCCTCCTGTTCCCTGTTTAACCCCAATTTTTTAGATTTCTCTCTGGTTGAATGTCTTACATGAAGCCATACTCGAAGGACTTAGAGAAATCTAGTGCGGTGTCTCGCAATACAACTATCTACGGGCATTTCTTAGCGACCGCACCGCCACACCTGGCATCGAATCACTTCGCTGCGACTGGTTTCACACATCTCCCAAATGTTCATCACAAGGCACAGTAATCTCACCTCACCCTTTCAAAATCGCTTCGCTCAATCTCCTACCTCTCCTTCAAGTCATTCATAATCTCCGCCATGCCCTATGCGCTGACGCCGTGACTCTCTGCACCACCACCGGATCTCCTGGCACACAACAAGATACCCTCCAACAAGCCTTCCACTCCATCCTCGCATATCTACCACCTCGAGGCCTTACGTGTGCCCCCAGCCAGTTAGCACTCCTTATCCTCCGCTCCCGCACCCATGGGTCACCTCCAGCTCCCATAGCCGACACGCGCACCAACAATCGATTCTGCACCCATTCCTAAAGTACACACCCTTCGTATACTCGGTGGCCAATTCCATCAACATGGCTCTGGCGCCGCAGTCCTTCCCCAGCTTCAAGCCAGTGTCACCCAACTCCCTCATCTCATCAAACGCATCACCAAATCCAAGGCCTCAAAGAAGATTATACAATACGACTAATTTAAGCACTTTTAATCAGTCGCATCATATATTCCACCCCATACATCACCCTCAAGTCCGATGAAGGGGAGAAAGTCGACATACTAATTCGAAAAGCTTGCAAAATATGACTTGGCTTCCCCGTTCAAACATCTGCTTCCCGTTTCCTTCAACTCGGAATTCATAGCACCCTGGAAGAACTCCTGGATGCTCAGCGCAACAGCCAACTTACCCGAGTCCTCCTTGCCACCACTACTAGTCGGCACGTCCATTAGACCCTCGGTTATCCGATCCCACCTGTTTTACAAGCCCTTCAACGCATTCCGTCTTCAATCAGGTCTCACCATACTATGTGGAAAATTCCTAACATTGTGCACCTAGCAAACATCTTCGATCAAAATTTCCCTTTCCCCCCAGTTCTCGCTATAACGGTGCCACCTCCTACCCCTCACACCAGGCTCATGCTATGGCGGTTGCCAACTCGGAAGGCGCACTTCTCACCTCCCTTATGACTCTCTGAAAGTCAACCACCACTGCTGAGAAAATTATCGTAGCCCTCGCAGCTAACTGCTGGTCAAGAATACATTAGAGTCATTACAAATTCCCAGCAAGCCTGCCGTAACAATCTATGTGGGCGTATCTAACCTCCCACTTAACGTATACTCGCATCAATCAACCCCCTCCACCCCCTGTACATTTAGTGGACCCCTGGCCACTCGTCCCTCGAGGAAGATGAGACACCTCACCGTCCACACCTAGCTGTTCCATCCCGCTACCACGACATCGTCCACCCTTATGCAACCTTCGCCTCACCCTGCCTAAACCCCACCCTCAACTATCCAAGGAGGGAGCATTCATTTGACGTCTGCGGCTGGCGACTTTGGTCCCATAGACATCCGTTGAGTTCTAGCTCCTCCTTAGCGGTACAAGACACTCTACCACCCTTGTGTTAGAAGTGCCCTGCGCCGCTTCATCTCCCGCCCTGGATGTACTCCCCCTGGCTAATTGTCACCACAATGCCGGGCATCAGCAGTAAATCAAGGTTGCCAATTCCAGCCCTAAAGTACTTCACTCTAGCGCACATGTGTAATTGCTACCCTAACCACAAGCACGTCTGCACTGATGCATCGGTGACGGCCACATCATTTGCTGTCGGAATCTGTGTCCCATCGACGCGGACCACAACTGCGGCCAGGTTACGCCACAAAACAACGTCGACGACCTGAGAACTTGCTGTCTTGCGCTCCGCTTTGCAGTACATTCTTTGGCAAGAAGCTTCTGTGTGGGTGATTTTCACAGATTCGCGGGCGGCGCTTCAACAACTAGTATAATTTCCGCACGAACAACTGGCCCCCTAAATACACACCCTGCATACACAGGCTGCCAGCTTTATTCATGAGGTAGTGTTACAGTGGCTACCTGGACATTGTGAGGTGAATGGGAATGTTGTGGCCAATGAAACAGCTTTCTCGACCCACACCCAATCTAATGTCATCATCCCAAATTCCTTTCTCTCGACGTGACGCCGCCACACTCGCGTGCTCCGTGGCGCGGCAGATACAACTCTCAATATGGACGGACGGAACAAAAAATTATCAGCCATTGAACAGAATTGATCCCGCCTGCACATTCCAATGCCGTGCGGCCTGGGAAAGCGCGACGAAGCAGTTGTTCACCGAATTCGCCTCAACGTCGTTTTTACCAGCCACTACTTGCACAAGACGCACCGAGTTGCCTCCCCTCACTGTCACGCTTGCAGTGTTCGTGAGGACATAGAACATGTACGTGTGTGTGTCCCCGTTATGACACCCCGCGGCTAACCGTGAGACAACTTTGGGACTGCGTGCTGATGCTCCACTGAATCTTTACGCCGCCATTGGTCCATGGCACTCAACTGCCGCGGCAACACGGAGTACACGGGCCTTGGTGTCATTTCTCCTTGACTCCGGTCTGAACGAAACCCTGGGAACGTTTGCCTTAACTTTACAGCTCTGAGTATTCTGTGTGCGTGTTCCTGCGTCTGTCAGTTTCTGTGTGGTCATTTGCGTTTGTATTGTCTGTATGAGTTTTTGTGTCTTCGCTTCCTTTCACTTTCGCCCCTCTCATGTTCATGTGGAGTAGCAAGCCAAGCTCGCTGCCAGGCTGACTTCTTTTCATCATTAAAGGCATTCCTCCTCCTCCTCACGTCGTTTTAGTAGTTTTAACGCCTCGCAGTTTTTAAGGACCTATTAGTCGAAATTAAGAGGGAGAAATGGGCGTGGGTAGGGCATGTAATGCAAAGGCAAGATACCTCTTGGTCATTAAGGGTAACAGAGTGGATTCCGAGAGAAGGCAAGCGGGACAGGGGGTGGAAGAAAGTTATATGGGCAGATGAGATCACGAAGTTTGCAGGGATAAATTGGTCACAGTTAGCACAGTACCGGGATAATTGAAGATCTATGGGAAAGGTCTTTGCCCTGCAGTAGGCATAGATAGGCTGATGATGATGAAACAGGTTTTAAATACCGATTACAACGCACCCATCCTCCACTCCATTTTTCCTACCCAATGCCCCCTCACCTGTCACCTCTGCTCTATCAATACTACCTACCCCGTGATGTAGGCCTGTCAAAACACCCCATCTCTTACCTTCAACCACAACCCTTCCTCCGATTAGTGGGAGGGTCTGCTGACCAGCTGCTATAACGCTGACCATAACGCTGCTGTAACGCTTTCTGGTCACCCGTGTCAGGGCTACAGCCAAGGCCCAAGAGCACCTCGACTGAGGCGAATCCCCCCCTTCCCCCCTGAGGGACGGCACAACCACCACCGTTTGCTCGATTACACATTTATTCTCGCTCTCTCCCTTTACTCTCTCCCTCTCCGGTGCTGGTGAAACGCAGTGTCGTAGACCACGCAGCATTAAAAGCGGCATGCGGAAAAAACATCGGCGCCTTGTGGTTATTGATAGGATAATGTAATGCGCTTTGGCAGCAATGCAAGCTAAGTCGACATTCAGGTTTAGGTTCTGCGAAGAACCGGGAGGAGGTTGCTATATTCCAATTAGAAGCGGAGTTACACCCCCTAAGTGCGAAGATGTTAACTTGGTACGGCATAACATAGCATCCCCTAATTCCGTTCAAACGCGGAGCCAAAAGGTTTTGGTAATTGAAGTTCTATCCGAACCCTAAATAACAAATTGCCCTCATTATTCCTTTTGTATCAGGTGAGCCGCGCAAGCACATGGTGAAGCTATAAGCGCGTGCTTAGATCCTTAATTTCTCACCGGTAGGGGCTCGGAAAAATACACATTGTCCCCAATGACAACTCTGTCTTGTTTTGAGCCCCGCAAGCCCACACCCTACTTCGATCCTTTTAAGTGCGATGCACTTCTTAAGCGACCCTGAACCTGCGTCCACCGGCCATGTCCGCATAGCATACCCACGTGGGGGATTGGCCAGGAATCTCCTCGTCTTCCTTGGCAACGGGGGGAGATAGGCGCGCGCTGCCTGGCCGCTGACATGGCCCATACCCACGTGGGGGATTGGCCAGGAATCGGGCGTGAGAAGTGCTAATGCACCCGCTTAAAGGAGTACTGACACGAAATTTCAAAGCTGAGATCCGCTCTAGCAATCAAGTACAACGACAACACAAATAGGTGTCTGTGAATAAATGCATCTTTCTTTCTTTGTAGTTGTGTGTGTGTGTGTGATCTCTCTTTCGCGAACATTACCGAACCGCGCAAATTCAACTCGTGCATTCGCACTTTCACATTCTTCCCCTCGGGGAAATGCGGGGAATTTTTTTTCCTCACAAGTATGGTCTCAGAAAAAACACATGTTGTACAGAACGCTCTTTTTTCTGTCACAGGTTTGAAACCACGTCGACAGCTCTCAGCTCCCTTACATACGTACTTGCAAAGTATCAAGAGATTCAAGAGATGGTCAGGAGCGAGGTTGCTTCTGTGTTTGAAGAATACGTGAGTATTGGGCGTATCTTGTTTGTACAAAAGTTTTTTAATGCATGCATTGTGACACTGAGTTTTTTCACAAAAAACTAGTTGATGTTTACACAATTCAAACAGGTCTTCGCACTGCATCTCCTACCCACGCTAACATTCTGAGCTGGGTCGTGCATAATCCGCGCCATAAACATGGCTGCTTTCTGCCTCTAATGCCAAAATACGTGACCACCACCGCATGTTCAGTGTGCTACAAAGGCCATATTTCTATCGTTTAGCTGCCGTGAACCACAGAAGGAAACGAATGTTGTACTCGAAGTTCGAAAATTCCCGATTTCTTTAAAAAAGACTGGAATAAGGCTGTACTTGTCTCGCCATAACGAATAGCCTGACAAGCGTTGTAAAACATTGTGCGCTCGTACACGGAATGGATCGTTAGCTCATCTTGAAACACATGTATATTACTGATGAGCGAAGGTGCAACGAAGGTTCATTTGGCCTTGGGGCTCTAGTGCATTAAGCAGCAAGTCACTACCAACAAGCTAGAAATTGTGAAGTTTTGACATACTCAATGAAAAATCAGAAGCCGCTCCGTCCAACAACGATGGCGGTTGAAACGTGAAGATCTGTCGCGCGCGAAAATCACATGTCGACGTGCCGAAGTCAAAGCGGCTGCAATCAAAGTCCAAGCGGCAACGATCAAAGTGAAACTTCCCGCGAGTCAAAGTCCAAACAGAGACCACTGCAAACGAATCCCTCACGCGAAAGCTGACCGCCCACCACCACCCATCGTCGTCGCTAGACCATCGTCGCCCATTTCAACTCCAAAATCCAAAGCTAATGCCCGTGCAACAAACCGAAAGGAAACGCTGAGTGTCCTGAATGCGATGATGGCGCAATCGAGTGGGTGGTGGTGGTGATGGTACCAGTGAAATGGCGCGTACTTACTCAGGAGGATTGGCCAGGAAATGGCCGCCTTACCGAAAGAAATTATGTAATTTTTGCAGGGAAAGAAAAATATTTGAATAATATAATGAATTAGCAGTAGATGACTAGAGAAATAAAGGTAAGGAGATTAGAGAAAGAAATAAAAAAGGTCAAAACGAACACAATTGCATGACAATTGGGAGTAAGAAACACGAAGAAAGAAAGTGGTACAGACGAAGCAGTGAGCTAGGCGCGCATATACTTGTCAGGGGAGGAGGAGAAGGAAAACTTTTATTTATATCAAATAAGAGCGCTGTGATTGGAGTCCTCAGTCCAGGACCTCAGAAGATCTTGCTGCCGCCTTTGCCCCCTCGATGAGCCGAAGCTGACGGTCAGGATCTGAGCTGGCCACCTCTCGCTCCCAGTGGTCTATGTTCTTATTATGTTGACAAGCCCAGACCATGTGATATAAGCTTGAGAGCTCTCCACAGTGAGGTCAAGTGGATGTATACATTGTGGGGAATATAGCGTGGAGCCTGGTAGGGTGCGGAAAAGTATTTGTCTGTAGCTGCCTAAGTGAGGTTTCTTGCTCTTTTGTGAGGGATTTATGGACTGGCGGTTATTTCTGTCGGGAAAGCCTATAATGTTGAGTGATCTCTCTGTACGTGACTAACGGCTGGTTAACCCTCTGCTGGTCTTCTTGTGGAGCCCGGCCGGCGGCTAATTCTCGGGCACTCGTGTGAGCGACGAGGTTTCCACGAACCTCGTCGTGTGAGCGACGAGGTTTCCATGTGAGCGACGAGGTTTCCAGGCTCGTGAGTATTCGAGCCGTGTCAGTGACCACTGCCGTCATAGCATGCTGTCGGGCGTAGTCTGCCGCGTCCGTGTACACCCCCCTGCTTTGTTGCCCATATTTTTTCTCTAAGTTTTCGGCTCTGGCTGTTCTTCGGCCCTCATGGTGCTGAGGGTGCATATTTCGAGGTAGAAGGGAAACCTTGATGTTTTCTCTGATTTCTTCCGGAATAACTCCCATGGTAGGCCCCGAATTCACTACTGAATATCCCAGACGGCGCAAAAGGTGACGGCCAGTTGGAGTGGTGGCGAGTCGTTGCAGCTGAGCGGTCAGGTGGGCTTCTATGAGCTCGTCTTTGGTGTTGTGGAGTCCAAGCCCAAGCAGTTTCTCGGTCGATGTGCTTATCGGTAGTCTAAGGGCTCCTTTGTAGGCCTTCCTGATTAGTGCGTCCAACTTATTGCGTTCAGACGTTTTGATTATGGCTTAGGGAGTGATTTAGACAATTCTGGTTACAATGAAAGCTTGTACGAGGCGAATCATGTCTTGTTCATTTATTCCGTGCTTCTTGTTTGTGATACGGCGTAGCATGTGGGTGATTTGACTGATCGAAGAGTCGAGTTTGCGGATCACCTGAGAGTTAGAACAGTCTTCTTGAAGGATCATGCCTAATATTTTGATGGAGGGTAAGGGTTTGATGAAGACCCCATCTAATTCTATTCCTATGGTTGTCTTAGTGGCATTCTTGAGCCGAGATCTGTTCTGCACCAGTTAGACCAGTAGGAGTTCTGACTTCTGAGGGATGCATTTGAGGCCACAGTTCGCTGCATAGGTTCGGACAACGTCTGCAGTCTTTTGTAATTTGTCTTGCATTTCGCCTTCTGAGCCTTCCCCTATCCAGATCATGATGTCGTCAGCATATATTCCGTGATGCAGACCTGGAATTTGATCCAGTTGCCTTGGAAGGTTGATGAGGGCAATATTGAAGAGAAGCGGGGAAAGCACCGCCCCCTGCGGAGTGCCCTTGCATCCAATCGTGACGGGTTGAGAGCTCACGTCCCCAACTTTGATGACAGCCACTCGACCCGTTAGGAAGTCTCGAATGTACGCGTACATTCGTTCCCCGCAGCCAATGTTATTAAGGTTTTGGAGGATGACTTCGTGCTTGACGTTATCGAACGCCCGCTTTAGGTCGAGGGCCAAAATAGCCTTCGGTGTGGGCTTGTTGGCTTTGCTCAGAACATCTTCTTTAATTTGCAGGAGAATGTCTTGAGTTGAATGATGTGGCCGGAAACCAAACATTGTGTGTGGCATGCAGGGAATCCAGCAGGGCCAAATGATGTCTAACACGGCAGACGCCCTGATTCCAGAATGAATGCGTGCAACGCATGGCAAAGAGCCCCGTGGCAGAATCCCAGTTCCGTCTCCCCGAATGACAAAATAAGTGTAGCAGACAGCGGGAGGTTTAGCCGGCTGCATGTACTTTCTAGGTATCTTCGTATAATAGAGGAGAAACGCCGGCAGGAGAAGAACAAATGGTCGATCGTTTCTGGTTCTTTGCAGAAAGCGCATAGTGTGACTGCGCAGTCTCGACTGTGTAAGGTCACACTGACTTGCTTTCGATGCCGAACACCTACCTAATTTGAATTTTTATCTTCACCGCGCACGTATAGCGCCATCGGCCATGTGCGGCATCTGTCAAAAGGAGGAAACAATTGACCACTTCCTGTTGTCTTGCTGGCGGTTCTCCTCACTCCGAAATTGTCACCTGGAGGTTCACCTCCGGCGCCTGGGTCTCGCCTTGTCGGCGCCTAATTTATTGTCATTTGGGGCAGTCTGGCTTGGTTGGTGCAACGGGGATGTTTGTCGCGCTCTTCACTCATTTATTTCCGAAACAGGTCGCTTGCCTTGTTAATCAATCGCATCAACCAATTTTTAATCGTTTATTGAAATACCTGTTGGTCCAGCTGTATTGAATTTTTTGGTTCCGAAATTGTTAGCATCACTGTACCCTATTTTCCCTTCGTTTGAAACTAATCACTAAGCTTATTCAACAGTGAAACCAAAATAAGACTTCGACAATCCCCCAGAGTGGGTACGCGCCATTCTTGTTCCGGATCCAACCATCCAACCAACCAACCAAGCGCATAGCGGAGACGGGGCCAGATTAGAGCAGTGCAAGTAATAATTTAAATTTGGCACGCGACAGCGAAAGCTAGTGAGGGTGACTTCGCAAGCTCGCGACTGGCTTATACTGCACTTCCATGAGTACTGGAGGTGCTCGAACTCCCAGTCTTCGTAAGCAGAATCGGGCATACTTTGAAGTAAACACAGCCTACGAAAGCGAGCTGAAGTTATGAGGTAAATGGGCGGCAGAACCTCCACTACTGGACCGTTCAATCCCATTCCCGACAGAGCATCCGCCGATTCATTAAGTCAAATGCCTGCATGTCCAGGTACCCAGACCAAACGAAGGAGTCGGCTTCATAAGGCGAGGGACCCAGGTTCTTCATTGTTTCATCACCATCATCATCATGTGCCCTCCCATTCTCTTAAGTTAGCTTTCCTGCAGTGCGTGTTCGTTGCGACGCTGCCATCACTGAGACCAAGAAAGCTTCGCTTTAATAATCGTGATCCAGTCCCAACAAGTTAGCAACGCAAGGGACGCGCCATTTTGTATCTTTTGTTTCATAACCATCACCATCATGTGCGCTCCAACTTTGTAAAATTTTCTTTTCTCCAGTTAGTCTCTGTTACGACACTGTCACCATGTAAAACCATGAAAGTTTCGCTACAATCATCATGATCCAGTCCCAACTAGTTAGCAACGTTAGCAGCGGGAGGGACGCGGCATTTTGTTTCTTTTTTTTCACAACCATCATTATCATGGGCCCTGTCATTGTGGAAAGATGGCTTTCCAGCAGTTTGTTTTTCTTAAAACACTCTCATCATGTGAGACCATGAAAGCTTCGTCGCATTAAAAAAATAATAATCATGATTTAATCCCAACTAGTTAGCAATGTTGGCAACACGAGGGACGCGGCATTTTGTTTCTTTTGTTTCACCACCATCATTATCATGTGCCCTGTCATTGTGGAAAGATGGCTTTCCAGCAGTTTGTTTTGCTTACAACACTGCCATCATGTAAGACCATGAAAGCTTCGCTTTAATAATCATGATTCAATCCCAACTAGTTACAATGTTGGCAACACGAGGGACGCGGCATTTTGTTTCTTTTGTTTCACCACCATCATTATCATGTGCCCTGTCATTGTGGAAAGATGGCTTTCCAGCAGTTTGTTTTGCTTACAACACTGCCATCATGTAAGACCAGGAAAGCTTCGCTTTAATAATCATGATTCAATCCCAACTAGTTACCAATGTTGGCAACACGAGGGACGCGGCATTTTGTTTCTTAAATGCCGCGTTCTAACAGCGAGAAACGCACATTTCTCGCTGTTTAAGACGCTGCGTCATTGCCTCCTGTACGAAGGTGAGCCTGGTGCACTGTTTCAGTCATATCTAGGTGTCGCCTTGGCATCTTCCTTGGTGTTGAAGGGAGTCCTACTCAACTCCCACCATTTTCCGCAACTTGCGCACTCAACCAATGTTTCCTCCTCTTCTCTACTCTCCGTGCTCGCGTTCGCCTTGGCCCGTTTTACGCGCGTCTTGCCCATTGCAGCGAGCGTCTCAGCCGCTGATGCGTGCCGGTGTTCATCGTCCGATCCTCAAAATAGTTGCCGTGACATGGGGATGACGGGAAGCGGGGAGAAGATGATTTGGTTACGGTAACCAGACGTTCAACCTCCCGCACACACGCTCATACACCCTCTTTTCTTTTTTTTTTTTTTTTGCTTCATCACCATCATCGTTACGTGCCGTTTTGTTGTGTAAAGTTGGCTTTCTTGCATATAGCGCAGCGAGAATGGCGAACCACGTAGTGCCCTGCATTTCCAGCGAAATGCAGTTTTTGCGGAAGTCACACATTTAGTCGTTATAATAGCGTAAATAGAGATAATTGGGGAGACAGGATTGTGAAAACCCGAAAAATAATAAAAAAAAATAAAATTTTCGCTAAAATTATCTGGCAAAACCAAAAATACGCATCTCATGCATAAATTTCCAAAACCGACGAATAAACGAAATAAGCCCGCACAGGAACGTTCAAAATACGAATAAAAACATTGCCGCGTATCTGCTCCTTTCGTTGCAAATATCGACGAAAGACTAGAGTCAACTGGCGCCCCTGCCATGTAAACGCCTCCCTTCTATTTCCAGCTCACCACCCATGCTGTTTCTCTCCCGCCTCGTTTCTCCCAAGTACGTAGAGGTGTGCATAAATCATTTTAAATTTACCGCGTTCTACTGCTCCAGGCTGAGTGCCTAGATGCCAGCGCTGCCGTACGGTGGAGACGCGCGTGATTCGAGGTACCCTACTACAATGTTTATATACCCACGTTGCCCTGCTCCACGTGCATTCCAAGCGGAACGTGGAACCTGTCTCGTGGATCCTTTTGTTACTGTTGCCATTTGATTTCTTAAAATTCCGCCAGAAGCTGTAGTGGCGCGGGCGACAGCAAACCAAGATTTTCTGCCGTTTTTTATTGTTTTAGTTTCAGTTTTATTCATCTCATATTTCGAGAAATAAGCAATAAAGTTTGTTTATTTATTTATTTATTTATTTATTTATTTATTTATTTATTTATTTATTTATTTATTTATTTATTTATTAAAATACTGTCAAAGTCCGAAGGCGTTACAGAGAGGAGTGGTTAAAGATTCATACAATATTAGCTACAGCTGTTTTGAATGATGCAGCATCCGGAATGCTGGCGATGGAGGTGATGGAGTTGATGTAGTATTTCATTTCATATCGCAAAAATCAAGCATCCATGATTTTTTTAATAAAGGAACACTGCGAATATCACTTATTTATTGATTTTCGGCCTCACATTTGCGTAATGTTTCATTGTTGTTCAACATTGTTGACAAGTATGAAGACTGCCACCGGACTCAGACGTTTAGGTTTGACCGTGGGTGCGTAAAACTATTGCGCAGATTCTCTTTCACTTTGGCCAGGTGCCTGACTCGAGTCACAGACAGACAGACAGACCAAAATTTATGCGTTGAAGTCTCCCAAGAAAGACTATCGTCTTTCAAAAAATTGGGACCGCTTGCACTGGTGGTGTAAGGCTGGATAAACAGCAGCGCCGGAGGTCGACCTAGTTTCTCCCCGCAGTGGCAGATAATCCCATGAGAAATGGAGCAGCCGTACCCCAGCAGTGCGAAGCTGTTTTGAACGGCACTGTAAAGCAAAGACCAATAAAGTATGTGCAGTGTGTGAGCAGTTAGTCGTGCGCCACCCCTCTGGGACATTGACCTCTACCACAATTACCCAGTGGCCACTATCCCATACCTCATCTTCCTCTGATAGTCATCCTCATCATCATCTTCCATCCCGGGGCTCGTGTTCGCCTCTTCGCCGTCAGCTGAGTGTGTGTTCCGCGAAGGCTGCTACGCCTAATAAACGTCCTGTACCGGCTGTCCTTCAGGGCCCTTACAGGGGTTTTATTCAGTAGCAGTCGTCCTTATCCGTTTCATCGTCGTCTTCCGACGGCTCAGCCGCGTACGCCAAATCCTCTTATAGCATGTCCTTACCTCGGTAGACCTCCACTTCTTCGTCAGATGGTCCGGTGGCCGTCTCTACGGGTAGATTGTGAAGGGATGGCTTGACAGATTCGCCGTCGTCGTCTTCGGCGCGGCGGACCCGTGGCGTGCCTGTCGCTACACGACGACGACGGTGAAGGCGTGAGCTCCTTCTGTGGCGTAAGCCCACGCTCAAGCCTGTACGACACCGGACTGTCGCCGCGAGGCACGCGCTTACGTGCGCTCGGGGTTCTCTGTCTACGCCGGCCGTATTTCTGTGGGCCTCAACAGCTGTGCTGTTAAAAATTGGCGCAGCTTGCAGTAGGGGTGCAAGGCAGAGGAAACAGCAGAGCTGGCAGTGCCTCTGCCTCCGTCGGAGACCCGGCTGCTGAACATCACATGGATTTCTTGAACTTGCGTCCACCAGACAGATCCATCATGATCATCTGGGCACCCGCCCACTCTGCCGTCCCGGGCAACGAAACCGCCCACCTGTTGCCCCGAGAGTTATCCCGCCGGGCCCCGGGAAGCGAGCAGGAGAGGCCGACCCCGCTGATCACGTATCACTAGATAACACAGCACTAGAAGTTGGGACGTATCACCTACCCAGCACCGTATAAACACCTAACGAAAGAGGAGGAACGGCAGCTCCGTGCACTCCAGACGAATACTTTCCCCCATCCCACTAAATGCCATATATTGCACCCCACCGTATATTCCCCGCTATGCCGCTTCTGCGGAGTCCCCGGGACGCTCTTTCATGTGGTAGGGGGCTGCGAGCACGCCCCACTACATTCGCGAAATCACTCCATTCCTTCTCGCGAGCTTTGGGAGAGAGCTCTGACCAGCTCCGACCTCCGGCTGTTGAGGCGGGGAAAGCTCAAGGGGTCTTGGACTGAGGACTCCTCCCCATTGCTTTTCGCAATGAACACGTTTACTCTCTCTCTCTCTCTCTTGAAGTTGCAGCTCTAAGTTCTCCATCACTGGCAGGCCCGAATAATTTTGTCCGCATGCTTTCACATCTCTCCCAAAGTGGACCGCGTTATCACGCGCTAGAACTCGGCGTCTGTTGCGGGAACTTGGCATCTGTGCTCCCCACCTCAGGGCAAATATACGGGAACTGGCGAGAAGAACAACACGCGAGAGATCACGCCACGAACGCGCTGCGCAGAGAATTCTCGAAGCTCGAGCTGGCCCACGCCGGGGGCTCCTCACGAGGCGCGCGCTCACGTGCGCTCGGTATTTTTTCTAGGTATTTTCGCGAGCTCCTCACGTGGCGCCAGCGCGCAAGGCTGAACGACGCCGAGCACCCCTCGCGAGGTGCATGGTCACGCACTCTCGGCATTTTTTAACAGCGAAGCTGTTCATCTAATCCCAATTCTTCGTGTACGCAGCTAAAAATACCATGAAATTGCCGAGTGCGCCCACTTGAGCGTGGACCTCGCGGCGGCCGCCCGGTAGTTAACAAAGCCAAAAAAATGCCGAACGCTCGCGTGTGCGTGCCTCGGGACGACCCCCCCAGCGTGTCCTGCGCACGTCTTTCAAGCCAAGCATACCCACTTAGGCAGATAGGCCAAGATTGCGGCGACCACTCGGCAGTTAAAAAAACCAAGAAAATGTCCAGCGCTCGTGTGTGCGTGCCTCGCGGCGCCCGCCCAACGTTCCCGGTGCAAGTTTGCAAGCCAAGCATACCCACTTAAGGAGGTTGGCCAAGATTGGCCAAAAAAAAAAGAACAGCGTTCACCGTAATCGTGGCAACACTTGCTCTGAGAGAGATAGACTTTAGCGTTCGCCGTATTATTGACAACAGTTTCGTGAAACGGGAAGGACACGTCATAGCGTACGCCCCTCCAAGGTGATGTCAAATGATTATCACCTCCAAAAAAAAATGAACGAAGCTCATACTTATAAACAGTATAACAGGATGGCAAGTCGGGCGAGTTGGTGTTGATTCAACTTGAAAATTGGCGCGGAAAGACGTTGTCTAAGAATCGAAATACAAAGGACGACGCGTATTTCTCTTCTTAGTCAACGTCTTTCCGCGCCAATTTTCAAGATTTATACACAGTGATGTAGTAAAGCTCGTTGCGGCAGCCAAGAAGAAGCAAATAGGCTGCAATCGTGGACTTGCGCCTTCGTGGTGGTCGTGAAGGTTACGTGCAGCTTCTCTATTTTCAAGTCTTACGCGTTAGTGTGAGCCTCCTTCATTTTGATTGTATTTCTTCTGGTAACGCTGGAGGGCGGAACAAAAAGCTTAAACGGCTCTGCTGTTAAAAACATAATTAGCGACGTAATGGCACGTTATCGCTCTAATGGTATAAATGTACATCACTGGCGAAAAGAGAACAATTACAAAGAACAAAATTATCCAACATATTTCGCTACTCACAGCCATATATGTCTGTAAACGGCTCACACTCTACACAAGTGGCCTGAGATTGCTATAGCAGAGCTGACAGAGCTTTAGCAGACAATTCTCTGTATTTCTACAGATTTTATTATCACTGCTTTTGTTTCAGGGCAGACTGGATTTCGACGCGGTCATGCAAGGGATGAAGTACCTCAGCAACGTTGTCGACGAAACTCTCCGAATGTATCCACCAGGCGTCGTGTGAGTATGCCGGGCGAAGCCATCTCAGTTAAATGAATGTATTTGTCGCCTGTTATGAAAACGGTGCCTGTTATTAAATGCTCACTGCCCTCAAATTTCACCTAGGCGAAACTTATTTTGAACTACAATACGTACCACCAAACTAACTAGGGCATGATTTGTATCCCCGTGAAATGCGCCGGTAATTAGTTAGAAACGTCTAAAATAGCTCCATCGCAGGCGAGCCTGCACCTGCCAGCGGATCACGCAAACAGCCGTGAAGTGGGAATGACATGACAAGCGGCGGTGTGCTCTGTCCTTCAGCTAGTCAGGAGAACCGGTCCAGTGCCGCTGGGCACGCTTCTCCTGGGGCTGTGGCGAGGGCGAAGCGTTGCGCGAAGGTTTGTTCCGGCGGGACAGCAGCATCACAAAGCCCCCGTGAAACGAACAGCCCCATGTTTGTCTGATAGGGTAAAGCTGTAGTCCTTCCATGTTCGTGATTCCAGTTAACTGAGAAGTATGCTAAATGGCGAATAGCTAACAATCGACTAAAGCTTCCTGCACCCATTTGGCGCTGCGGCCCAACCACGTTCACAACGTAACTTAGAGGCAATTTGTTGTTTGCTTCTTCCCTTCTTGCTTTCAGTTCTTGCTAGGAATTCTTCTACGCTGTTCAGATGGGGACGCTGGACTCCTGCGACCTTTTGCAGGTTCACCAGCCGGCGAGCTGAGAATGACTTTGAGTACAATGGCATCACGTACAAGGCGGGCACCTCCGTCATGGCTCCCACGCTGCAGGTTCACATGGATCCCCGGTACTGGCCGGAGCCCCACAAGTTTGATCCAGACAGGTACGAGCACCGACTTTTCAAAATTCAGCGTCTTCCTTGAAGCCGCCACTCTTACAAGGCCTGTAGTGGATATCAGCTAACCCCGCATGCTGTCAGTAAGGAATTTTGTGGCTGCAGTTTTATAAATATCATATGACTCATTGCAATGGTTAAAGGGACACTGCAACACGTTCTTCAACTTCCTTTTTGAAACCCTAAATGCTTGCAGAACGTAGTCAACCAACACACCCAGTACTTAGATTCAGTGGCGTAAATCCAGAAAAATCACAAGGGGGGACACACATCTTGCCAAGGCGGCCATTTTGTTTGGTGCTTTATTTTCATTTATGTACAAATTACTATCGTGATTTGAATTAAAATAAGAAAAACGAGCATGCTTTGATACCTCACGTAATTGCACTGTGCTTTTGCAGACGTTAAAAAAAGATCAATAAGAAATACTCTGTACAATATGAGTACTGATCACCTATGACATGTTTCCGAGCTTCGACAACCGCAAGCAATGTCAAAACAAATTGGCGGAAATAATTTTAATTTATTTCGGCGAACCACAGCGGAAACAGCCAGGTTTTACCTGCTTTCAGTGATTCCGCTTGCACCTCGTGCACGTCGCCGATTGTGGAAAGCGAACCTTCTTTTTATTTAGCGGGAACGGGATGGTTATTCCAGCTCGTGCAGTACTTATTAGTGACAAAAACAGTTGTTTTAGCTTTCAAAGGTAAATGAAAGATGAATCTCAAGGGGGGGACACTTGCAAGGGGTGTCCCCCCCAGCCCGAACACCAGGGGGGTCAGGACCCCCCTGACCCCCCCATGATTTACGCCACTGCTTAGATTAGAAGGCCGCAAAGTTCCTCAGCCAAAAATTACTACTCTATGCCCATCAGATAACTTCAAACTCGCTCAAAATATTTTTTCTCTTTCCGGGTTTTCACGTTCTTCGACGGCTCGAATTACGTCACCAAGGCCATGTAGGGCCGTTGGCCGGTTTAACTTCAGTTCCAGCAATGAATACTTTTCGACAGCAACTTAAAAAAAACGCCACAAAAACAAAGCAGAAATGGATGGCGTATCTGGTGCGACGAGCAAATCACGCAGTGCCGTTCCGTGCTGGCGACAACTATAGCTTTTGCAGTGGTTCCAGACGCGAAGGAAAAAGGAAAGCGTTTATTGAAAGTGTTGCAGGGTCCCTTTAAGGTTGTTATCATGGTAGCTTGCACAGGGTTGTTGCTTGTACATGCCTCGCCGAAGAAACAGGAAAATTGCATATTCCCTGTCCTGGCGGCGTCAGGCGCATGTGCACACACGGCCGGACTGGAGGAGCGCGAGCGCGCGCCTGACGCTCCTCCAGTCCGGCCGTGGTGCACATGTGTTGTTTGCAGTGGCGTGCGGAAGAGGGGGCGAATGAGAGCTGGGACACATACTTTGGATGTTATCTACTAACAAGCCTTGATATTTATTTCCTGTGGCAAGCGATGCACCGCTTAAACGAGAACGAATTTGACGCCTTCTACCTCAACCGAACGAACATTCATTCCGTGATGCCTTTGTATAAAGATAAAAATCAAGAACACAAAATCTCAGGGTTATGTAGATTGTTTCCAATGCACACCACAGCTTTTTGAACTTTGAATTGATTTCTTCCTCGAGTTATGTTTTTTCTGTGTTCCTGTTTTCTATGTTCTCCGTGTTAATTTGTGAGAGACGAGGGCAGGTACCGCCCTCTCACAAACAAAATCTCGCGTACGCCATTGGTTGTTCCAATCGGTCTATCGTGGTAAACAGGCCCCTACTTGAGGCATCCCAAACTGCCCTTCCCACTTCATATGTGACATACAATTTGGCTTGACGCAGCTATAACCGTAGTATGCGGCCTTCTAATCTAAGTACTGGGTGTGTTGGTTGACTACGTTCTGCAAGCATTTAGGATTTCAAAAAAGAAGTTGAAGAACGTGTTGCAGTGTCCCTTTAACCATTGCAATGAGAACATGTATACCAGGCAAAGCACAAAAATAGCAACGTGCATAGCGGTGCCCCTCCAATCCCATCGGCTTTTCGCATCAGTTACAAATGACAAAAGGGGCTAAAATGAAATTACAAAGAGTTTTGCAGGAAGACAATGGTTCATGTCTTCGTCAAATGCTGAAGGCCACCCTCGCATAACAGGGCATAGACGCAGTTGGACGGTGGGTGGCTGGTGCCGGAAAAAGCAGTCGCTACGACACACGTAAGCATATTCAATGTATAAAATTGTTCATGATATTTAATATGACTTATTAGAAGGTCGACAACATGGCACTTAAAGTAGATTGATTCCCATAATGTGTGCTCTTACGGGTCAATTGGGTATCGAGTGTCAGGAATGCAGCGATGTTTTTGGCGAGTGACGTGCACTACTATACCGCATGACCCTATCGTTACTTGTTACATGTTTCACTGGTGAAATAAAGGGGTCCTTAGGAGATCATACTTTTTTTTCACCGAGGCGCTACATGGCTAGGATCCAGCAGATCGTGGCTGGCGGCAGACGGAGCGTAGACCAGTATTCAGCCTATGAACAAAATCACAAACGAATGCAGCTTGGTCCTTGAACCTCCATATTTGATGTAAGACGGCCTATATTGCCCCTGGAAAATGTCTTCCCAGCAAGACGCCTGTGTTCTGAGGTGCAGCCCTTTTTAGGGGCCTGGGCTTTGTAAGCTGGCTTTCCCACATTGTGGGCTGCACAGTGAAGCTTGGTCATCTACGGAGAGAGCATGCTTACCTCCCTACTTAATGCTCCTCTCCCTCGCCGCTGCCTCTTTCCCGAGTCATGTACACTCCTCGCCACATGCGGCGTGTCTCTTCCCCCGGCATTGCGCAATTCCGCGCGTTCTCCCGCGGCCACCTGTGCGGCGCACTAGAGCCTGCGCCGTGATTGGTTAAGCCGCGCTATAACAACACGTCATTGTCGCTACCCACCAATCATGTATGTCCTTATTCTGTGACGAACGTTCGCGCCACCGTCCTTATATTTCAACATAGCCAATCCCCACTATAGGTAAACTCATGAAATTCAAGGTTTGACGAAATCTTGTCTGGTCGGGTAAAAGATTCCGTATGGCAGCCGAAACGTCTTTTTATAGCTCAGTGAACAAGGCTTCCGTATGGAAGCCGAAACGTCTTTTAGAGCTCAGTGAACAAGGCTTCCGTATGGAAGCTGAAACGTCTTTTTACCGTTTTAAATAAACCTTTGGTCCGCGATCACCAGTTTCTCCAACTATGAATAGATAAACTCAACGAACGAATCCCACCACGGCCAGCACCGGTGGCCTTCCCTCTTCACGGGGTGGAAGGGCTGTCATGGTCTTTTGTTCTCTGGGTCTTCCCAATAACCGGCGATACTGAAAAAGGATATTATCATTTCAATGGGAATTCCAAGAGGGCGCACTCGATCTGAAGAGAGACAATGCACGCACCTCATATCCCGACGAGCAGTAAACCCCAAACCGGCATGCTAGTGCAGCTCGGAGCAAGTAAACGAGCTGAGCCACATGATTACATAGGACCATAGTAGGATGGTGATACCTTCGTTGTCAAAGAGCGTAATCTATGGGGGAAAGCTATATGGATAGCTATATGGCCACTGCGGTGCCTGCCTCAAGGTGAACCAACATGCTCGACACTTGTGATGTCTTCGACGGGAGTGAGGCTAAGAAAATCTATGGTTTCATTACTGACATGGTGGTCCTCCCTATTGGCTGTCCTCCCTATTGGCTACTTGAGCGTTTCATGTAGATTTCTATAGGTAGTAGACTTGATAGCGACGCCGTCAGGATTGTTAAGGTTGACCATCCTGGTGATGTCTTCAACATCGACCGACCGACCGATTGATTGATTGGTTGATTGATTGATTGATTGATTGATTGATTGATTGATTGATTGATTGATTGATTGATTGATTGATTGATTGATTGATTGATTGATTGATTGATTGATTGATTGATTGATTGATTGATTGATTCCATTTCATTCCGCTCCTCCAAGGTTCCTCCCAGAAAACTCGGTGGCCCGGCCATCAATAGCCTACCAGCCTTTCGGCGCGGGACCAAGAAACTGCGTTGGCTTGCGGCTAGCGCTGTTTGAAACCATGTACACGGCCGCAAGAATGGTTCAGAACTACCGGCTAACCCTCGGGAACTCACAAAAGGTATAAATAATACTTAAAATGTCCTCGCAGGACCAACGCCACAACCGTCCGCAAATTACGTTGAATTAGGTAGACTCTGCTCTTTTCCGCTGCACCTCACCGGTCATGGAGGAAATGAGAAGATGCGAATAACATTACTGCAATAAATCAAATAACTGAATAATGAACACCCTACCCGCTTTCAGAACGACGCTTTGCGAGACGTGGGCAGGTGGGTCATTTTTGTTCCTCCACACAAGCTCCGGTGAAAGCTGAACAGAACGGAGCAGACGATGATGATGACGATGATGGTGGTTCGATGTTTATGGCGAGGGATGAGCTAGGGAAAAGAGCGCCAAACAGGAGTGGTTAACCAAAAGAAACGAAGAGGTAGGTAGCAAAGCCTATAAGCAAGAATAACAGAAAAATTTATTAAAGGCAATAGAGATAGCTGGCGTACAGGGCCAGTTTTTGATAAAGGAGGATAATAGATGAGGTTTAAACATTTAACTCCCCCAAAACTACTCAATAACACGTTTCCTGGAAACCATGATGTCATCACCTAAAAACAACGATGGATGGAGTAGGATGTGTTGTTTGTAGAGTCGGGGAAAGTGTTCGTGCTTTGTTGTGTCTAGTGCCTTACATTGGAATTATAATGTGAATTACGGATAGGTGTTCTCCACACCTGCTGTACAGGGGCATTGAAGAGCCAGTGAGCAGGTGGGAGTGTGGTGCATGCGTGTGGCCTATCCGTAGTCTAGCACGGCAGGTTCCGTGTGTCTGTTGTATGAATGGGTTGTGTATCGTCCTAAGTGCGGTTTCATTACGTGTAGTTTGTTGTCTGTCTTTTCACTCGAGCCTGCTTGCCATGTTTTACGAAGGTGATGTACGATGACAGGGAAAATCTTATCTTTATTCTTCAGGTTGCTTGAATTGCTAAAGAATATATAATTACTGGTAAATTTGGGTCTTACTCATGGTGAACATGCCGTCCTTCTTTCTAGAGAATAACTTAATCTTTTAAAGTCCAATCGAAGTACAATCAGTGATTTAGCCCTGGCCAATTCCCTCTGTGAATACGATCCCAAAACATTGACGGAATCATCATCTCATCATCATTCAGGCCTCAGCATACTGCTACCAGCTTTTCCGGAGTGTGTGCGCGAAGTACGAGAGGGATTAACTTCCTTTAAAAAGCGAAACACTTTAAACCTTTATATTTTAAGTTGCTTCCACATGATCTCTGAAATGGTAAGATCAAGGCAGACAGTAGCGAAAATTATTCGCACCCAAACATGACATGCTCACTAAGGGTGTACGTGTGTGCGCGGTAGCACCAGTAGACTCGTCACTTGTCATAACATTCTACGTTCTTTCTTTTTTGTTTCAGGGCGAGATGGAGATGATTTTCGATGCCACAGTTTCGGCACCAGCGGAATGCCCGTACATTCGGTTTCAAAGGGTCTAAAGACACGTTTTATGAAAGCACAAATAAACACCATTATTTGCCAAGTACTTGCGAACAGCTCACATAAATAACTCAATGAACGATTGTCTTGTTCAGCCCCTCGATGATTTAAGTATCTTGCTTATCTCTGGGAAGATTGGTTTTCTTCTGCCCGGTAAATTATCAGTGTACAGTTCATATCAGCTACTTCATAGCGGCACGAGCGGCATAACACAGCGCGTGAATGTATTTAAGGGCGAGCTTTCGTAACTCGTATCAACGGCACTCAAATTTTTCCTTGCCCATGTTTGATTCAAATAAAAAGTTTATGCTCTTGAAATCACTATGGCGAAATCCTAAGCCTCGCAAGCACAGATCACACTAGGTACCGTCGTTCAAAGTAGCTCCAAGCAGACGACGTTTGCACCTGGCGGAGAGTCGCCGAAACAAGTTCCGAGTGTCCCGTAATGGAGAAGGGAAGCTGCACCGTGGAGCTCGCGCTTTGGCGACTTGCACGGTGCTCTGCCGGGCGCAGGGCGCGTTCGCCGGGGGTTTCTCTGCTACATCACCGCGCTGCACCGCCGTTGGCATCACATGTTTTAAACTGACCGCATAGACAGCAATATCTGCTTTTTCTTTTTTCAATGCAATAAGAGAGATTAGAAGCCAACAAGCTATGCGCGCTTGCCATGCTTCTGGTGCTAGCAAAACTTCTTTTACTTAAAAATAATGTCTTTTCTTCAAAAATAGCGTGAAACGTGCCCTTTCATGTACATTTCTCATTCCTATTGTATCTTCCAGAGAAAAAAAAAAGATATTTTTTTTTTAATTCTTGACCCACTCCACCGATACAACCAGGTGGAGTGGGTAGCCAGCCGGTGACAGAAGACCTTCTCAGGAAACTGAAATCTTGCCATCGTAAGGATGCGCATGACGGGCCTGCTCACGAGAGTGAGAGGAAAAAGGTTTCCCTTGTCCCGTTCATTCACGGCTTGTCTCACGGTTTAAAGAAGACCGCCAACCATGTAGACATGAAGGTAGCGCTTAGCGCTCCCCACAAGCTGGTGAAATTGGCCAAAGAAACTACAAAAACTGCTGCGAACAACCGTGGGTGCCATGTAAAGCATCGTACACAGTACGTCCCATGCGTGGATCGTGTGGTTTATAGCATTCCCCTGAGGAAATGTCGGTCCGTGTACGTCGGTCAAACTGGCAGATGCCTTAATTACCGATTGAGGGAGCACGACAACAATGTCAAAATAGGAAACGATGGGTTCTTGGCCATGCATTGCAAATCTTGCGGAGGCAAACCTCAGTTTGAAATGTGCGAGGTGATAGGTGGAAGCGGTAATCAAACTACTCGAGAAATTATTGAAGCGAACGAAATTTTAAGGCATGGTAGTAAATGTGTAAGCCGGGCGCCTATTGCGTTGTCAAAAAAAGAGAGATTGCCTTTCGAACACGTGCTGCACTATGGGCATGACGTGAATTGTTGTTTGTATAGCTTGTGCTAAGTGCAGTGAACGCGTGCTGATATGGTGCTGTAATACTAGAGATTAAAAGTATTTTTTGTAGTTATGTTAACATGCATAATGTGTATGAACGGTGCAAGGTTCATCGTATTAAATATATTTGGAAGTCAGCGCTCGTCCCGTCGTCTTTCTGTGTCCGTGTTTTATTACGCGCTGTAGCATCTTTTGCAGCGAAAGAGCGTGATTTGCGCGGCTGTCTTGTGGGTGTGCTTGGCGAGCGACAACCTGCTGGCGCGTCGCTTTCGCGCATGTGCGACCACTGCGTCCCTGCTCCGTGGAGTGTACTGCAGACGGTTGCGTTGCGATGAGCTCAGCTGGCGCCAACTGTCGGCACTCATTAGCATCCTGATGCACTACTTCGCTTTCCCTCTCTTAGACGGCAGCATCATCGAAATAGAGGAGGTTATAGGAAAGATGTATGGCGCGTTCATACTGCTGTCTGCGCTTCAGCTAGTAGCGGAGTCGGTAACACGCCTGGCACCTCCCATTGCGGCGACGGATCACCCGGCTCGAATCCTGGCGCAGCCGCGTTTTTCTGGCGATGTCATTTCCGTGACGGATAGAAATCAGTCAGATCTTGGTGGATCCCGGCATAAAACATTTTGGTGTAAAAGACATGTTCACGGCGTGATTTTAAAGGGGCCATGAAGACAACATACAATTTCGTTCAATCTGAAAGGAATAACCCTTGGCAACTCACTCGGTTCCATTCCAGCTACAAAAGACAGACGGGCCGCACGCATCGTCATAATGCCCCATTATCACCATCGGGAACAACCACGTAGTACAAGTTGTCCAACACGTCTCTGAATTCTGCATGTTCCGAAATACCGTCGCAGAAGCTTTGAGACCATGTCGTCGGATTGGGGTCCAAACCCACCCTATCACCTCCATGGCCGATAATCGGTGCGTCGGCGTCGGCGTCGGAGGTTGTAGCGTCCGGCATCCACTGCAGCTGCTGGAGCGTTGTACGTTGTACGCACTCCAGCAAGCTGGCGGACCCCCTCCGCACGCTGAAGGTACCCTTCGACGTCACTGTTGCGGTCGTCGTTGCTGAAGATGACGCTGCTGCTTTGGCGGCAAACATTAGCGCTACGTGCCTATATCCACGGCATGGCCTGAGTGACGCCGCTCAAGTGCGCAAATAATGCCCAGACCTAAATTACAGAGAGGAAAATCTTTTGAGCAAGTTTATAGTTTAATGTGGGTATGCAAACATTAATATTTGGTTTAGGTACATTGGGGCCACCTCACCTAACTACTGTACTTTCTGTTAACTACGTTCTCAGAGAACCTCATATAATGCAAAAAAAGTTCGAAAAAATGTTGCAGAGTTGCACCCGGTGGCGCATAGTTGGAAGGTGTTGTTTCACGCCACCATCAAAAAAAATTCAAACGTAGCATGCTTTCAAGCTTGAGACATCGCGTTGGGCGTACTCCCGCACTACAGTGAACTGTGCGCACACTGCCGCTTTTTTTCATCTGGTATCGCTCTCATCACGTACGTACTCATCGGCAAAGGAACGACAGCACTTCATGCTGGCCTTGCAATGGACCTTCTCCACGGCAAGAAAAGCGCTAGTAGCGGGGCATACAAAAAAAAATAGTAGTGTCTTAGCTCTGCTATGCCAGAATATACGTAGCGTGAGCTAAGGTTCAGCAATCCTGTCCAATCCAGTACAGTCCTGTCCTGTCCCGTCACTGCTCCTCGCGCATGATCAGCACGGCTCTTCACGAGCCACGCGGAACGGCTATCAAGCGGCTCCGGTGCAGCGTCAGACTTGGCTACTGCGCAATTGAGGAGCACACCTGTGCACGCGCCGGCGCCAGTGCGTCTGCCGCGGTTATGACGCAACACAATCTAACACAATCCACTTTAATCCAATCCAAATCCAATCCAATCCAAGCCAGGTCAAGGCAAGCCAAGCCAAGCCAATCCAATCCAATGTCCCTCGCGCTTACGCAGAACGGCCCTTCACGGCACACGCGAAACTGCTCAACCTCGGCCGTGTAGCTTACGCTACAAAAGCGGAATTGATGGCTCCTGCTACCACGGCTCCTCGTGACGCCGTTGTCCAATATTGCTACCAACGGGCCTATGGTGATAGCTACGAAGCTTGCCCTGCATATGCACATCAGGCTCCTATTTGTTAGGTTCATTCGTGAAAGTCGCTCTTCGGGTGCGCTGTTGACGAGGCTCAATACGTTTTATATATACTACAAACTGGCCAGCCCATGACTTAGCGCTCTGGCAGTGTCCCCCCGACGCCAACCAGGATCTCTGTGGAGTGCCCACCGCATCCGCGGGGACTCCGGTAACAGCGAGCCACCAAAAGTAATGGCGACGCCTGCGAGCGCATGCGCACCAAGGACGTGGAATCAGACCGGCAAACTGCGGCATAATGGAAACAGTCGTCTTCCCATTCGAATTGGTCACCCTCAGTCAGGCTGCCTCGCTTCCAGTATATAATATGTATTTACACTCAGCAGGACTGAAGCCGAGTTTAGATGGGTGCGACAGAAGCGCAGCGAACGCAGTTTCTGACACGTCGTCATTTAGACGGCACGATTCGCTCGCAACGATGCGCTGCGAAGCTACTGCGTATGCAGGCTTGGATGCGCTCGCTTGCCGCTGTGCTAGCTCGCTGCGATGCTCCTCTGTCGCATCCATGAAACCGCGGCTTCAAACCCGCGTGCGCTGAGCACAAATGCGATACGCGGTTTGCAAAACAGCAGCGCGATACGGCAGTTCTCAGCGCGTCGACCCAAACAACGCGTCACGGCACGCGTTTGAGCGGTGAGTGTGTGTTCGCCAGCACGCACCGCTGAGTCACCCGCGCCCTTCTAGCCAGCCAGCCGTGTTGTTCTTTTGGAAACGCCCGCGCAGAAGTGACGATGCGCCAGGGAGGAATTTGGGAAGGCCCCCAAAAAGACGCGCCTTCTCGCAAGACGCAACAGTTGCGTGCAGCATTGCGAGCACGCATTTGGCGGCGCGAGCACGTTCGAAGGCGGCACGACACGCGATCGGGTGTGGCGCGCTTCCTCGACGAAACTGACCCCACATTTTGGCGTAGGCTCGTCAGAACAAAGTACGAACTATATGCGTCGTAGATCTGGTCAGACACCTATCAAATTAGTATCCCTCTGTAGAAGAACGCATGTCTATAGAGTCTAATGCATTTCTATCAAAATCAGATTTTTCCAATTGCTGATTACATGGAAAGGTTTATTGAAGCTACACATCGACAGCTGCCAATCATTTCTTTTGAAGGGTACTTTTCCAGGCGTTAGCATCTTGCTATGTTTGCATCGCCGTGGGAACGTCGCCAGTAGATGAAACAAACAATCAGGGAAAAGAAAAAAGAACTAGCGTCTGCGAGATTTCCACCTGGTTCATACGATTGCTGCCGGGCAACGACACCCCACACCACGAGACCGAATGGCCGACGTCGCGTAAACAAGGCTGAAAAAGCTAGTGGATACATTTTCAAACGTGCACCTAGATGGTAAAAGCGTCATTGGCACGTGTACGGAATGGCGGGGGGGGGGGGGGGGGGGGGGGGGGCATACCTAATAATACAGCAGTTCTCGGGTAATGCTTTGGGGAATCCGTTCGGTCGCCTCAGTTGGGCTTACGTGTCCTTACAAGCTTGTTTCGATTAGACATGAGTCTAAGAAGGGGTTTTAGTCTAAGCGCGCTGCCTACGCCTCTGGTAAACAGTTTCCGCCGAACAAAATTTTGACAAAGCTTAATAGTTACGCAGGTAAGTTAAAATATATACCAAACTTTAAATGTCCATTTTTCAGTACTACAAAAATTTACCGTATCCCAATGTCAGGCCTTTGCTGTTTATTAGTACAAAATTTAGACGACCCTGAAACAGGAACTTGCTCTGCCAGAGGCGCGAAATTTCGACGCTCATTCGTGAAAAATGGTATGAAATTTGATCTAGAATGGGAGACTTTGCTCAAGAAAAAAATGCGGCATACACTCATTCGTCCATAACGTATGTATATGAATGACCAGCGAATCTGACGTGTCCACGTTACATTACAGCGGAGCTGCTAGTGTCTGACTACCCCATATTTTGCGTTGTAGTACGAGAAAAGCCGCTCCCTCATTTGGCACATTCCCTTCCCTTCGCCGCTCCCTTTGGGCACCGGTTCGCCTCAGGTGCTTAATATTTTCATATAAGTTGGCGTATTTATTGCTCGAGAAAAAAATGCACTGACTATTACTCTAGGCACGTTGCACCGCACAGAGGCCGCTGTGAGCGCGTCACTTTTCATACTAAAGTTGTCTGCAGCGCACGCTGGGGCATTGATAAAGGAGCGGCGATTTATCCATCAGTAATAACCCACTGCCTGCAGCATACTGTGCCAACAATCTATGGAGTTGAGACAGATACTGTGTAAAGAAGGCTGCTCAGCCGTTCAGCTCTGGCGGCGGGGCGGCCAAAACAACACGATCCACACAAAACGATGATGTCGTATTGTGGTTCTGTCATACGGGCCCTCCGGGCTGGAAGTGCGGGATACCGAAACGGATGACGGCGTGTATTTAGAGGCGCTGTTGGAAATAGCAAAAAAAAAAAAAAAAAGACAACATATCTGCTTGCTTAGCTGCAATTGTCGTCGAAAGAGGACAGTTTTCTGCCGCCCGGTCACATATCACATTCCGTGATCCCCTTCCCCCGCCTCCGACGCTCTTGCCCTCCCATATCGCTACCCTCGTATGATGCGTGCAATGGGGGCATTCTCGACTCGTTTTCCTGTCGGGAAAGCACGCTCATGGCTTGCCTTTCTTCGACACCGTTTTTAAGCATCGTTTTGAGTGTGTTTTTTTTTTCATATCGTAAAAACCAATGAAGCCAATCACGGTACCACTGTTCTCATCAAAAGAACAGTGCTACTCTCGGTTACGTACTTGTGTATTGCCTCAACCGTACCTTTGTTTTCCTTTGCCCAGAACAATGCGGTCATGCGTGAACCATATTCAGCAATGCACTTGCAGTGGAGCACCTGCCATGGTGGCTCAGTGGCTGTGGCGCTGCACTGCTGAGCCCAAGGACGCTGGTTCGATTCCTGGCCGCGGCGGCCGCTTTTCTGACGGAGGCGAATAGCAGAAACGCCCGTGTGTTCGATATTTCCACGCACATTATGGATCCCCAGGTGGCCAGAATTAATCCGGAGTTCTCACTACCGTGCCCCTCATCGCCTGCGTAGCATCGGCACGTGGAACCCCACAATCAATAAATCACGCGTGGCGGAGCAGCAAGTCCGCGACCAATTTTTGTAGCGTAAACTACACTGGCCGAGGTTGAGCAGTTTCGCGTGGACCTTGAAGGGCCGTGCTGCGCAAGAGCGAGGAGCATTGGATTGGATTGGATTGGATTTGGATTTGGATTTGGGTTGAATAGGATTGTATTGGATTGGATTGGAAATCCAATCAAATTGGAGTACGGGTGTGTGGCGAATTCGGTCTGCACATTCGCCGGTCAGCGCATCCCAGAGGAGTGACGTCATAGCCGTGGCAGACGCACTGGCGCCGGGGCGTGCCCAGCTGTGCGCCTCCGTTGCGCAGTAGCCAAGTCTGACGCGAGCCGTTTCGCCTGGCTCCTGGAGAGCCGTGCTGCGCATGCGCGAGGAGCAGTGACGGGATTGGAATGGACTGAACTCGACTGGATTGGATAGGATTGGATTGCATTGCTGAACATTAGCTGCCGCTACGTATATCCTGGAATAGCCGAGCTAAGCCACTGCTAATTTTTTGTCGGGCTGCAAATGTAGTCGAATCGAGTGACACAAAAACAGGCGGACAGATAGAGAGACCAACCAGAATTTTCGCGTTTAAGTAACCGCCAAAAACTGTTGTCTTCAAAAAATTCAAGTGCCCTTCGCTCTGTGAAAAAGGACGACCGGCGAAGTTGGCCGCTCTCAAAAAAATTAGCCCCATCTTCCCGAAGGGAACGCTGAGTAGATGCGGAGCATCTCGGGGTTCCGTTGTGTTTCCGTTGTGTTCGTAGTCGAATTTGGGGGACCCACTAACTGATGGGACTGTTGCTTCTATCACACTTCATCGGAAGAACGGAGTGAAGTGGAGTCAACCGCATCAAGCGCTGAACTGAACGCCCGCAGCGCGCTACCCGATTTACATTCAAGGTTGAAGTAGAGGAGACGAGAGGAGGAGAGATGCGCAAACGCCGAGCATGCGCCGCGAAAGCAGAAGCGAGAACGCGGGAGAAGCGAAAGCGAAGTGAACGCAGCTGGTACGAGAGAAGAAGTGGCGGGAGTATTGCGCAGCTGTGGGAGAGAGGGAAGGAGGAGAGTTGCGCATGCGCAGTGTGAGTGCGGACGCCGACGCGGGACATGCCCTGACTATAAGATGCTCCGCATCTAAAAGCGTTGACGCTGCTCCGCCCGCACCGCCGCGCCGCCGCCGCCCCTGCCCACCGCAGTCGCTTGAGCTGGGCTTTACGCAGTAGCTCGCTGCGCGCGCGCTCTGCTGCGAGAGAGACCCCTTTTCGCCCTCTTTGATGCACCGTTCCCACTTGCTAGAAACTGCAAAGGCGAGGTTGCAGCCAATCTCTCTCCCCTTACTTCTCAGTTCTTTCCAACCTTCATTTTTCGCGAATGCGCATAGTGGTGCGCCGGAGGAGTTTTCTGCTACTCGGGACCACCGGATGTTCCTTGCGCCTAGCCATAAAAAGCTTCGCTTTAAATGCATATCGTCGCTGCTGTAGGACCGTTGCCACGCACACATGGCACGTGTCGGCACTACCGATTGTACTTATCTCTTCAGTCTATCCATTGTGGAAAGAGTGGTGAAGCAGTCATCTTACCCATGCGGATAGAGCGCGCATGGCAGATGCTCACGCCTTGATTGATTGATTGATTGATTGATTGATTGATTGATTGATTGATTGATTGATTGATTGATTGATTGATTGATTGATTGATTGATTGATTGATTGATTGATTGATTGATTGATTGATTGATTGATTGTAAAACCTTGCTAATTTTTTGTTTCATATCCACTACTTGAGGAAGAACCATACGAGATATTTCCTTCAAGCATGATCATATAGCACGGCCGCAGGTCAAAATTTGTTTGGAAAACGTTGATAATTTCTTTTTGAAATCCTTTACTTGAGGACGAACCGTAAGAACTATTTCCTTCCAGTATCATCATTAAGGCTTAGCCGCATGTCAAAATTTGTTTATGTAAAGTCTTCGTACATGTAACGCATTTCTTGCACTTTATTAACGGTTATATTAAACTAACTTTCCGCTTTCCATCCAGTTCAACTTATTTTTAGCCAGTTTTTACCTTTGTCAGTGCAACACCGATCAAAACGAACTGCAAATTCGATAAGGAGCGGCCGCACATTCAATTACAATGATTCAGGCTGTCACACAGCTATCTCGAACAAATACCTTAAAGCTGAAAAGCTAAGTTACTTAGAGAAACGAAATGCTTCGAAAACCCCTGTCGGGTCTTTTCGAGCACTCAAATCTTCCAATCCCCGAAATTCGCTGGTCCAGCACAGAGAGAGTTCTGGAGGATGTACCTTCACGCAGCACAAAAACGTCATTCCATGAAGGTATGACGTCAAAGTAAAAAAAAAAAGGCGACAGATAACGTTCAAGGCCGCGACGTGTCGTTCATTGCCTGCATGCAGATGTGGATATCCGGACAAACGGGAAGCGTGAGCGGCTTGCGGTTGCCCCAAAACACGCGACTTCTAGGCGCCTCTAAAGCGACTTTTCGTTACAGCATCTATTCACCCATCAAAGCGCATTGAGTTACGACCGCAGCGTGAGCTTCACCCATACTTAACACAGGCGCTGTGTTCTGCGCAGAATATTCTCCCAAAATCTAAGACGAGGAGCTAGAGCAATTTGAACCCTTCCAATCTTCAAGTGCGCTCCCATCAGAGGGCACACCATGGGTGGAACCACACACTGTTGTTGGGCTGTTAGGGTTATCGCCGGCATTGCATGCATGCGCAACCGATAGGGCCAGTCTGTATACGGAAGGAATGGTTCACTAATCTCGCCCTGAATTCTTTTTAACACGAAAGTGTTTTATTCCCGCATACACCAAGATTTCGGTGACGTCGTATCCGTCACGGAAGTGACGCAATTATAACGAAGCAAGCGGCCTGTAAAGGGTGCACCCCTGCACACAGTGTCTTCTTGTGGGGAAGCAACGTTCAGTACTAAAGAATACGTTACACCTATGGTTGTGCGTTTTCTTGTTTTATACTTTTACACGAAACTATTTTATGCCGCGATACACCAATATTTCACTGACGTCATATCCGCCACGGAAATGACGCCAGTCCACCTTTGCCCAAGCGACTCGTCAGCAGTACGTAGCTCTCCAAGTACACCCACAAGACAGCCGCCGACCCGCTAATCATGCTCAGCTGCAGATTTCACTGCACATTTCAATTTCGCGTTTTACCGATTCCTATGACAGAGGAATCAACTACAGTATTTTTTTTTGTCTAAAAAGATAGACTGGGTTAGTTCTTACGTAGCGAACCTACACCTAGTCTGTAAAACACAGCGTACTGTAAGGATAACACCCAAGATTTTACTCCTCTCTCTTTCTTTGTTCGTGCTCAAATCCCGCGCGCACGCCCGTTCATTTTCGTACACCCCTCTGCAAGAGAGGTCCAAGGAGTTACGTAGCCAGCTTTGGCGCTACTTCTACTCGTCTGACAGTCGTTTCGCCAGCACATCAGTATGAACCGAGTTCGTCCAACGTGCACAGAACTAACTCCTGCCGGCGGGCCGCGCTGGCAGGAGTTATTTTCGGTGACTTTAGCTCTCCCCGCTTTACCCTCACTTACTCCCGAAGGAAGCTCGTGGTGTATTCGAACCGCGCTTCAGCCAAGAGGGCCCGGGTGCCACGCCAAACGCTGGGTGCTGCCCGTCTCTCGCGACAGCACCGCCGTTCTCGCTTTTTGTGAGCTTTTGCCATTGAGACATTCGAACGACGCTTACTCGAGAACCTTCCTGGGCGAAGCGGCGGTGCGCCGGGCGGTAGGCTTATAGCGCTTGGAAGCGCATTGAAGGAAGACAGCGACTCGCCGTTAAGGTAACGTACACAACCTCAGTGCTTCCTGTCGCTTTTTCTAGTGTATGCATAGGGTGACGACTAGGGGAAACTCACTCAGGGGCCGTGATTAGCAGCTTTTGAGTGGACACAGTGGTAACTGCCTGCAGATCGTCACCGTTACATCTACGCTTCTGTTTAGCGTTGCTGCATTCAAGTGTCAGTACGGGCCGCAAAACGTCTTTTACGTTTTTTTACTTGACTGCTGTGCTGGTTATTCGGTGCAATTGCCGCGGTCGGCCTCCAGCCGCCCCAGTAACGAACTCCCACCAATATTTCCACAAGCAAGGAGAGAGTAAATGTTGCAGTGATAGCGACTTTCGCCTAACTTTATCACAAGTTAATTTTCCGCACTCAACTCGCTTACGGTAACACTGTGTCATCGGTTCATGAGCTCAGCCAGTTCACATTTCAACGCTAACTTCATTATTGTGGCTATACCCTGGTCACCGTGCAATAAATGTTCCCTCCGCGCACTTAATTTGATTCATTTGCTACTGTAATTGCTATCTTTGCACAAAAAATTCAATGCTAGTATTTACACTTCTTTTCCACAAAGAACCAGCGTCTTGTTAAAAAGTACTTCATATACCGTATTTTGGCGATTCTAAGAACCCCCCCCCCTTTCTAAGCACCCTTCCCTACTTTAAAAAATGAAAAAAGAAACGTTTCCATGTGAATCCCAGCACCCCATTTTCTAAGCAACGATCGCAAGGTGGATTTGAGGCGCGTAGAAGCAGGCCCTAGTTGACGTTGTGGCCAAGTCATTTAAAAAATTTCCAATTACAAACCACTTCAGCGGAACAGACGACGACCTGCTGGGGGATACGGAGAGCGGCGGCTCAGCGGCATAACGGACTAGACAACCTCGTAAAGAAAGGACCAGTAGGAAGTTTTCCACTGACATGTGGTACAAAAGTGGTGCAGAAAAATACTCAGAAAGCTGTTGAGGTTCAGAAGTGGCTTAGCGTCTCATACGTTAGCAGTGGGTTTACTGTCTGTACATATTTCTCCTTTGAATGTTTGCCAAACAAAACATTATTCCTTGCGCCCGTCTCGTCGAGATACGGCCGTGAAAATAAGTAGGGGGAAGAAGGTAATTTATGTTTTTCGAATCGAAGCACCCCCCCCCCCTACTTTGGGCATCGCGATCGTGTAAAAAAGGGGGTGCTTAGAATCGAGTAAATACGGTATATACGTGACCGCCCTGTCTTAAAACTTGGAAGTGTCTGATTTCCTTGCATACGGTTTTACGGTGCGTTATTATTTTTGTGACAGGGCGGTAACACGTACTGAGTTAAAATCAGACCATCGATGTGGGCTAGTTGGCTACGCATGTGAAACCTTTCCCGTGCCCTGTGTTCTTCTGTTCCATGCGTTCTTGTTCTGTGCTCTTCCGTCCTGTTCTATCATGCGCTAGTAAAACTGACAACCTCGTAAAAAAAGAACCCGTAGGAAATTTTCCACTCACAAGTGGTGCGTCAGTGGTTCAGAAAAAGCCTCAGAAAGCTGATTCGGATTATGGGGTACTGTACTACATCTCCATGAGGTTCAGAAGAGGCTAAGCGTCAAACTTTACCTCGTACATGCGTTATTCACTCCACCGGGTTCCATTCAGTGAGGTTACAACTAATTTCTTGTCAGAGCGTACACGTTTAGAACTTCTTTCCGGCACGCAGTTACAGAGCTTCCGTGCTTAATCGATTGCTCACTACAACTGCTCGACAAGAAGGGATTTTGACTCTCAGTAAGGTACAATTTACGGTGTTCTACTGTGCCCATTCGTTGCGAAGATTGGCCCTTTTTTTGCGATTCTTAACTTCTACGCCATACATCACTGCAAACGAAGCGGCAGCCTTCGTGAAACAACTGTCTATTTTGAAATAGGCCCCCAGCAACTTTGTGAATTTGTCACCACACCCTCTGATGTCTGTAGAGCTTGCCCAGAACGATAAGTCTAGCAAGATGCGATTCGTACAAAATAAAGCGTATGAAACCAGTCATACGCTACGTTGTAAATTACGTTGTGAATTAGGTCAACTCGAAATAAATAAGGTGGCCCAGGGTTCCCTGAACGCGCGTAGAATAACTTGGAACGCCCTCCGTTCCGTAAATTTATCAGTATCTCCATCGTGCGAAATATGTAGAGCTGTATCCCTCGTCCTGTGCATTTGTCACGAGTGTAGCGTTAACTTGCGCGGCGCACCTTTTCTGTTCAGCTTTCACTATTTGTAAAACGCCGCCTATGCTTCACGTGAGGCTTTATTAAGACTTGTTCAGACTGGGTCACCATTCTTTAAAGGCTGTGGTCAGCCTTCCGCCAAGGCGTAACCGTAATCATTGCTAAAGTTACGTCCACACGCGCCAGCCCAGATGACGTCCGCTTCGCAACTCAAACTGGGAGCAGTCTGCCTGTATTTTAGGTGCAGAGCACTTTATAGGCTCGCCTTGTCGTCGTAGCTCGCTCACTGGACCCAAGTAGAGCCACACGGCGTCCCACAGAGGCTCCGAAAACCAAGCGGTTTATATAGTCATAAGGGTTGGAAACTCGTGAACCACTGGCGCTTGTCATACATCTCCCCGTTGTTTAGCGCGAAGAAAACTGCAGCTACATTTGAGGCAAAATATATGTAAAAAACCGGCAGCGCCCGCGTTCATTTAGTTAGGAACGCTGGTTGGGTTGGTTTTTACGGTAGTAAGCGAAAGAAAGTGACAGCGCAAGAAAAAAAAACGGCGCGTTCGAAACTGCGCAATAACGTGCCGGCGGTGCCGATACGTGCGGGAAGATAAGCAAGCCCAGTAGTAGTAGTAGTACCTTTATTGGTAAGGAGGGCCAAATGCCAGTTTAGGGAAGGGGAAGGGGAATATGAGAGGGGAATGCAGTGTCCTTTAAAGGGACGTAGCTTGCAGGGACCAGAGTCAACCCCAGCTACACTGCCCGTGCTAGGCCACTTTTGATGGCAAGCAAGCCCAAAAAGAACAGAACTCCCGCTGGCGCAGTTTCAGGCAAGGACCGCGCGGGCACTGCCAAGACGGGAAAATTGAAACGCGTTGGACAAACCTCCGTTCAAGAGAGGAGTGAGGCAGGGCGGCGAAGAGCATGACGGGTGGCAGCAGTGAGCGGATAACGGCGCTAAAGCCCGTCACGGCGAATAATCGCTCTGCACTTCCGACAGCTTTCCCATTGAGTGGAACGGCTTTGATTTGTACCTTAGCCACCACAGCGCTTCCGCTTACTAACTAGCCAGCACCACGGTTAGTTATTAATAGACGATCTGACGCGACGTTTGAAATGGCTACGTCTGGACGCAGCTTTCTGCGCGTAAAGAGGAATGTTGAATTCCTCTTTCCAAGTAAGTGGTGAAACAATCATTAGGGCAGCTTTTAGGGAGGCTGCCAGGAGACATACCCATCCGCACACGCGTGCCGATGGATCAGCGTATTCCTCCGCATTAACCCGTGCAGGGCCCAGCGGTACCATTGTACGATAAGCGGTCAAGGCACTTCTTGTGTCCCTGCGCTAACGTCCTACAAAGACCGTCTGGCGCAACTTAGATATATGCTAAACAACACAGTCGTCGGTCTTTCACACCAACATGACCCACCTTCCTATACACCCTTATACCTCAACACTATCCAGTGCACCACTACCACCCGGCACATAGGCTCAAGGAACTTCTTGTGTCCCTGCGCTAACGTCCTACAAAGACCGTCTGGCGCAACTTAGATATATGCTAAACAACACAGTCGTCGGTCTTTCACACCAACATGACCCACCTTCCTGTACACCCTCATACCTCAACACTATCCAGTGCACCACTACCACCCGGCACATAGGCTCACTTAAAGAGTCTCCGATACACTAGGCAACGGCAAGAGGCATCACAGCTTCCACGTTCTTGGCAACTTGCCTGATAACCGCCCACCACTTGCACCTACCCCGCGAGTGCCATGAAAGGCCCGTCATTTCGTGCAGATGGAAACCCGCTACCACGCGGCTTGCTGTTGACAAGGGTCGACGCACGCCATATCGATGTCGTATCGGCGCTGGTCCAGCCTCTAGAGAGTGACAGCAACGCCCCGTGTAACGACTAATACCTACCACTAATCAATTGACAGATGCAACCAATAACTTGGCCGTCTAACAGGCTCTCCGTTATCACATTACCACGAAGGTGCCTAGCGACGTACGCACTTGCCTGCGTTCATGCATCATAACCCGACGTCTTCATTTTCAGCATTATTTATCCATGCATGCTGTCGATGGCACTGATGGCTGCCATCATTCATAAGTCATAACACGCACGTACAGTGATGAACAAATGAAGTGCGAACACGAGAATATGAGCCAGAACATGCAAAATCGAAGAATTCGTAGATGTCCAATAATGGCCCGCTGTTGGTATATTTGGAAAGCCGCATTTTCCTACTTCTTTACTGTAATTAAGCCACGCATTATTTTGACTTTCATGGAACGAAATCACGCTATTTGTGTGTTCCGGTGCATATTTTCGCGATCCCGATTTATATGAGTAGGACTGTACGTGCGCTAGGACATCGGGTTATGGTGCTTGGAAAATGTTTTCTCGGAGCCAGAAACAAAAAGCCTTTTTGCCCATATAACTACAGTACGTTTCACAAGTTTGGCGTAGAACGGCCAGGGCTACGCGGTTCTCAACAAGGCTCCCCAACAAGGGCGTCTATAACTCACCGAGTCATTTTTAAGGCCGGTGCAAGTCTAGCGAAGCTGGCACTTGTGGTAGGATTTGCTTTGTTGAATTGTAATGACAATGGATCTATCTATACGCTACAAAGGACGCACGCGATTGGTAGGTACAGACAATGACGTATTTATTGCGCCGTGCAGATGGCCGCCGAAGAGCGCGTGATATTGCGCAATATCAGGAGGAGAGGGTATACACGGTTTGGGAAAGCAGCGGTGGCAGTTGATAGGAGTATGAAGTGGGGCCGTAACCGTACTCCCTCCATAGATGGCTATGCTTCACCGTTCAACAGATAATGTTGAAAATCCAGCTTACAAAGACCCACCTCACTCCGATCCCCTTAACGTCAGCTTCATCTCTAAGCACAAATGCATTGCTGAGAAGATTTTCTATCAGGAGCAATATAAGCCGTCATATCACAATATGGAGGCCCCAGGTCTTTTTGTTTCGTTTTTAGCAGCGGAGCTGTTGCAGCTGACCGTAATGTGTGGCGCCTAACGCGCAACGCGTTAAAGGGACACTGAAGTGATATGTAAACATTGCGGGATTACTTGCGCAAATTGTAGTCCGGAGTCCCCAGGCCATGTTACGACCACTCTGGGCGCGTTTACGCGATTTTATTTAGTAGAAAAATTAATTCGAAAATGCTGTCCTCCTCTCTTTACGCTCGCCCATTTTCTGCGGCGTTTTCGTGTGACGTCGAGAGGAGCTGAGCTCGCAATTGGCTGCGCTACTGCACGGCTCCCCGGCCTTCAGACAGTCAGTCGGCCCAGCGTTTCGTCCGCCGGCCGCCGACGGGTCGTCGCAATTCGTTCGCTCAGTTGAAACGAAGCCAGGACACGTTTGTGAATGGAAGAATGGGCCTTTCTTTATTTGGTTAGTTTGTACACTGTATCTAGCTCCAAGTCAAGGTCGCTTCACACAAGCGCTGCACAAGCGCACATGCGACGCTTCGCTGACTGGTACGCCAGTAGGAAAATATAAGGCCTCTTGAAGGCGGGAGAAGAGTCAGCGAAGTCAATATAGGTACTAAGGAAATAAAATCAACTGATATTTTTACCGTACAGCGTAAAAATAGGGTGCGGGAAGCACTTTTTTGCGCTGGGCGAACAAGCACAGCGGTCAGCAGCACGACTACGCATCTGCGAACGCTTTTCCGTCTACGAAATGCAATTGCTAGACCTGAGCTATTGTGGAAACTCGGGCGACGCTTACTGCACGAGCGCAATACAACAAATAGTCACCTAAGCTGCTTGAAATGCCAAAACTAAATAAAAGTGTAAACTGGTTGTACAATATATACCCTATATTACCAAGGTCAGCAGAGCCCGCACTGTGGCCGAGTGCTCTGAGGCGCTAGGTATGTTTCCGCAAGTGTTTTGCAAGTCACGTGTTCGAGTCCTGGCGGTTACGTGCTTTTTTTTTTTTTTGTAAGTTAACTTTTTCGTTTTCTGCAGATGTTTTCTACATTGAGTTCACCTTTTTTTGGGCCGCAACGTTCATGGCTCCACGAACTAGTTCACAGAACGCGCGCAGGCTGGCACTGGCGCGCTAGCGAGTTCTCGTTGGCGTGCTGTTGCCACAAGCACCGACTGCTTGCGGGCAGTGGGCACAGGCCAGAATGAACAGACCCTTGGCCTGGTGCGAACACGCTTTTTACGGTACAGGCATGAGTGAGGCAAGCTCCAAATATGGGGGAAAAGCGCATGACATTTGGGCGACCGCGGGTACGCAGAGGGCGTCCATGCACTGCGTAGGCCTCGGCTAGTGAATGCTACGATTCCAAGCCGTCCTGGGAGGCTTATCTTTATGCATTTTTACAGGTGACAACATGGCAGAAGCGCGGTACGATGATTACTGAGTTATTGAGAATGCCCATCCAACAACGCCACCGGTTATGTTTTACAGAACCGAAACCGAAACCTGTTTGGTTGCTCACCTTGGGCATCGTCCAATCACGGTGCGGCTCCTCCTAACGTCACAGCTTTAGTTGGTGCGGCCGCCGCAAACCGCGCATGGTAGTTTTTCTTCTTTCGCGCTTTGTAAAATAATTACCGATTTGTCAACCGGATAAACAATGAAAAGTGTGCTAATTTGAGCCAGTCTACGCAGTGCAAGCAAAAACGGGAGCTTGACAAATTCACTTCAGTGTCCCTTTAAGAATACCAAGACAAGTCTCAGCGCTCGGGAGCGCGTCTCTCGCGGCGACCGCCGAGCGTCACCGGATGGCGCAGTGCCTTTAGCAAACAAAGTGGAAAAAAACCCGAGGAGCGCCTCGCGTTGCCTAGCAACCAACTACGCCTCAGTTGCCGCAACACCTGCTTCTCGGCACCTCACGTGACTCCAGGAACACCGCGCATGCGTCGTGCACGTACGCTCACCCGCTGCGCCCCAGCTGTCGTCAAGCGCTGCCGCGCATGCAATGAGGAACATGACGGCATCGATGGAGATGACAGTAAAGTGCACAGCTACGACGGAACATGTAAATAAACCAGTTGTACAAATGTGTGGTGATGTGTTTTTCAGTGATCGTGTAGAAATAATTCCTACAACTTCGCTATGGTTCAGGCTTCGCGCTACATAGTACAAGCTTCGCCAGTTTCCTTTACGAATTTTTTTGCCAGAACTGTTGGTCTACGCTCGATCCGTCGCCGGAGACGATCTGCTGGACACTAGCCATAGACAGCTTCACTGCAATGCGACAGTATGCGTTGGAGCCCTGGAAGGGTATCTCCGTGTCCAGCGCTATACAGTCGGAACTACCTCCGCATGAATCGTACCTTGCCCTGACACGCAGCTAGTGAAATAAACTAATTAATAAAAATGAACCGAGCTATTTTTAAAAGCTCGCGGTGTCCTTTTAGAGCATAAGCTTTACTACGCACAATCGCTACAGGTCATTCATCGCGCCGCGAGTGACCTTCAGGAACCGGTGCAAAAGCTGGGCCTCTCTTATCGCTTCACTCGATCGGAGCCTCGCCGTAGCGATGCCGCGTAACTAGGCGAGGGTGCAAACGGCTGCTTTGCCTGCGCTTGATCCCTCAGCGCTGGCTGAGCCGTCTATTCGTGCACTTCAGCGCAAGCGAACCACGTGACTAGGCAAGGGTTCAACGGCGGCTCAGTCCCACCATTAATGGCTACGCGGCTGGGCTGTCTTGGGCGCCAGCGAAAGGATGAATCGAATCATACAGCAGATATAGCTAGATAACAGGCGGCGAAATCTCGAACAAAGGACAACTTTCAAGAAACACAGTGTGCATAGTCCTTGTTTCCACTCGTAATAACTCTAGGTTTGAGAGCGTTAAACTCGAGCCATTTTCGTTTCTCTCTTTCTCTCCCTGTAGTCGCGCAGTGGCGGCCATGCCTTTCCGACGCAGCCTCGTCCCCAGCCTGTTCGGCGGCCGGCACAGCAGCCGGGACAAGGACTGGTGGGACGCGTGGGACTACCCGTCGCGCATCTTCGACCAGAAGTTCGGCGTCGTGCTCAGAGACGAGGACCTGCTCGACCGCGACCCGTTCGCCAGAAGGACGCTCTCGACGCTCTCTTCTTCGCCGCGGAGAGGACAGGCGAGTTGAGACGACGCGCGCATGAACGCATGCTGGAACTTCTAGAGACGATTAGAAAACGGAATTGTCCACAGAGCGCCCCCCGATGTCCCTACTGTTACGTCCCCATTACAGCTTATCTCACCCACCTCATCTGGCACTGCCCCAAGTTTTTTTTTTTCGCCTTCGTACATTCACTTCTCCTTCCCCACGACACAACTTACATTCCCCCCACATCGCTGTAACACGATACCGCGCCTGTGGCATTATCATTTAGGGCAAGAAATGTGGCGGGCAATTTAGCCTTCGTTACATGATTTATAAATGATGACTCTCCAAGACGACCGCATAAGGACTGAACGCCTCTTTCCAGTCATCATTCCTTCCCCCCTGGCCGCAAGCCTTCCTTCCTGTTAAAGCTCGCAACAACAACTTCAAGGATGGTGGGTAGAGGAGACCAAAAAAAAATTAGCAGTGGCTTAGCTCGGCTACGCCAGGATATACGTAACGCCAGGATATACGTAGCGTGAGCTAAGGTTCAGCAATCCAATCCAATTCAATCCAGTCCAGTTCAGTCACTGCTCGTCGCGCATGCGCAGCACGGCTCTCCAGGAGCCCCGCGAAGCGGCTATCAAGCGGCTCCAGCGCAGCGTCAGACTTGGCTACTGCGCAACGGAGGCGCACAGCTGGGCACGCTCCGACGCCAGTGCGGCTGCCGCGGCTATGACGTCCCTCCTCTGGAAAGCGCAGGCAGGCGAATGTGCAGACCCAATTCTCAACACACCCGTACTCCAAATCTAATCCAATCCAATCCAATTTATTCCAGTCCAAATTATAATCCAATCCAATACAATGGCCCTCGCGCTTGCGCAGCACGGCCCTTCAAGGTCCACGCGAAACTGCTCAACCTCGGCCAGTGTAGCTTACGCTACAAAAGTAGCGGCCTCAGCCCGGTGGCAACGTTCCGACAAGAAGACTTGTCTTTGTTAGGACATTCTAACAACAAGCTTACCGGTGGATGCGGCGTAGAAACTTGAGATCTATTTTTAAATGACTCAAGGTTTGGCTGTGCCAACCACAGCATGCATTCTTGCTTATCAAGTGTTGTCCAATACCTTACACCGGAATGTGCAACTCTGTGGGAACGTCGCACCTTGGCACACCTCAGAATACGCACAGGGGAATCAGGGTATACGGGGCCCAGATTTCTTATTGGGACGATGGCCAATCCTCCCCTGCGGGTATGGGCGCTCTGTGGACAGGAATCGCATGGCTAGGTTGTTGATTATGGGGTTCAACGCACTCAAACTGCACAGGTTGTCAGGCGCGCCGTAGTGGAGGGCTCCGGATTAATTTTGGCCGCCACGGGATCTTTAACGGGCGCCGAAATGTCGAACGCGCGGGCGTTTTCGCTTTTCGCCTTAAGCAGAAAAACGGTCGCTGCGGCCGGGAATCGGACCTGCGTCTTGGGCTCAGCCGCGCAGTGCCTTAGCCACAGCAAGAATAACAGCCCACCAGTCTTCTTTACGAAAGGCTGCATAAACGACTGAAAGATATATCTGGCGCGCAGAGATAGTAGCAACGCGGATCTGCTCGAGCCGGCGATAAGGCGAGAGTCCGAACATCGAGATCGGTCAGCCGGATGAGCCAACACGCTGTCGTCGCTGTCGTTATCTGCGGGCATTCAGACCACGCTGGCATGCCGTTTCGCACAGTTTCGAAACCAATCGCGTGCTCTGTTTGAGTTTGGAGCACCTTTACACTAATAAACAGCATAAAAATATTTTCGGCTCAAAAACCAATCGTCACGTTTGCTGGACCATGTAGAGGTTCACGGTATTCTAGTCAATTATTAACTGTCCCCTTGGTGGCTCCTCGTTACCTCAGTCAGCAAACAATGGAACTTCCTGGTATCAGTCTGCTTTTTCACAATATGGGCTGTCGCAAGACGCAAGGACGCAGGCATCCCTGGCTGGAATAGCTAAAACCAAGGCAGAAAAGTTTTTGTAAATCCACTCCGCTATACCTTTTAGCCTCCCAGCGTTCAACCTGCCTCCCCGAAGCAGACCGTGTTGCCGAATTCGCAGCTGCACGAGGAACATTTCGCGTGGCGAGTGAAGACACGAAGGACAGCCTTGTGGTGAAAATGACGGACGCTCAGCGACAAGGGTACCGCGTTGAAGGCTTCGGTACGCACGTTGACTTCAAAGTGTTAGAATTTCTCGAAGAGCTGGAGGCCGCGTTCGTCTGTAGCTATTGTGGCATCGTTAAGCGAGAGTTGTCGATTCTCTCTTGCTTGCACGTCATCTGCAACTTGTGCAAGGACAAGTTTCGCGTTAAAGTGTGCCGTATCGATAAAAAAAAGGTTTTCGTGTGCCAGGATGACGGCTTTTGGAGTCGTCTTGCCTCAAAAAGAGTGCGGTGCCTGAATGCGGATAAAGGCTGCAGGTTTGAGTGCCAAATTACTTGGTTAAATGACCACCTGATAAGCAGTTGTGACTTCTACGTGACAACATGCCTCAAGTGCGAAGGCACCATTGCCGTCAAAAGTATGGCAGAGCACTATTGCCACTGCAAAGGACGTCCTGCCGACACGGTTGTTCTTACCGCCTCGGACGCAAATTCCCTGCTCGAGGACTTCGGCAACGCCCGCAACGAGCTCCAGCGGGCCCTGGATTTCGCGACTATCGAAGACGGGGACGATCTCAAGGCTGCAGTGGCGTCACTGGGCGAGCAGTTCGCCAGACTTCAGAGCCAACTCGCCGTGCCCGGAGCTGATGCCGCTGCGTCAGGATTGTCCCGTCCGGAAAAATGACCGTTTTTGTTTTGAAGAAGAAAGACCAGGACGCCGACCACAAGTTATTTCAGTTTCACGAGGCCACTTTATCAGTTAAATGACCATCTGATCAAAAAATGCGACTTCTACTTCATGACATGCCTCAAGTGCGAAGGCGCCGTTTCCTTCAAGGATATGATAGAGCACCACCTTGAGTGCAAAGGACGTGGTTCCGACACGGTGGTTCTTGCTGTCTCGGATGCACGTTCGTTGCTCGAAGTCTTCGGCAACACCCGCAACGAGCTCCAACGGGCCCTGGATTTCGCGACTATAGAAGACGGGGACGATCTCAAGGCTGCAGTGGCGTCACTGGGCGAGCAGTTCGCCAGACTTCAGAGCCAACTCGCCGTGCCCGGAGCTGATGCCGCTGCGTCAGGATTGTCCCGTCCGGAAAAATGACCGTTTTTGTTTTGAAGAAGAAAGACCAGGACGCCGACCACAAGTTATTTCAGTTTCACGAGGCCACTTTATCAGTTAAATGACCATCTGATCAAAAAATGCGACTTCTACTTCATGACATGCCTCAAGTGCGAAGGCGCCGTTTCCTTCAAGGATATGATAGAGCACCACCTTGAGTGCAAAGGACGTGGTTCCGACACGGTGGTTCTTGCTGTCTCGGATGCACGTTCGTTGCTCGAAGTCTTCGGCAACACCCGCAACGAGCTCCAACGGGCCCTGGATTTCGCGACTATAGAAGACGGGGACGATCTCAAGGCTGCAGTGGCGTCACTGGGCGAGCAGTTCGCCAGACTTCAGAGCCAACTCGCCGTGCCCGGAGCTGATGCCGCTGCGTCAGGATTGTCCCGTCCGGAAAAATGACCGTTTTTGTTTTGAAGAAGAAAGACCAGGACGCCGACCACAAGTTATTTCAGTTTCACGAGGCCACTTTATCAGTTAAATGACCATCTGATCAAAAAATGCGACTTCTACTTCATGACATGCCTCAAGTGCGAAGGCGCCGTTTCCTTCAAGGATATGATAGAGCACCACCTTGAGTGCAAAGGACGTGGTTCCGACACGGTGGTTCTTGCTGTCTCGGATGCACGTTCGTTGCTCGAAGTCTTCGGCAACACCCGCAACGAGCTCCAACGGGCCCTGGATTTCGCGACTATAGAAGACGGGGACGATCTCAAGGCTGCAGTGGCGTCACTGGGCGAGCAGTTCGCCAGACTTCAGAGCCAACTCGCCGTGCCCGGAGCTGATGCCGCTGCGTCAGGATTGTCCCGTCCGGAAAAATGACCGTTTTTGTTTTGAAGAAGAAAGACCAGGACGCCGACCACAAGTTATTTCAGTTTCACGAGGCCACTTTATCAGTTAAATGACCATCTGATCAAAAAATGCGACTTCTACTTCATGACATGCCTCAAGTGCGAAGGCGCCGTTTCCTTCAAGGATATGATAGAGCACCACCTTGAGTGCAAAGGACGTGGTTCCGACACGGTGGTTCTTGCTGTCTCGGATGCACGTTCGTTGCTCGAAGTCTTCGGCAACACCCGCAACGAGCTCCAACGGGCCCTGGATTTCGCGACTATAGAAGACGGGGACGATCTCAAGGCTGCAGTGGCGTCACTGGGCGAGCAGTTCGCCAGACTTCAGAGCCAACTCGCCGTGCCCGGAGCTGATGCCGCTGCCTCAGGATTGTCCCGTCCGGAAAAATGACCGTTTTTGTTTTGAAGAAGAAAGACCAGGACGCCGACCACAAGTTATTTCAGTTTCACGAGGCCACTTTATCAGTTAAATGACCATCTGATCAAAAAATGCGACTTCTACTTCATGACATGCCTCAAGTGCGAAGGCGCCGTTTCCTTCAAGGATATGATAGAGCACCACCTTGAGTGCAAAGGACGTGGTTCCGACACGGTGGTTCTTGCTGTCTCGGATGCACGTTCGTTGCTCGAAGTCTTCGGCAACACCCGCAACGAGCTCCAACGGGCCCTGGATTTCGCGACTATACAAGACGGGGACGATCTCAAGGCTGCAGTGGCGTCACTGGGCGAGCAGTTCGCCAGACTTCAGAGCCAACTCGCCGTGCCCGGAGCTGATGCCGCTGCGTCAGGATTGTCCCGTCCGGAAAAATGACCGTTTTTGTTTTGAAGAAGAAAGACCAGGACGCCGACCACAAGTTATTTCAGTTTCACGAGGCCACTTTATCAGTTAAATGACCATCTGATCAAAAAATGCGACTTCTACTTCATGACATGCCTCAAGTGCGAAGGCGCCGTTTCCTTCAAGGATATGATAGAGCACCACCTTGAGTGCAAAGGACGTGGTTCCGACACGGTGGTTCTTGCTGTCTCGGATGCACGTTCGTTGCTCGAAGTCTTCGGCAACACCCGCAACGAGCTCCAACGGGCCCTGGATTTCGCGACTATAGAAGACGGGGACGATCTCAAGGCTGCAGTGGCGTCACTGGGCGAGCAGTTCGCCAGACTTCAGAGCCAACTCGCCGTGCCCGGAGCTGATGCCGCTGCGTCAGGATTGTCCCGTCCGGAAAAATGACCGTTTTTGTTTTGAAGAAGAAAGACCAGGACGCCGACCACAAGTTATTTCAGTTTCACGAGGCCACTTTATCAGTTAAATGACCATCTGATCAAAAAATGCGACTTCTACTTCATGACATGCCTCAAGTGCGAAGGCGCCGTTTCCTTCAAGGATATGATAGAGCACCACCTTGAGTGCAAAGGACGTGGTTCCGACACGGTGGTTCTTGCTGTCTCGGATGCACGTTCGTTGCTCGAAGTCTTCGGCAACACCCGCAACGAGCTCCAACGGGCCCTGGATTTCGCGACTATAGAAGACGGGGACAATCTCAAGGCTGCAGTGGCGTCACTGGGCGAGCAGTTCGCCAGACTTCAGAGCCAACTCGCCGTGCCCGGAGCTGATGCCGCTGCGTCAGGATTGTCCCGTCCGGAAAAATGACCGTTTTTGTTTTGAAGAAGAAAGACCAGGACGCCGACCACAAGTTATTTCAGTTTCACGAGGCCACTTTATCAGTTAAATGACCATCTGATCAAAAAATGCGACTTCTACTTCATGACATGCCTCAAGTGCGAAGGCGCCGTTTCCTTCAAGGATATGATAGAGCACCACCTTGAGTGCAAAGGACGTGGTTCCGACACGGTGGTTCTTGCTGTCTCGGATGCACGTTCGTTGCTCGAAGTCTTCGGCAACACCCGCAACGAGCTCCAACGGGCCCTGGATTTCGCGACTATAGAAGACGGGGACGATCTCAAGGCTGCAGTGGCGTCACTGGGCGAGCAGTTCGCCAGACTTCAGAGCCAACTCGCCGTGCCCGGAGCTGATGCCGCTGCGTCAGGATTGTCCCGTCCGGAAAAATGACCGTTTTTGTTTTGAAGAAAGACCAGGACGCCGACCACAAGTTATTTCAGTTTCACGAGGCCACTTTATCAGTTAAATGACCATCTGATCAAAAAATGCGACTTCTACTTCATGACATGCCTCAAGTGCGAAGGCGCCGTTTCCTTCAAGGATATGATAGAGCACCACCTTGAGTGCAAAGGACGTGGTTCCGACACGGTGGTTCTTGCTGTCTCGGATGCACGTTCGTTGCTCGAAGTCTTCGGCAACACCCGCAACGAGCTCCAACGGGCCCTGGATTTCGCGACTATAGAAGACGGGGACGATCTCAAGGCTGCAGTGGCGTCACTGGGCGAGCAGTTCGCCAGACTTCAGAGCCAACTCGCCGTGCCCGGAGCTGATGCCGCTGCGTCAGGATTGTCCCGTCCGGAAAAATGACCGTTTTTGTTTTGAAGAAGAAAGACCAGGACGCCGACCACAAGTTATTTCAGTTTCACGAGGCCACTTTATCAGTTAAATGACCATCTGATCAAAAAATGCGACTTCTACTTCATGACATGCCTCAAGTGCGAAGGCGCCGTTTCCTTCAAGGATATGATAGAGCACCACCTTGAGTGCAAAGGACGTGGTTCCGACACGGTGGTTCTTGCTGTCTCGGATGCACGTTCGTTGCTCGAAGTCTTCGGCAACGCCCGCAACGAGCTCCAACGGGCCCTGGATTCGACGATCGAAAACGGCGACGAGGTGAAGGCTGCGGTGGCGTCATTGAGCGAGCAGTTCGCCAGACTTCAGAGCCAACTCGTCCTGCCAGAAGCTGATACCGCTGCGTCAGGATTGTCCTGTCCGGGTAAATTACGTGGCTGCTGTAGAACTGACGGTCACCAATGTACTTCACCCCATTTTGTCCTCAGCCGTAGTGGCAGTTTAAGCTGTGTCTCTACCCGGCAGGTTTCGAGTTGTGCTTGAAAGCTTCAAAGGAGGCAGGGCCATCGCCCCGCGTGATAGGCGTTGTGCCAATGTTCACCTGTAAGCGAATTGACTGTTTCTGTTTGTGGTGGTACGCGGGAAGCTCTATTTATCTGTTCGCGGAGCAATTGATTCAACTTGTTCAGCTGTCGAGCAAATGCGCGATACTGATTGCTTGAACTCTTGGAAAAAGGTTTTGATCCGTCTTGCTTCGGTAACACCACCCGACTACTTTGCCTGTGCATGCGTGCGATGTATTTTCGTTGTTAACGAACCGAAGTCGCAAATAAAGGTGGTAGCGGCCAGACCGTCTTCGCTACCTCATCCGGCGCAACCGGCTCCGAGCATGCGCAGGGTGCGACTCTTTCACGTGCTAACTTCAAACTTGTGCTCAGTACAGTACCCGCCACAGCCCTGTAATTCATGTGGCAGTTAGCGTTGGTAGTATTTTTTCCACATCACGTTACGCCATACCTCTTCAAAAGGAAAGTGTAAAAAACGGGGTACCCATAGATGATTGAAATACCTCCGATTCAATTTAAATACGGCTTTGAAGAGTCCTATTAAAACTGCTCCGAACTTACGTATCACTTTGCTCATACAATATTTTGTTCCCGCTATCGCGGCAAAGAAGTGTGCATATTTATGTATTTTAAAATGCACTGACCTTTGCTGATTTACGCTCCTGGGGCCCTATTCTCGACTGCACAAATTCGCAGGGAATTCGCCATGTTTTTTGCGTAAGCACGACGTAAGCAATCAATGACGTGATGCACCTATAGATATGAGGGCATGCAGTGTAAAAATCAAAACCAAAGTATCAAATATTGCGCATAAACGATAGAAAAACACTTGGCGTGTACTATAAAAATTAAGACGGTAGCTGAGGCTGGCAAGAGAAACAAGATTCTGCAGGTCAAAATTGGCGTCAACACCACAAGGCGATCGAGTAATGTCGATCCGAAAGCGAGCGGAAGGAGGATGTTGAGCTAAAGAACATCACACAGTTTTTTACTGTATCTATTTCTTTCAATCGCTTTTGGTAACATAGTCGGGCTCTCTGCTTCAATGCAATCTTTGTTGCGTTATCATCATGGGTTATCACCTTCCCGGCCGCCGCCGCGCTATCGTCTGCTGCTATGTTACAAGTTTATGGCGTGATCACATAAAAAGACGGCCGCGACCATCGCTTGTATGACACATTAGAGCAGCGAAGCGCTACGCCTGATAACCGCGGAGCGTATCGATGTCGCACATTAACTCATTCGTCAAGCTCGACTTCAATCAGCGCTGTAATGAACAAAAGAGTCACTTTTCTTTGTTATTTTTCAATTGAGTTCGATCATGTGACCCAGCAGCTTACTAAAAGGAGTGTGAACAAATTCCATGCATTGGAGAGGCTTTGTCGTGGAGAGGCTTGTACTGCTCTTTTATGTCGCGGTTACGCCAAACAAATATTTTTTTTTCATTTTATTGCCAAACATAACAGCGAAATACTGCATGTTATTTGTATGTTCCCTATCGCTGACTTCGAAACTTCGAGTAAATGAAGCTTTCATAGCTCCCCGGTACCACAGTAGTATAACCGGTTATAACCAAATGCAACAGTACAAAAACAGGCCAACCGCAAAAGAGAATTTCGTCCACCCGAAGGTGGAGAGAAATTAACGGGGAAAGCTTTCTTGGGACCCACCGCCAGGGGGACGGGCCCGGGGGGACCCTCCGTGTCCCCCCTAGGAAAAAGCCGGATGGGGTTGGTTGCTGGGAACGGGAACTTGGGCATCGGGACGGGTTTTGGGAGAAAGGAAAGGAATGGGGGGAGCAATTTTGCTCTAATGCAGATGTCTGACTCTTTTTCAAGACTGGTTGCTCAGCGAGGGCATCAGACAGTGCCAATTGCCAAAATGTGCGGTCCCTGCCACGGGTAACCGCTCACCCATAGGGTCCGTTAACTGGGCCCCAACCGTCGGAGACAGGAAGTACCCTATTTGGTGGCGACGGTCAGCACCCCCCCCCCCCTCCCCGATTCCCAGCTCTGCGGCCGATGCGTACTAACGTCCTCGATCGGCGGTCCCGCACAAGGTACCAACGAATCACCAGTGAAGTTTTCCACTATACACGGGTACTTGCAACACCTGCTTTTCACGGTCTCCGGACACCGGAAGTTTGTATGTGCACGGTACCTAAACGGTCCGTTCGCAAGGTCCCTTCGTCAGGATAAGGGCCTATTCTTATGTCCTCCTCTTTGCCTGCTCTGTGGCTCATAGGAACAAGAGTCTTCGGGCATCGCCTTGCATATGGCAGAGGAGATCTGTCCGGGCCTACTAGCCGTTACTAAGCCAGGAGAGTTTCCCCGGTCGGTGTACTCACCTCACCTTTCCTCGTTTTCCCCGTGCGAGACACCAAGTAGCTTGTGGTAGCTGGTCCCTGGGGCATAGAGAATATCAGTCTATAGGCCCCTCGCAGCAAGGTTACAGGGGGGCGCGACACCCCCCCCCCCGGCCTCATACGGACTGTACAACATCTAGCCTCCATGACATTTGGTTACAGGGGTATGTCACTCCCCCCGACCACTTTGCGATCAGGTCGCTGGCCCCGCCAAGCTTGTGGTTACAAGGGTCGCCAGTCCCCCGGCCCGTAGTGGTTTCCCGACCATTGAGATCGGTACTGCCAACTACAAACGACTGTACGCGGGCATCACTCGCTACTTCGCAACTTGACTCGCCGGCCTCCTCTCACGCTGGATTACAGGGGTGCGTTACTTCCCCCGGCCAAAGAAAGTCATAGTTTATCAATCTCGACACGCCTTTCTACTTCAACCGCATTGCCAAGTGCCGGGTTTACACCCGACCGCCCGACCTACGCGTAGGACCTGATTCCAGTTCACCAGGAACCTCCGCAGTGGCGGCCGTTTTGCACGCTCCCCGGGCAGGGATTGTGTGGCCTCCCCGATTCCTCGAGGAGGTCCTGTGGAATTACCGTACTTCCACGCTCTGGCCCTATGACATTAGGTTACAAGGGTTTGTCACAATCCCCGGCCTGCAGAACAGCTCCCAAGTTCAACCGAACGAGCCCAAGCTATGGTTACAGGGGTGTGCACGCCCCGGCTCGGTAGTGGTTTACCCATTGCTTCAGCAATGGTACGCCAACACTACGCGCGAACTGTACCGCTTGAGCGCAGTGATTACTTCGCAAAATTGACCCGCTGGCTTCCTCTCACGCTGGATTACAGGGGCGCGTTACCACCCCCAGCCTTTGGCCTCCTCCCACACTGGATTACAGGGGCTCGCTACTTCCCCTAGCCAAGAGAGTCATAGTTACTCCACAAATACCATCTTTCGAAATACGCTGGATCCTCTGAGGAACTCCCAGTAGCTCCGCCCTCTCGCCCCCAAGACTGAAGGTTACAAGGGCTCATCAAGTTCCCTCGGTCAGCAGACCAGTTCGCATTAAAGGCCCCTTCCATGCTCCGGTTACAGAGGTTCGCTACACCCCCGGCTTCATTGTGTGTACCCATGCTTCAGCATGGCAAGATAAAAAGAACTGTACCGCAAATACCCCTATGACTTGGGTTACAAGGGCTCGTCACCTCCCGCGGCGAGCATATCGGTTCGTGTTTATAGGCCCCTTCCTAGCGGCGGTTACAGGGGCTCGCAACTCCCCCGGCCTCATAGTAGCGCTCACATTGCTTCAGCAACCGCGCGCCACTATAACACAAACTGTACCGCTTGAGTGCAGTTGCACTTCGCAACATCGACCACCCAGCCTCCACCCACACTGGATTACCGGAGCGCGTTGCCGCCCCCGGCCAAAGAGAATCATAGTTGATCCACAGAAATTTGCGACCGCAAATTTTGATCCAATTACCATTCCAAGCACCAACCTCGGAAGCCACCCAGGCTGTCCGGGCCTGCGTCCGCATCACGCATCGGTGTTCTTGGAAGGCACTTGCCCTCAGAGTGCCTTGGGAGTTGCTCAAGCTCCCATGGGCGTTGAATACCCAATACAGTGGGCCTGTCACAACACTGACTCCTGCCATTTCGGAAGAGAACATGCTTTAAACCGCACGCCATGCGAAACTGCGCCTGCTGCGAATTCACGGACATCTCGCGGTGCTGAAGGTCAGGAAAATTTTTGACCTATTTTGAGACAAAATCAGTGGCCATTTTTATTAAGCTGTTACGTAACAGCACGTCACTTTTACGCAGGCTGAAGTTGCCAATGTGTGACGTGATCGTTCCCGCAAACTGTTTAAAGTACGTAACGCCTTCTCCGCCAATCACAGAGAGGGCGTGTATACAAGCAGTATTGTTGTTGAATAGCAACGACAGGCCTACGTTGTCATGTCCGGTGCATTTAGTCTAGTTTTTCATTGCCGGCCAAGAATTATGCGCTTTCAATAAAGAGAAATAAGACAAACTTTAAAACTGGTGCCTGTAAACGTCATGAAACGTCAAAATGACGACAGCACACGCAACCGCTTGGTCAACCGGAAGCACGTGACCAAACTTGAAAGCCAATCAGAAAAGACTTCCGACTAATTCCCCAGTTCCCTGGGAATTTTCATGCGTGCGTGCGTGCGTGCTTCCGTGTGTGTGTGTGTGTGTGTGTGTGTGTGTGTGTGTGTGTGTGTGTGTGTGTGTGTGTGTGTGTGTGTGTGTGTGTGTGTGTGTGTGTGTGTGTGTGTGTGTGTGTGTGTGTGTGTGTGTGTGTGTGTGTGTGTGTGTGTGTGTGTGTGTGTGTGTGTGTGTGTGTGTGTGTGTGTGTGTGTGTGTGTGTGTGTGTGTGTGTGTGTGTGTGTGTGTGTGTGTGTGTGTGTGTGTGTGTGTGTGTGTGTGTGTGTGTGTGTGTGTGTGTGTGTGTGTGTGTGTGTGTGTGTGTGTGTGTGTGTGTGTGTGTGTGTGTGTGTGTGTGTGTGTGTGTGTGTGTGTGTGTGTGTGTGTGTGTGTGTGTGTGTGTGTGTGTGTGTGTGTGTGTGTGTGTGTGTGTGTGTGTGTGTGTGTGTGTGTGTGTGTGTGTGTGTGTGTGTGTGTGTGTGTGTGTGTGTGTGTGTGTGTGTGTGTGTGTGTGTGTGTGTGTGTGTGTGTGTGTGTGTGTGTGTGTGTGTGTGTGTGTGTGTGTGTGTGTGTGTGTGTGTGTGTGTGTGTGTGTGTGTGTGTGTGTGTGTGTGTGTGTGTGTGTGTGTGTGTGTGTGTGTGTGTGTGTGTGTGTGTGTGTGTGTGTGTGTGTGTGTGTGTGTGTGTGTGTGTGTGTGTGTGTGTGTGTGTGTGTGTGTGTGTGTGTGTGTGTGTGTGTGTGTGTGTGTGTGTGTGTGTGTGTGTGTGTGTGTGTGTGTGTGTGTGTGTGTGTGTGTGTGTGTGTGTGTGTGTGTGTGTGTGTGTGTGTGTGTGTGTGTGTGTGTGTGTGTGTGTGTGTGTGTGTGTGTGTGTGTGTGTGTGTGTGTGTGTGTGTGTGTGTGTGTGTGTGTGTGTGTGTGTGTGTGTGTGTGTGTGTGTGTGTGTGTGTGTGTGTGTGTGTGTGTGTGTGTGTGTGTGTGTGTGTGTGTGTGTGTGTGTGTGTGTGTGTGTGTGTGTGTGTGTGTGTGTGTGTGTGTGTGTGTGTGTGTGTGTGTGTGTGTGTGTGTGTGTGTGTGTGTGTGTGTGTGTGTGTGTGTGTGTGTGTGTGTGTGTGTGTGTGTGTGTGTGTGTGTGTGTGTGTGTGTGTGTGTGTGTGTGTGTGTGTGTGTGTGTGTGTGTGTGTGTGTGTGTGTGTGTGTGTGTGTGTGTGTGTGTGTGTGTGTGTGTGTGTCGGTAATGTAATGTATCGACAGATCCAGTCAGAATCTTTCCCTCACCCTCGCTTACTGAATAGCATGTTTCCAAATCAGTACGACAAGACCTGCCATTATGCAAGCAGCTCGGTACTCTTCGCAACATGATAGGAAAGTGCGACTTCAGCCCACAACACCCACCCCCAATCCGCATTTCCTCCATTAAGAACCCCACCCTTACCCCTACCCTGCGATGGGAGATCTTGCTGTTTAGCCCCGCCTTGGAGGATCAGCTACTGCTGGTTACCAGGGGACAGGTGGCGAAAACAGCATATGGAATCCTGTGAAGAGGGATCCACTCTCATCCAGTGCGTTTAGCGTTGACATGCTCTGCAATAAAAGTTTTTCCTCTTCCTCCTCTAGTTTCGCTTTTACGAAGGTCTACGAGATAAACGCAGCCTTCCCGTGGCTGCAGACCACGCCGTCCCGGCAATATCACCTTCTGCAATCTTGAAGGGAAAGGGCGCACTCATTCATGACTCCTCGTCTGGAATTGCGTCGAAGAAAATGAACCGCAACACCACCCCGCACGAGAAGATGAAGCAAGCCTTGTTTACCTGGTTCGACGATATGAGTGTCAAGAGCGTTCCGATCAACAAAAAAGTGGCACAGCAAAAAGCGCTGTTTCGCGCGTCTGCTGGGGGAGACGGCTTACTAATTTCACCACTAAATTTTATCGCATCGCTGAATTATCAGCAGGCGAGCGCCGCGGCCACCGCAGTTTCGCTCATGAAATGCGCCCCTCCCTTTAGACATAACTCGTGGAATCAACTGCTCGTAAAATACTAGTCCCTATTTTATGAAGTTCTCGATTTAACGAAACAATTCTCGGTTCCCCGTGACTTCGTTAGATCGGGTCGTCACTGCGTTGACCTACACAAGTAACTGGGTATGCGTAATGCTGGATATACGAGGCTTCGGCAAGGAAGTTATCGATGGTGTTATCCTCTTCATTGGCGGGGGAAAAGATTCTTGATCCTGATTTTCATTAAGGAACTGTCACTTTCCCCTACCTTTCAACACGAATCCGTGCCCACTCAAGCACTGATTGGGAGCGAGACAGGGGGCGTGCCGACGGTACCTTGGAGGCGGAAGCGAAGCACAAGCGGACAAAAATGACTCTCGGTTTTACGCACAAAAAATCGTCCCCGCAGACGAAAAAATGGCCATTGTCACTACAGTCAAACTTGGCTATAGCGAACTGCAATATGCGCCACGATTAGTTCGATATATCCAATAGTTATAAATAGCCGAACCCGTCAATAACGAGATTCTTGTTACGAGTTCGCCGCACGCGGGACACCCCTACCCCCCCCCCCCCCCTCCTTCTACCATCCCCGCATGCAGAAACGAACATAATAAAGTATGCCATTACCATACAGAAAACTATATTGCAAGCAATAAAGCTACTTTTCTCTGTAACTACCTGCTTTCCCAAAAAGCTGTGATTCTTGTTCTCACTTTCGTTTCGGCGGCAGCAACTAGCACAGTATTCTCTACATGAGACATCATTTGCATCAGTTGCAGTCTGTGTCCTTCAATATTAAAGCAATATTGGTGGGGCACATTGACTGCCGAAAGCACTTCATTAAGCATCGGACGGCTTCCCCCGCCTCTTCGGTGCTTCCATGACATCGGCGACGGTGTCGGCGTCCGAGGGGCTCACAGTGAGGGCAACATCGTCGTCGACGCTCAGGCAATTCTCGAAGCGCGCTCCTTTCAGCCCAACATCGGGAACGTTGGCGGGCTCTTCCAGTTCGCCGACTCTTCCATCTTGGTCCGGACTCGCTGACTGGGAGGGTTTAATCGTGAGTCAGTCGCGTCGTTAACAGTTACGGAAAGTGCCGGGAGTCACGTCACTCCATGGGAGGCTCATCGCAGCCAATCAATATCTTGATCGCCGCTCCCAGACTATGCATTTTGGCGGCAATTCTAGGCGCGCCGAGTTCGATATATCAGGTGTGAACTTCGTTATAAGGAATATGTTTCGCGCTTATTGCCGCAACTGATCTTTGTTCGATATTTAGCATAATTCACTCTATCCGGGTTCGTTAAAATCGGGTTTGACTGTATTACTACCCTCACTCAGACGCGATGCCACGCACAATTGCAGGTGGAAGAGAGAGAGAGAGAGAATAAAAGTTTTAAATGGCGAGCTCATTGGGGCAGGATGGTGAGAGCTCCGGAACTGTGAACAACGTCCTCTACATAGTCCGCGATGCCCTGGTCATTGCTGGCTGCTCGTGCCGTATCAGCATGCACTGGGTTGAGCGTCCGAGATGGACAGGCGGTCCACCCACTGCTCGTACGGGCGACGGGGATTGGGTGCGAGAGATGTGGATTGTTGGCATTCCCAGATGTGGAACAGGGTGCCGGGCTCGAACCAAAAGTTGCAGGCGCTGTAATATTGGGTGGGCTGAGTCGGGGTAGGAGTTGGTGTGGGGCTGTCGGAGTGTGGCCGCTTCGGCTCGGGAAAGGTGCGAGTGGAATGGAGGGAACCGTTGACGCTGGTGTCTGAAGTGCGAGAGGAGGATGTTCGCACAGCCTTCGAGTAAGAGGGTCTTCTCCTCGTCTAGACTCTCTTCGCAGACGGCCCAGAGGGTGTGTACTCGGGCAGCAATGTGTGCCGCCTCATTTCTGTCGAGGGATTCAAGTCCAGGGATCCAAACCATACAGATGTTGGGAAGCTTCGGGATGTTCTTGAGGATCCTGAAGGCAAAGGGTGATATGCGGCAGAGCTGGTAGTTGAGTCATGCGACTTGCGAGTCCGGGAGGACTGCGACGTTTTCGATGTTTTCGGTTTCTGTTGTGGCTGCTAGGGTGGTGGCTATTTCCTCAGCCACGTTTGTAGACGTGGTGCATATCGTGGCAGCTGTACGTTGAGAAGCTTGGCAAATGTCGTAAGAGGGGAAGCATTTAATGTTTAACCGCGAAGCTGTTTATCAAATCGTAATTTTTTGTACCCGCAGTTAGAACTACCCAGAAATCGGCGAGCGTGCGCAAGTGAGCGTGGTCCTCGCGGCGACCGCCCGGCAGTTACAAAAACCAAGAAAATGCCTAGTGCTTCTGTGCATGTGCCTCGCGACGACTGCCCAGCGTCCCCTGAACATGTTCGTCAAGCGAAGCATACCCACTTAGGGAGACCGGCCAAGATTGCGGCGACCACCCGGCAGTTACAAAAACCAAGAAAATGCCGAGAGAGAGAGAGAGAGAGAGAGAGAGAGAGTAAACTTTATTTGAAAATAGGAAGACGGGAATGTGGAAAGAGTTATGGGTGAAGTCCTATTTCCAGGACTCCAGTAGCAAAGGCTCCCAGCTTGGCTCTCTCTAGCAGCTCACGCTGTGTCGAAAGGTCCGAGCTGGACAGTGCTAAATCCCAGGACTCTCTGGATGTTTGGTAGGTGTTCTGTTGCCAAATTATAGGGCAGTTCCAGACTGTGTGGAATAAGTCTGCTCGTAATTTGCATTTGTGGCATTCTTCGTTATATCTCTCTGGAAACATGAGAGACAGTCTGGATTTGTGTGGGAAAACGTTGGTTTGAAGTTTTCTTATGTTTCGTGCGTCTTCGGCATCTAACATATGATGCGGTGCGGGCATGGTCTTTCTCGCTTGCCTTTGAGTGTAAAGCCTTTCATTAAGCGACATGAAGGGAGGAAGGGTGTAAGAGTGGTCCGTTTCCCTGCGGCTGTAGATTTGCCTCGCTAGGGAGTCGGCTCTCTCATTTCCTTCCAGGCCTTCGTGTGCTGGGCTCCATAATATTCTATGTTGGCCTTTTGGTTCGGCTGGTAGAATATTCCTGGTGTCTATGGGAATAAGGCCGCATATTAGATTTCTAATGGCTCTTGTAGAGTCCGTGATGATGATGAGGTTTTTGTTGTTGTATTCTCCCCATCTTACAGCGAGTAGTATGGCTGTGGTTTCAGCTTCTTGAGATGTTTGTTTTCTGTTCATGAGAAAGTCCAGGAGTTTGCCCCGTGCATCCACAACTACGGCTGATGATATTCCGTGGTGGTTGGTGGCGGCGTCCCTGTGTGCGTGCCTCACGGCTACCGACCAGCGTCTCCGGGCTCACGTTTGTCAAGCCGAGCTTACCCACTCAGGGAGATTGGCCAAGATTGGCAGAACAACTCCAGCGTTCGCCGTAATAGTGGCAACACCTGCTCGGGACGAGAAAGACACGTCATAACGTACGCCCCTTCAAGTTTATGTCCAATGATCAGCACTTTCAAAAAATGATGAAAGCTCACACTTGTAAACAATAATGGAGTAAAGGTCATCGTGGCAGAGAAGAATAAGCAAATTGGCTGGTATCCTGCACTTAAACCTTCGCGATGGTCGTGAAAGTTGCGCGCAGCTTCGCTACCTTCAAATCTTACGCGTTAGTGTGAGCCGTCTTCATTTTTTTTGACCGCCTACTCTACGTCCGACCGAAGTGTTGTGCCTCGAACGCATACATCTTTGACAGTTCCGAGCAGGGCCAAAGGTGTCCCACTTAAACGTTAAACACACAAGGCACGCTCCAGTTGGTCCTAGTGGTTCAAAACAGTCACCTTTGTGGATCATTACAACAAACCGGGCATGTCTTGGCATGTATGCAGGTTGGTGGTGGCATCTGCGAGGCCACACCGCGGTCCACCGGAGTCTCGGAGGTGGTCAACGATGAGTCCAAGTTTGAGGTTCGCCTTGACGTCAGCTTCTTCAAGCCCAGTGAAATCACCGTCAAGGTAGGTACTATATAGTGACCCAACGAGATATCACTTGCACTAACCTACACATCTAAACTATGGCCTTGAGAAAAATGCTTGGAAATCTATCCACAGATAAAAAATTTAAGGGAACATGACTTGCAGTAACAGCTCTTGATGATTCGCTATGCGACTATCTTGATTCCCCTACGTTTTGTGCGGTATGCCATAACATTTTCACTTTAAAATACAAGAACGTGCTGTGCACGGGCATGTGTCATGTGTGCCAGTGACTTGGGAAGCGGATTCCCTATGGTACATCAACACTGCCTTTTTGACCTGCTTTCTTTGTAGACGTGTGTCGTACCACGTCTGAGTGGGCGTGGGTCTGAAAAAGGAGCGCCATGTGTTTTTGTGGTAGGTTCAAGTAGCGACGAAATCTACGTGTCAAGTTGAATTTTGTTGAAAAACGCAGTCTTTCCTGCTTCATTATGCGGTTTTGAATCATGCACTTAAACTGACGTTGTTGGTATACATACGGTACTGCCACATTTAGACACTACGTGCCGCCACATTTCAGATCTCAGAATGTTTAGTGCAGAATTTATATTACTTCCGCCAATTTATTTAGAAATAGTACCTCGTCGTTTCCCATTGCTGGGGATCGAACTCATGCTGGTTTTTCCAAAACCCGAGATTCTACACCTAAGCTGCTGTCGCCTAACCTCTGAGTTCTCTACGCAGTTGCTCAAAAGATCAGGAGTGTTCAGCGCGATCCAGTTGATTGGGCTGGGTGTGAACAGGGAATGCTTGGCTTGTCCCCACCGGGAAACTGAATGTCGCCTACGCACTATAAATATTCCGCACAGCCATATTGGGCTACTGAAATGGAGTGGGGAATGCGATCTGTCTCTTTCTCACAATAATCGTTCCCAGGTGGTGGGGACGGATGAGGTGCTCGTGCACGGCCGGCACGAGGAGCGTCAGGACGAGTACGGCTACGTGTCGCGCGAGTTCAAGCGGCGCTACATGCTTCCTCCGGATGTCGACCCGGACCAGGTCAGCTCAGAGTTCCTGGCCGACGAAGAAGGCGTCCTCGTCATCCGCGCTGCCAAGAAGTCCCCCGAGCCGGCCACCATCAAGGAGCGCGTTGTCCCCATCGCCGTCCTGCCATCCAAGGGAGCGGCGGCAGCCAACGCAAACGCCTGAAAAACAAGATATTACAATACTGAGAACTGCGTGACAGATGTATGTCTCGTCTCTTGGCCGAGCAGCGCACTGGACGACTTGCTCCCTTGGCTGCACTCTATGCACAGTATAAGCCTCCCAAGACTGACAAAATGTCATCAGTTCCCTCTTAAAGACGGTAATCCTTCTTAGGCTTTAAATGCAAAAATTAGTGTGTCTGTCTGTCTGTCTGTCTGTCTGTCTGTCTGTCTGTCTGTCTGTCTGTCTGTCTGTCTGTCTGTCTGTCTGTCTGTCTGTCTGTCTGTCTGTCTGTCTGTCTGTCTGTCTGTCTGTCTGTCTGTCTGTCTGTCTGTCTGTACCTGTATTGTCACCAGGCCGAAAGTTAAAAGGGATTCTAGAACGAGAAGTTTACATATAGGCAAAACGTTTCCAAACCACTAAATCGCGAAACACACTACGTACTTGTCAACATTGTTCAGAAAGAGAAAACATTAGGCACATTCGAGGCAAAACATCAATGCATGATGGCTGCTATAAAATGTGGTTTAAATTGAAAATAACGCCTTCTTGATTATTGCTATAGCAAATTTTTTAAATATGCATCGGAAAACTGTTTTCACCCCGAAACCACAAAAAAGCACTAGCAACCGACCTAGAGACCTTGTGGCTGTGCATTCCAAGAAGTCTAGCAGTGGCAAAAGGTTCGACTAGATGGCGCAAGAGCAGTGGAATGCACGAAATTGAATTGAATTGGGTAAATCTCTTTATTGTGGGAGGCGTCAGACGAGATGGGAAGAGCGTCAGAGGTGCGTGGGAAAGAGACGATAGCCATTTTCGTTGTATGGGCGGCACAAGACTGTCGTCTTTCGGCGTCGTTTGCAGTGAACAGAGCAGATACGCGGCCATTTTTTTAATATTTCAGCACAACTTCTTTGCATTCATCATTTCACAGGATGTCCTTATAAAATCGATGAAAAGAAAACTGCGTGTAATGGACATGTTGGAATATATGTGCAGCGAGGCTTTCTGTTTATCAGTGCTTGTTCCTACGATAGCGCAAGTTCTTCTGCATTTTTGCATAACCACCTAAACAGGAGCAAGTACAATCTGAAGAATTATGAAGTTGAATGCATTAGCTGCCGTTGCTTCTTGAAGAGACCCTTCAACACTTTTTTCAACTTTTTGTGAAATCTTAAATTCTTGCAGAACGTAGTCACCCAACACGCCCAGTAACGTTCCCAGTACTCGGATTAGGGGGTCGCCAATTACTCAGCCAAAAATTACTGCTCTATGCCCATCGCATAACTTGTCAACTCACTCAAAAGCTTTTTCTTTCTTTCCCAGTCTTGACGTTCTTCGACGGCTGAAATAACGTCACTAAGGCCATGTAGCGGCTATTGGCCGGTTTTCGTTCAGTTGCAGCAATGAACGTTTTTCGATTGCAACTTAAAAAACACACAAAAACAAAGCAGAAATGGAAGGCGTATCTGGTGCGGCAAGCAAATGACGCAGTCCCGCTCCGTGCAGGCGATAACTATAGCTTTCGCGGTTTTTCCATACGCCAAGAAAAGAGTGAAAGCGCTTATCCAAACTGTTGCAGGGTCCCTTTATTGCCAGCTATTTATCCACGATAGAAAGCATAACATGCCACAGGCTGGTAACTGTCAGCTAGACTGTTCACCAAGCTAACCAACTTTGTGGTAGTTTACACGCCTTCTCCTGGCGATGCCACCGTCTGCTGTCTTCGTCCGATTTCTTTTTGCAAGTGTGACGTTTTCCCTTTACCTTACAAAAAATACGATGGGCAAAGGCAGAAACAGCAGCTTCATTTGTTTATCTCTAAATAAAAAAAAGCGCAGCACTTATCACTGAACTAGATCAAAAAGCTACAAATTGTAGCATCACTAAACATTTAGGTGCGGAGTACCTTCATCATCATCATCACCAGCCTATCTACCGCCACTGCAGGGCAAAGGCATCTCCCATTAATCTTCAATTACCCCGGTCCTGTGCTAATTTCGACCAATTTATCCCCGCAAACTTCTTGATTTCATCTGCCCATTTAACTTTCTGCCGCCCCCTGCAGCGCTTGCCTTCTCTAGGGATCCACTCTGTTACCCTCAATGACCAACGGTTATCTTGACTTCGCATTACATGCCCTGCCCACATCCATTATTTCTTCCTAATTTCTACTAATATTTCCTTAACACGCGTTTGTTCCCTGACCCATTCCGCTCTCTTCTTGTCCCTTCGTGTTAAACCTATCATCTTCCGCTCCATTGCCCGCTGAGTCGTTCTCAATTTAAGTTGAACCCTCTTAGTGAGTCTTCAAGTTTCTGCCCCGTAGGTGAGTACCGGTAACATGCAGCTGTCATACACTTTCTTCTTCAGGGACAGTGGTAGGCCGTCATTCATTGTCTGAGAATGTCTTCCGTATGCATTCCACCCCATTCTTATCCTTCTAATCATCTCTGTCTCATGGTTGGCATCCGGGGACACAACTTGGCCTAAGTAGATATATTCGCTTACCACTTCCACTTTCTCGCCACCTATCTCAAACTGCTGTCCTGTCCCGAGGTTATTGATCATTACTTTAGTTTTCCGCATAGTATTTTCAGGCCCACGGTTCTATTCTGTTAGTCTAGTGCGGTAAGCATGCGTTGCAATTCGTCCCCCGAGTTACTTAGCAAGGCAACCTCATCAGCAAATCTGAGGTTACTGAGATATTCTCCATTAACCCTTACTCCACCTGTCCCCAACCCAACGTTCTGAATACTTCTTGTAAACATGCTGTAAATAACATTGGAGAGATTGTGTCTCCTTGTCTGACGCCGTTCCTTATACCATTTAATGTACTCCTTATGATGGGTGATGGTAGCTGTGCACCCGTTCTAGATATCCTCTAGTATTCTTACATAATGCTCATCTACCCCCTGGTTCCGTAACGCCTGAATGACTGCTGAGGTTTCGACTGACTCAAATGCTTTCTCATAATCTATGAAGGCTATATATAGGGGTTCAGTATACTGCGCACTTTTCTATCACCTGATTGATCGTGTGAATATGGTCCATTGTTGAATAGCCTTTACGGAACCCTGCTTGTTCTTTAGTTAGCCTGAAATCTAAGGTTGCAGAAATTTTGTTAGCGATTACGTTGGTAAGTAAGTAAGTAAGTAAGTATCAGCTTACTGTCAGTTGTCTACAAGGTATACCTTGTAGACAACTGACAGTAAGCTGATCGGCCTGTAATTTTTCAAGTCCTTCATGTCACCTTTCTTATGGATTAGAATGATGTTCGCGTTCTTCCACGACACCGGTACACTCGCGGTCATTAGGCATTGTGTATACAGGTTTTCTAGTTTTTCAAGTACAATTTCTCCGCCATCCTTCAAGAGGTCTGCTGTAATCTGATCCTCACCAGGTGGCGGAGTACCTTAGGACCGCACAATGTCCATCCGCGTCCGTGCACATAGCATTTAAAATCGCACAAAATCACACAGGCACCGGCAGTATTCGAGCCTGTGTCAGGTAGATCACGCAGAGTTAGTGTCAGTCGTCTTACCCATTGGGCTATGACCGTGAGTTAGTACCCGAGAGCCAAACGGCTTACCACCTCGCCTGTAACGGTGCGGAGTACCTAAGGACCGCCCAATGTCCGCCCGCGTCCATCCGTGCGCGCACCACCGTCAAGCGAAAATCAAGCGAAATACGGTTTAAACCGTGAGTTGCAGTTTCATTTAGGGAATAATCAAGGTGCAACTCACAGCTCAAATCGAATGACGGTCGGGGCGCAAATCGGATGTCCCTCGGGGAGCAACTTGGATGTCATTTCGAGTCCCCGTACTCCGCACCGTCACCATCATCCACAGAGTAGAGATACTGCCATTTGTAACGTTACAAAATACACCAGACTCAAGCAGTACCACTCATCTCATTTTTCTTGACCTGTTTGAATATACATCAGTTTCAAGAAAGGCTCTTGTATGGCAAAAGAGGAACCTAAGTATTGTGCTTTAAACAGTTACTGTATTTGAGGCCATCTTGCTTTTACATGACCATTTTTTTGTACAGACAAATTTAACATTAGTATACAGGCAACATTTTAATAAGTACAATAAAAACAGAAATATCCTTATAAAGAAGAATTGGCTTTCCAAGTTTCAATGCTCCTTTTCCACATCAACAAATGTGCAGAGGATTTTCTTTCAGGTTTCCTCCCCAACTTCTATTTCAAAGCAAGAACACGCCCAGCATACTGCAAGACGCCGCTTCTTTCAAACAGCAGTATAAGACTTTTCTTGTCTCGGCAACTTTGGTGCTCTCCGTCACATATCTCACTCCTGCTCTCAAAAAAATTTCATTCCTCCAGCAACAAATCAAACCTAATTTCTTCCAACTGCAACGCATTCTTCAGCAAATTAATTTTAAAGAAAACATCACTAGCTACACTCGGTAGCCCATTTATTCTTACTTCCCCAACTACAATGCCTACACAGGAATAAAGAAAAAAAGCAAGAAAGAGAGCCAAGCTTCCTTCAAAACGTACCGTAACTGTGGAACTGCACAACACTTTCCTTTGAAAAAACACCTAGTCTACCGTATTTACTCGGTTCTAAGCACCCCCTTTTTTTCACGATCGCGACGCCCGAAGTGATGGGGGTGCTCAGATTCGAAAAAACTAAATTACCCCCCCTCCCTCTTGCCTCTCTTTTTTCGCGGCCTTATCTCGACGAGACGGGTGCAAGGAATAACGTTTTATTTGGCAAACATTAAAAAAAATAGGTACAGACAGTGAAACCACCGCTGACCTTTGATATTGAGTCTCAGTATGCAAACGTAACCTTTCAAACCTCGAAAAACAATGCAATAGTTACCAGGCCGCGCGCTCTGCTATGTCGGACATGGCTGATAAGGTCCACAACGCTATCCTGGACCTTTAGGCGTCGCCGGAAGCCGTGGTCATGCAGGGCGGTAGTTGTTTATAATGCTCTGGCCACCAGGTTAGCCTTGCACAAACAAGCTAGCTTTTCCATCATCTTCGCCCCACTGGATGTTCTGATATCAGGCCAGTATGAAGAAATCGACATTTGGTCCTTTCCATGCTTAAGAATCAGCACCCCCCAGGCGAGTTTCCACGAGGAAGGAATGTGGTTGAAGTACTAGAGGAAATGTGTTCTGACGGCAACTTACACGCATTTGAGTGCTAATTCGAATAGGACCTGGTGCACATCGTCGCGAGTTCACGATAATCCAAATTCGAGGCGCCGGCGTGAATACGTTCAACAACGAAAAGCAGAACGTAAACCATTGGGAGCGCCGTAATTTGATCGTACAGGGCCGGGTGGCGGAGTTTACTCTGATGAAGGTAGTCTACAGTGCTGAATCGCCCTTTCTTCACTTAAGCTGCAGGTTCGTTCTTCTCCTAGTGGCACACAGGTTCCGCAGCTTCGAGTCTGCAGCACTGGGAAGGGACACGGTGCCTTGCAAAGCGTTTTTGCCTTTGCCTTTGCCTTGCTCTCTGACGTAATCTTGAACAGATCGCCTGAACAACAAGAGGGCCGCACGTAGCGGTTCTAGTAGGGACTGTACAAATATTACTTTTGGGCGTTTGATCCAGTGTTATGGACTGCTGAAGAACAACTAAGACCATGTTACGAAGGCAGTTTACGGCCTGGATATGTGCGACGCCATTGCGTAGAAATGCGTCAACGGTGTGGGCATGTATGCGGAAGACTACTGGGGGAATTCGGGCTCCAGTGCATTAAACGTAAATTGACACATATCGGGGAAGACCCGGGAATACGTACTTAACATTATCAGCAGCCCAACTTTGTATTGAGGGCTTCCTGAGAAGAGTACAAATCTATATTCTGTAACTGATATGATGTGCATTCGGTAAAAAATCATTAATAAAATGTCACCGCGCATACCAAATCTCTTGTGACTCAAGCTCCTCAATAGAGACGGACCGAGCCGACTTAATAGTAATGTGATCTATGTGTGGATGGCAATTCGCAGTGTATTTGTATATTATTGCTAGGTATTTTAAGGAATTGAACTAGGTAATGGTACATTGGAAATGAAGACTATGGGCCACCCCCCGGAAAGACAAGAAGAGCGCATTTTTTCACATTTAGGACCAAACACAGACTGCAGCCACTATGACGCTAGCACCTACCATCCAGCCAAGCCTCTAAGGCGCATAAATGGGACTACAACGTGCGAATGTCCTTGGCTGAGGCAAAAAATAAAGCAATGTCATCACCGTTAACATACACCTGAACGTCTGGATTTATGGGGACGGATCGCATTAAAATATTGAAAAGCACGGGCGGCAGAACAGGGCCCTATAGAACTCCTTGAATTTGACTGTATACCGGAGAAAACAGGCCTTGGTGGGAACAAAAAATTTTCTATTAGACAGTAATTACTCATGTATGAGATGATGTAGTCAGGTACTCAACGCCATTGAAAGCCTTGGCGACACTCCGGGTGACCAGCACGACAACTTCTGTACGTAAGCGTGCCAACTGAATGTGGCTCTACAAATAAACGTGGACAGACCATGTTGAACAGCCCGGCCTGCTTCTTCCCTCTTTGGGGCTCAAGGTGTTCTCGCATTCCAAGATATTTTTAATTCGAAAGAGTGCAGGCAATACAAGCGGGCATCTCTTTCTTTTTCTGCGTTCGCTTGAGCCAAGCATGATTTTGGCCGAACTTTCGAAGCTGATCCCCGAACGTTTATGCCACATGGCGCAACAAACTCGCCGAAAAGCTAATCGCGAGCCACAGCAGACATGCAAATTGAAAGTGGGGGAAATATTCCTCTTGAAGCGCACGCCGCTGAAGAAGACTAATGGCTTCTTTTATTTGCTAGTCGATAGCAAAAGTTATCTCGCAATAGAAATCCTATGAGCACACAACTACGGAGAATTTCTAGAACAGTTAGATCTAGTCTAAAATGAACAGGACAAAAGAGCCCACGAGTTTTCTTTAGGACACAGGTAAACAAAAGAATCCATAATGCACTGAAAGCCTTTCTGTCTCTGATGAGCACATATAGTAGTAGGAAGTTTTAGCTGACCGTCTTTCACGGTCCGCTCCGCTCCGAAGCAAGCGGAAGCGCCATTGCGCATGCGTGGCGCGCTTGGCCGCGAACGGCATTGGCTCCGGTTGCGCTGAGCGGGCCGCCGATACCGGAGCGGAGCGTCGAAAACGGTCAGCTAAAACTCTCTAGTAACGCGGCTTCGCTCGAGCCGGCGATAAGGCGAGCGTCCGAACATCGAAATCGGCCAGCCAGATGGGCCGAACCACTGTCGGCGCTGTCGTTATCAGCGGGCATACAGGCCGCGCTGGCATGCAGTTTCGCACTGTTTGGCAGCCGCTCCCATTTTCTCTTTTCCTTTTGGTTGTAAGTTAAACGTTCAGAGCAATAAACAGCGTAAAAATATTTTTGGATGAAAAACCAATCGACAATTTGTTGCGCCATCTAGAGCTCCATGGTTTTGGGGTATATTATTTTGGCGGCTCCGCGTTATGCTAGTCTGAAAACAACGAAATTTCCTCTTATCTGTTCTCTTTTTAACAAAGCGGACTGACGCAAGACGCAAGTTCGCAGGCTTACCAGGCTGGAACGGCTGCAACCAAGGCACTCCGCTATAATTTTTAGCCTCGCATGCAGTGTTGAACCTGCCTCCCCGACGCAGATCATGTTGCTGAATTGGCAACTTCAAAAGGAACATCTTGCGCGGTGAGTGAAGACCCCAAGCAGGGAGTTGTGGGGAAAATGACCGACACTCAGCGACACAGGTACCGCGTTGAAGGCTTCGGCGAGCACGTTGATTTCAAAGTGCTATACTTTCTCGCAGGCGTAGAGGACGTGTTCGTTTGCAGTTATTGTGATTCCGTTAAGATACGCTCGTTGATTCTCTCTTGCTTGCACGTCATCTGCCACTCCTGCAAGAATAGGTTTCCCGTTGGCGTGTGCCGTATTGATAAGAAAAGAAATTTTGTCCGCAAGGAATCCTACCGGAATGTCCATCTTGAAGGGAAGAAAGTGCGCTGTGTGAATGCAGATAGTGGCTGCACCTTTACGGGGCCACTTTCCGAGCTTAATGACCACCTGATCAGCACGTGTGACTTCTACCTGACAACATGCCTTAAGTGCGAAGGCGCCATTGTCTTCAAAAATGCGGCAGAGCACAACGTTGAGTGCAGAGGACGTGGGGCCGACACGGTTGTCCTTGCCACCTCGGACGCGCGTCCCCTGCTCGAAGACTTCGGGAACGCTTGCAGCGAGCTCCAACGAGCCCTGAATTCGACGACTATCGAAAGGAGCGACAAGCTCAAGGCTGCGGTGGCGTCACTGGGAGAGCACTTCGCCAAACTTCAGGGTCAACTCGCCACGCCAGAAGCTAATACCGCTGCGTGAGGACTGTCCCGTCCGGTTAAATGACCTGGCTACTCTAGGTACTTCCGGTCACATGTCTACTACGCCCCATTTTGTATCCTCTTGCGTGGAATCTTTAGGAGCTATATCTCTAGCTCACACGATTTTACAGTTGGGCTAAAAAGCCTGAAAATGGGCTGTGGATTCGCCCAAATGCTGTGCGTTATGACAATGTTAACTTGTACAGTCGGGGACTTAATTTTGCAGACCACGCGAGCGCGTGGCAAACGCCACCGATGCGCGCTCTGGAGGCCCAGCGCCTGTTGTCGAGACCGGCGCGGCGCGCATGCGCGTCCTGTTTTACTCGCAGGCACGCCGATTTTCTCGCTTACTGCAGCGGTGCTGCAATGGTCACTCAAGCACCGCATAGCGACGCCTTTGTAGCATTCCTTTCTTCGCGATGGAACATTTGGGGCCTAACGTGACGATTGCGACGCTTTCGCGCAAGGGCTCTTCGCGTCCTGATAAACACTTCCGCGGAATGTTTTCTTTGTTTGATTTGCGCTTTATCGTGTATAGACGATGAGACTAGCGGCTTGCGAACGGCGTCCCCGAATGAAGCGCGTACGAAGCACAGTCTCACGGTACCGCGCTACCGACGACCATAGAGTTTCTTACAATATAACTAGAGGGGAAACTGGCGCTGCGATCGTACGCCTCAATGGGCGTGATGGGTAATTGTGGATTCGGATTGGCGCTTGATGGCTCCTGAAACTTACTATGGATTGCAGGCAGTTTCGTTTTCGTTTTGGATTTGCATGAACGCATTTGCCTAGGCGGGGTGTTGGGAGGAGTGATCAAAATACGTTTCTCCTTGAACTGCATGCCTCGCGTGCACTGACGCCGCCCTGAGTGGAATGTTTACAACCAGAGTTGCGAATTGGGTGGGTTATCAATGCATTGCCGCACAGCGAGCACGAAAACACAAATGACGGCGCTCTGTGCGGCGAAGTTGTCTGCTAATTAGGAGTTGCGGCGCTCTCATTCGGCACAGCAATGTATTGTCGAAGCTGACGACGGTTGCGAATCGCTTGGAACAGCCAAACCTTCCGTGCGAACGCCAGCTCCTACTGCGTAGAACAGCAGCACCGGCGGCTGATAGGAACGCAGCTTGATGTATGTCACTATATAACTTCTCAAAAGGTAATCGGTTTCTTTTTTCTTATGAGCATAAAAATGATCTTACTATTACAAACCACCAGCGCCGAAACTTTTACAAGTAGTTTTTAAAAGAAGTCCGCGTCCTGCTGTAGTTGGCGAAAAATGGCAAACCTGCTCCACAAACCTTCTCGACTCCGCGTCTGCTTTTTATTTAAACGCGCCGTTTTATTTCGTACAAAACCGGTTTTTCGTCACTAACTTTTTTGTTCGCCATGTAATATGTAAACGGAGAACCGGGCAGTAAAAGCTTTTTTCTCAAAAAACACAATTTGCGCAGCCATAAGCCCGTTTCGATCCTACGCAATCCGGTTCCAAAACTACCCATCATTCCCATTGAAGCGTAAGCGCCGCTGCCATGTTCGCGTTGACACTAGCGCCAGTTTCCCCTCTAGTTATTTGTATGAAACTCTATGCCGACGACTAAATGCCAGCTGTATGAATAGCCAACCTTTATTCACCTTGTTTATTTTGTAATTTGTCCACTGAACCTATATTTCAGCTCGCTCTCTGCTGCCCATGAAGTAGGTGATTCAAGTTTGATAAAAGAAATTATTTCAGTGTTTTTGCTGCCTACTTCATTACTTAAAGATGATAGAAATGCGTACCCATATAAATTGTCTGTTCGTTCTGCGCGTCGGCATTATTCAAAACGACACCTCGGGTTCCCATCGAGAAACGCCATAACATTATTCACTACTTTTCGCCGTGATATTAATCACCACTTAGGGCCTTTCGAATGCTTTTGTCACTAATGAACGGGTGTTCAACCACTGAAAAACAATCAGCTCCTTTTTCGTTGTTGACCTCGTCCTTCCGCTCCGCTGGGCATCTGCAAGGTGGCCCTTTTGTGATGGCGGCAAAAAGCGAAAAGGTTCAAGAGTATTCGGGGTTTCGGTGCATGTTACACGTCCCCAGATCAGCAAATTTAACCTCATAATCAATCAATGCATGCCGACCTTGAAGAATCACTCCGGCCTTGGAGCAATTCATCCCCGTAGGCAAGAATTCCTCCCTTAACAGCACCTCTTGTCCTATTAGTAAGCCGGCAAATGTCCCTTTGAAAAACGGATTCTCTCAAGTAGCTAATAATTTCACGCCATTCAATGGGAACCCGAGGTGCCATTTTTACGAGTGCGACGGGTAGAGCGAACAGACAATTTATATTGGTGCGCATTTCTATAATTTTTAAGCAATGAAATAGGCAGCAAAAACACCGAAATAATTTCTTTTATTAAACTTACAAATCGCTACTTTATGGGCAGCGGAGAGCGAGCTGAAATATATGTTCAGTGGACAAATTACAAAATAAACAACGGGAATAAAGGTTCGCTATTCATACAGCTGGCATTTAGTCGTCGGTAGAGCGGTACCGTGAGACTGTGCTTCGTACGCGCTTCATTCGGGGACGCCGTTCGCAAGCCGCTAGTCTCATCGTCTATACACGATAAAGCACAAAACAAACAAAATAAAACATTCCGCGTAAGTGTTTATCAGGACGCGAGGAGCACTTGCGCGAAAGCGTCGCAATCGTCACGTTAGGCCCCAAATGTGCCATTGCGAAGAAATGAATGCTACAAAGGCGTCGCTATGCAGTGCTTGAGCGACCATTGCAGCACCGCTGCAGGAAGCGAGAAAATCGGCGTGCCTGCGAGTAAAACAGGACGCGCATGCGCGCCGCGCCGGTCTCGACAACAGGCGCTGGGCCTCCAGAGCGCGCATCGGTGGCTTTTGCCACGCGCTCGCGTGGTTTGCAAAATTAAGTCCCCGACTGTACGTCACGTGACTGTTTCTGTTTGCGGTGGTACGCGGAAAGTTCTCTTGATCTGTTCGCGGAGCACTTGATTCAAATTGTTCCCTTGCCGGGCATATTCGCGATGCTGATCGCTTGAAGTCTTAAGAAAAGGTTTTGATCTATATTGCCTGTGTGAAACCACGCAACTACTTTGCCTGTGTATATGTGTGGTGTTTTTTTTTTTTTTTTGTTAATTTCTTGAAGTCGCAAATAACGTCGGTAGCGGTCAGGACGCTTTCGCTGCCTCAGCCGGCGCGGCCGGCTCCAAGCATGCGAAGATAATACGCCTCTTTCACGTGCTAGCAGATGAAGTTTCGTCGGGCTGTAAACGCGCCTCAATAACTTCCAAAATCGCTAACATAATGCGATTTATCTATGTGCCCGAATACGCCTATGACATCATGGATGCGCCGCCTCCTTCAAGCGGAACTGAGTGAACCGATACAGGGGAATTTGCTTTATTTCCGGTGCTAGGTAAGGACAAGTCACCTTTAATTCGCGTATGAGCTCACTGCGATAACGCTAGCTGGTCCTTTGTAACTGCATCTTAGTCTGATGTATTTCTACATTCATGGCTTGTGGTGAATGGTTCCCCTGACGCCATGCCTATACTGTGTTGTCACGTTGTCAACTGATAAAGAGCCAAACTCTTTTTTTTTCTTTTTCACTTCCAGCTTGACAGTTGTTTGTTTCATACAGTTCCCGTCACAGCAGTGTAATCCATGACTTAGTTGGTGTTGGTACTATTTTTTACACATCAAGTGTGGACAACAAATTCTGATGCGATAATTATTAAAAATGAAAGTGGAAGAAACAGGGCCCGCCGATAGATGATTGAAATAATTTCGATGCAATTTGAATCTGCCTTTGAAGAATTGTATCAAAATACCTTTAAACACTATTGTCACTCTGTTGTCGCCGCAAGTCGCGTCATGCCCATTAGTTGTTGCACTTGTACTTTGCTTACAAAATTTCTGATCGGTTAGCTTTCAATAAATTGTGTTTCTTCATTCGTTGGTCGTGTGTGTGCGTCCACGCAACTTACACAGTCATCGTAACACTTTAATCGATAGGCTAGATTTATGTTCTGCTGCCTCGCGCGTCTTGTTGTGCTGATGTTTCCGATGATAGGCTTGATTATGTAGGAAGCGGCTTCTGCAAAGCAGCTTTGTATCGCCTTGCGGCATTCTCTTGCTTCCTGTATGCTATCATTCAAAATGTGCTCGACGGGCTTTATTCATGCGCCACCAGCTTGATCCTTGACTACGCCTTTATACACGTGCGGCGGAAAATTGTGGAAGCCGCAGAACATAGACATTTTCCGCAACGCCGCCACCTCTGTATCGTGAAACAGAGCGTCGTGTGTTCACCCCTCGAGGGGACCGCAAATGTGTCATGTTCGCGTAACCACTTGATATTTCGGAACAAAAAATTAAAATGGGACTTCTTCAAAACGCCCCCGAGAAGTTTCGAGCATGACGGAATACCATGATGTTTTTCCCATGGATGTCGAAGGGTAGGTACCGGAGCTCTCGGGAGAGCGGCGTGCTACGGGCAGCGTGATTCCAAACGCTTCGCTGCACAGAGCACCCACGTGACACGTGTGATGTCACTGCGCGCGCTATTCTTTTGAGCGCCTGCTAAAGGGACCCCGCCGTTCTGGCTCTGTAGCCTTAACGTAGAGCACTGAGTATCGGCGCTGGCGGCTTGGGTTCGAGCCCCAGCATGCCGATCTGTTTCTTTTTTTTTTTTCATTGCCTATTTTATTTCTACATTTCATTTTTTTCTTCTAAACTAAAATCTACGGGTCGTTTTTGTTAATAATGGTGATTTGGTACGTTTTAGGTCGCTTTAGGCTTGGGGCGCAGCCAATAACCACGTTGAATTACGGTTCTCCATCGCGCGAACAGACATGTCACGTGGGTGCTCTGTGCAGCGAAGCGTTTGGAAATACGCCTACGGGCAGTGGTGTATAGAGGGGGCGCGGAGCATAGCGACGTCGGGACCAAAGATTCTACTGAGGCTATTGACTGGCATGACTTTAGTACCAACGACGGAAAGCGGAAACGAGGATTTCAGCGGCGGGCCGGTTGGTACGTATCTGATGGTGAAATAGCGCGAGGAACACAAGACGATAGACAAGTTCACGCGGACAGAGCGATGACTAACAACTTAACTTTATTACCCCTAGACAAGTAATAAATAGGAAAAAACCGCAAGCATGAGCCTTTCGATTCCACGGAAAAATAATCAGAAACAAGATACATTGAATACCACACACGAACAATAAAACACAGTAAAACAGATACGCTATCCGAAATAGTATTTCCATGAGTCACGGACACCACCACACGCACTCTTATCTAGCGGCAAAGAAACAAAACTTCTAGGCAACAGGCTAAAGAATATATTTGCATGACCAGGTGTCTCATTTTTTTGGCACTGAACACCTGAGTCAACCACTACAATTTAACTTTAAAAAAAAAAACAAGTGCGAAACTAAATTTAGGTGCAGGTAATTAGCATCTATATAAGACAACTTTGGCAAGTTCTTTAAGCTTTATTGCACCCCCATCTCATAGCTACGCTAATGGAACCATAAGAATTACATGTAATGAAGTTGCGGTCGTTGTCATTGGGCTATGCGCAGACACAGTTGACAGTTCCGAGCGCGAAGGCTGTAAGGCTATTACGGGTTGCGTATACCGTAAGTAGACGCGTCGTTTCTCGGCCATTCCAAAGCTGCTACCGAACCCTGCTACCGTCCCGCGCTCTTTAGCCCGTTGAAACAACGCGCTCGCAGCGTCTCACGATGGCGGCGCGTGCCTTTAATAAGAGTATACAGCGTACGTTGACCCCCGTTCGATGTCTCCGGTAGACGCGAAATCACACGAAGATCTTAGCGAGGCTACTATTCATTTTTTTCGAGTGAAAGATAGCCACAAAAACCGATTCCAATGGTGTAAAAACAAAAAATTCGAAAATCACTATTTTTCCACTGAGTACAAAAAGGTTGAATTCGATTCTAGGATCTAATTGCAGAGCGCAAGAAGGCTAAACTTATTTTTTTCTGTGTTGTGATGATTTCAATTACAGGATGCATAGAAGCTCACTCGATTTCACGACACACCCTAATTTGAAAGTTGAGGGAAGCACGAACTGCCGTCTTCTCGGCGACGGCGTATAGCGCCTGCGTTTCACGAAGTGATCGCTTCATCAGCGAACGCACGACGGCTCGCGCTAAGCTCTGGCGTTCTCTCGTATAGCGCGGGCCGTCGCCGGGGAGCATATCTGGCGCGGCTTCAGCATACCGTCCTCCCGCTTAGACTTTTGTCTTACTTTCATCCTCCACTTTCATGCTTGCTTTATCTTCGATGGCCTCTCCGTTGTCTCGGTAACAACGAGGCTGACCCAGAGAGACTACGCAAAACGAGAGCAACGGGAGCTTAAGCTACTATCAAGAACATGACTCAATAGAACTGCCGAGGAACCGCCTTGTGTTCCACTCCGCTCACTGACCACCTCGTCTTCAAATAAAGCATCGTCGCCGCAGTCTTCTGGCAGACAAGCATGTAGCCTCCTGGCCAGTGGGCCAGGAGGCACCGGTAGACCCCGGTGCCGCTGACGCCACCTACGCCTGCCCCTTCTGGGATCCTCGCCTGAACCTTCTGGCAATGGGCACCTTCCCTGCAGGCTACCCATTGCCAGTCCGTCCACAAAGCAGGCAACCGTCCGTCTACCATGTTTTTTTTTTTTTGCTTCCATCGAGTGTCGCCGGTGCGGCTTTGCGCCCACACCCCCACCCCGGTGGCTGAGGACGGGCCGCCCCTCGTCTCCAAATCACGCATCCTCACCGGAATCTCCTAGCTGGTTGGCAGGCAGGCAGACAGGTGTAATTTACTGCCCTTTTGGCAGGACAGGCAATTTCTCTGGGTAGGAGAGAGCCTGTCGGACCGCCATCGTATTTGATACCATCAAATAACCACACAAGCAAGCCCGCACACACGCGTATTTTCGCACAATAAGGCAAAAAATTTCGCATTAAAAAATTGGTTTATCTGCTATGCAAGCAAGCCCGCACACACGCGTATTTTCGCACAATAAGGCAAAAAAATTCGCATTAAAAAATTGGTTTATCTGCTACGCTTTTTAAGTACCTATAGTTTCCGCTGACCAAGTAACGGAAGCGCTTTGTATCATCGTACAGCATACCCTCCTATCCAGGAAAAGATCCACTCCAACGGAAGGACAAGTGCTTGCGTTGGGTGACATGCAGCTCGCGGAGCCCCATCGCCAAGTTTTGCAGTTAGGCCCAAAGTTTGCCTTTGAGCGCCGTTTTTAAAAAGTGGGAAAGGTTAGCTTATTGGCCCGTGCCATCGCTCCCAATGTTCCCGAGGGTGATAAGCAGCACCGCATCGGGGAGTGCATGGATGCCGTCGTGCGGCCCACAGTTATAGGCCCGAAATAAGCTTCAACTGGAACGTTATGGTACATTACATGGTAAACAATGACAAACTGCTTTTAACGGGTTAAGAGGGCCAATGCGTTGTTTTACCGAAAGGTATGTTTTGTGAGCAGGCTTTAAGAGCAGTGCATAAGAATTTGAGAGTGCAAACACCGCTTGTTTGTATCCCCCCCTTCCGTGTCTTCGTCTAGTTTTTGCTCTGTCAGCCATCAGGGAACAGCCCAGCGTATACAACACTCCAGCAGTTGATGATGTCCTTGGAGGCCTTCACAAGGGGGCAGGGATGCATTCGAATTAATAACACATTGAAAGCTTTACACAATATTAAACACCATGTACATGGGAACCACAATGAATAAGCCATGATATGTTGCCTCGGAATATACGTTCAAGCATAACTTATTCTTAATGCTAAAAGAAAATTGGGGAAATGAACAGTGTCTAACACAAACTGATAGTATGCACTCTTAGCCAAAAAGGACGAACAAAGGACTAACTACAGCTGTTAGTCCTCGCGAGCGACCGTTGCTCCTCAAGAGGGGTAACTGTGGGAGCGTGCGTGCTGTGTGCATAATTCGCGGAGTAAATATTCGTCCTCGCCGATCTAGAGAGCAACGGGAGGACGAAACGCCGAGCAGTTACTCCCCCTGTAATGGTGTCGCTGCTATGCGACCTGCAGCAATTGTCTGTTCAGTCTCATATACGGACAACTTTACGTTATATTGAGGGTTATAAAACGGAAGAAAAACTGATGGGTTGTGCGACTACACACTATGCGTAATATTTGGTGGCGCTGTCAGGCGAATGGTAAAAATACCTTCAGACACAAGGTAGACCACCATAATCAAAAACTAGAAATCAGAGCTTTGAAGCCCCGGAACCGGTTCGGAACGGTTCCTTCGATTCGTTCCGGTTCGGGTTCAGTTCCAAAATTGCGGAAAAAATACGGATTCGGTTCAGTTCCGGTTACGGGCAAAAATTCGGGTTCGGTTCCGGTTTTCTGTACGGTTCCGGTTCCGGTTCGACACCCTGGTTAGGCATGTCTGGAGTTTGTCCGGTGCTCCCTGAAAAAATTCTTCTAAGAGCGTTTCTTTGGATTATTTTTGTCTCCATATAACCCGCTGCCGGTGGTGTTCATAATCGTATAATTTACGTAGTTCGATGTGAGTTTTAATTTTCTCACCTTATTTCGCCTCAGGATTAACCAAAACCATATTTTAATATTAAAAAAATGAAATGTAACGTTAATGTGACGGCACGTTCCAATGTCCGAAGAGGAACTGGTACGCGTTCCTCTCGCAAAAAAGGAACTTGTAACAGGAACTCGTTTCAAAATTGGGAAGGAACGAGGAACAAGCTTTCGTTCCTATTTCAGAGGAACGTGTACAACACTGGTTGAGCAGAACTGACTAAATACGGGGTCTTCTGCGCAGCACAGAAAGCGGGCTTTCCTGTCGAACTGGAGCCCGCGGCATGTGGCAATCAGACGCGCAACGTTTGCGCTAAGCGATATACAGGAACTGTAGTTTCGCCAGTTTCGCGCTGTCTGGCAACCGCTTTCTCGGTTTAACTTTGGGGCAATTTTACAACTGTAAACAACCGGCCCATTTGTTGGGCCATGAAAAGCCTCACAGTTGTGGAGCCAGATAGCGATGGCAGTCTTGGTGGCTTTTTGTTATGTCAATCTGCGAACAATGGAACTTTATTCATTTTGGGGCCCTAGGGCCCTATTCTCAACTGCACAAATTGCCGGCAATTCGCCCATGTTTTTTTTTTTTTTTTGCGTAAGCACGACGTAAGCAATCAGTGACGTTCTGCACCTATAGCTATGACGACATGCAGTGTAATTTGGCGAGTCACTCATAAAGATCGCTACCAAGGTATCAAATACTGTGCAAGAAATGTATAAAAACACTTGGCATGCACTATAAAAATTAAGACGGTAGCTGAAGCTGACAAGAAAAACACATTTCTGGAGGTCAAATTTGGCGTCAACACCACAAGGCGATCGAGTAACGTTGATTTAAAAGCGAGCGAAAGCCGGATGTCGAGCTAAAGAACATCACGCAATTTTTTTACCGTATCTATTTATTTCTTTCAATCGCTTTTAGTAACATAGCTGGGCTCTCTGCTTCAATGCAAGCTTTGTTGCGTTATCACCTTGCCTGCCGCCACCGCCGCCACGCCATCGTCTGCTGCTATGTGACAAGTTTATGGCGCGTGATCACAGAAAAAGACGGTCGCGACCATCGCTTCTATGACACATAAGAGCAGCGAAGCGCTACGCCTGATAACCGCGGAACGCACCGATGTCTCCGATTCACTCATTCGTCATGCTCTACTTCAATCAGCGCCGTATAATGAACCAAATAGTCACTTTTCTTTGTTATTTTTTTCTTGAGTTCGATTATGTGACCCAACAGCTTACTAGGACGAGTATGGACAAATGCCATGCATTGGGTTCTCTTTGTCATGGAGAGGCTTGTACTGCCCTCTTATGTTGCGGTTACGCCAAACAAATAATTTTTATTTTATTGCCAAACATAAAAGGAAAATACTGCATGTTATTTATACGCTCCATGATCGCTGACTTGGAAGCAGTTGAAACTATAATTTGTTTTGGTAGGAAACATGCTTTAGGGCCCTATTCTCGACTGCACAAATTGCCGGCATTTCGCCCATGTTTTTTTGCGTAAGCACGACGTAAGCAATCAGTGACGTGCTGCACCTATAGCTATGACGACATGCAGTGTAATTTGACGAGTCACTCATAACGATCGCTACCAAGGTATCAAATATTGTGCAAGAAAGATATAAAAACACTTGGCATGTACTATAAAAATTAAGACGGTAGCTGAGGCTGACAAGAAAAACACATTTCTGGAGGTCAGACTTGGCGCCAACACCACAAGGCGATCGAGTAACGTTGATCCAAAAGCGAGCGAAAGGCGGATGTCGAGCTAAAGAACATCACACAATTTTTTTATCGTATCTATTTATTTCTTTCAATCGCTTTTATTAACATAGCTGGGCTCTCTGCTTCAATGCAAGCTTTGTTGCGTTATCACCTTCCCTGCCGCCACCGCCGCCACGCCATCGTCTGCTGCTATGTTACAAGTTTATGGCGTGATCACAGAAAAAGACGGCCGCGACTATCGCTTCTATGACACATAAGAGCAGCGAAGCTCTACGCCTGATAACCGCGGAGCACACCGATGTCACCGATTCACTTATTCGTCAAGCTCGACTGCAATCAGCGCTGTAATGAACTAAATAGTCACTTTTCATTGTTATTTTTCTCTTGAGTTCGATCATGTGACCCAACAGCTTACTAGGACAAGTATGGACAAATGCCATGCATTGGGTTCTCTTTGTCATGGAGAGGCTTGTACTGCCCTCTTATGTTGCGGTTACGCCAAACAAATATTTTTTATTTCATTGCCAAACATAAAAGCAAAATACTGCATGTTATTTGTATGTCGCATGATCGCTGACTTGGAAGCAGTTGAAACTATAATTTGTTTCGGTAGGAAACATGCTTTAAACAGCGCGCATGCGAAACTGCGCCTGCTGCAAATTGCCGCACATTTCGCGGCGCCGTAAGCCGGGGCAATATTGTGCCCTATTTTGCTTGTATTTTGCGACAAAAACAAACCGCCATTTTCATGCTGTTACGTAGCATTACGTCACTTTTACGCAGGCTGAAGTTGCCAATGCAGGACGTAATCGTTCCCGCCAACTGTTTAAATTACGTCACGCCTTCTCAGCCAATCACAGAGGGGGTGTGTATTACAAGCAGTATTGTTGTTGAATAGCAAAGACAGGCTTACGTTGTCATGTCCGCCGCATTTTGTCTGGTTTTTCATTGCCGGCCAAGAATTATGCGCCTTTAGTAACGAGAAATAAGGCAAACTTTAGAACTGGTGTCCGTTGACGACATGAAACGTCAAAATGACGACACCACACACAACCGCTTTGTCAGCCGGAAGCACGTGACCAAAATTGAAAGCCAATCAGAAAAGACTTCCGGAAAATTGCCTAAATTGCCGGCAATTTGTGCAGTCGAGAATAGGGCCCTTAAACAGCTCGCATGCGAAACTGCGCCTGCTGCAAATTGCCGCACATTTCGCGGCGCAGTAAGCCGGGGCAATTTTTTGCCCTATTTTGCTTGTATTTTGCGACAAAAACAGCCGCCATTTTCAAGCTGTTACGTGTCATTACGTCACTTCTACACAGGCTGAAGTTGCCAATGCATGACATAATCGTTCCCGCCAATTGTTTAAATTACGTCATGCCTTCTCAGCCAATCACAGAGAGGGCGTGTATTACAGGCATTATTGTTGTTGCATAGCAAAGACAGGCCTACGTTGTCATGTCTAGCGCTTTTAGTCTGGTTTTTCATTGCCGGACAAGAATTATGCGCTTTCAGTAAGGAGAACTAAGGTAAACTTTAGAACTGGTGCCCGTCACGTCATAAAACGTCAAAATGACGACAGCACACACAACCGCTTTGTCAACCGAAAGCACGTGACCATAATTGAAAGCCAATCAGAAAAGACTTCCGGGAAATTGCCTGAATTGCCGGCAATTTGTGCAGTCGAGAATAGGGCCCCTAGTTTCATACTAATATACGCTAGAGGGGACACTGGCGCTAGTGTCTATGCGAGCCGCTGAATGGCGGCTTCAACCCCCCAGGAGGCGGCCATGCCTGGAGGACGCGTGATTTTCGAACTTGGCTTGACCTAGCCGTTATCTTGACTTGGCTCAGAGTACTTTTTTTGAAAAACAAAAGCTATAACTGATGTTGATAAGTGCATAAATTATTAATCGCGAAAACAAACAGTTCTTCCTGTTAATGTTATATTGAGGTTTAGAAGCATTCTTTAATCAGGCGGGAAGATACTAGTAAAGTGTATACGCGGCTAAACTTAGCGGAGCCGGCGATTACGCCGATTAGGCGGCGAAGCGTTTGTTTTTCTCATAGTTGGTATTTGTTTTTTGTTTCTCGTTTTTTTTTTTTTTTTGCGTGCGAGTCGGCAATGGCGTGCAGCTGGAGCAGGAGGGCTGTACTGTATTCTACAAGTTTGCATGGTCACGGGCGGTGACAGCGATTGTGCGTGCGCCTTGGTCACGCCAATAATTACAAAAGCTGATTCCGGCGGAAAAGGGCAGCCTAGCTGATGACGGTTGCATTGGCGGAATCGATCTGTGCATGCGACCTACCCTCGCTTGTTTCGCTGCTTTCTACCGTGATACGGTGATGACCACGATCAACTTGGTGATGACCCATCCGCAGGACGAAGCTCCCGCGATATTACTTTGTGAAGAAAAATTAGACGGCTGCACACATACCGTTGGCAAATGTTTTTTAGATGCGACGCATCTCCTTCACCCGCCTTGTCCATGCATGCATGCATCCCTCCATCCATCCGGCGTCGTCGTTGTCCGCGCCAGCTGCGCATGCGCTCTCCGCCGCTCTCACCGCAGCGTTATCTGAGGGTTAACCGCTCGCTCCTCGCAATGCCTGCTGTGCGTCGGAGCGCGCTAGCGCTCGGTTAACGCATGCGCATGTGCTGCTCTCTCTCATTCCCCTCACCGTTATGCGGCGGTATACAACGCGGTACCTGCGCCGCTCCGCTCCATCGTTCCAGCGCCGGTGCTCCGATGTCCAACGCTGCTTTGAATGGAGACTAACAAGCCTGCTATCGCGATGGTCGGCGCAACCGCAACAAGCATCAGCCAGCCCAATAACAGAACTGCTAGCACCACCGACGATGAGGCTGCAAAGCAACGTGCACGGGATGCGGGAACCCCGTAGTAGACGGAAATGCATCGTACGCGTTCATGGCACGTTTCACGCGATGGGAGAAGCAACCCAACGGAAACGCCGAGGGAAACCCACGATGCGTCGCATCTACACAGGGTTCCCGCGAGGGGAGGTGGGCATAATGGACCTTTTTCCAGTACCGGTCCCTCTAGCGGCCGCCACGCCGAACTAAAAATGGCAGTAAGGCACACCCCCAAGGAAGTTAGGCTTTCGGAGAACTCGTGCACAAAATATCCTGGTCCTGCTGCCCCTCCCGCACTGACCCGTCACCCGCACCTTTCACATGAATGTCACGGTAGCAGGCGAATGTTCTCGTGACTAATCTGCTGTGTTCGAAGCGCCCCCCCCCCTTTTTTTTTATTTTCATAAACCCCTCACTGGCAGCCATGTGCTGGCAGCGTGGTCAGTCTCAAGCATCTTCGCCCCTTTTCTGAGAAAGCCATTACTGTATGCACGTACAAACCCACCACGAGGAGTCCAAAGAGAAAAAAAAAGAAAACGTGCAGATTATAACCGCTCCCTAAGCAGAAAACCGAGGGGCGCGCTTTTGTTTATTTTGCCCGAGGCGCCTGCCAAGAATGGCGGACCGGCAGCCCGCGCATGCGCAGATCGCTACTGGAAAAAGGTCCATTTTAAATGCAGAGCATTTCTTTAACTCACGATGTCACCCGTTCTAGGTGTCCGTAGTAGTCCGCATCGCTCGCAGGTGCGCCCTCTCGGCGCGATCGTGGCGTGATAAAGGCGGGTGTCGGCGAGGCTGGAACGCACTCATCGCCGCGCTCTCTCGTCAGCCCCGCTCCTCCTCGCCTACTCTCCTCTCGCATCGCGCGCACTCTCCGCGGTCAGTTCGCGCCCAACAGGTGGGGGCGCGCGCGTCGCGGGATCAACAACATCTGTGGCGTGATCGTGACGTCAGCATCGCGCGCGCGTGGCGTGATAAAGGCGGGTGTAGGCGAGGCTGGAACGCACTCATCGCCGCGCTCTCTCGTCAGCAGTTGCCACAAGTGCAACAACATTAACGTAACGCAAACTACTTAACGTCATGCGCCCCCGGAAATGCTCTGCATTTGACCGTGCCCCTCGCGAGGGGGATGCTTCTTCCATCAGGAAAACGGCTACCGCTGGCGGGAATCGAACCCGCGTCCTCGGGCACCCGTCGTCTTGTCATCATTCACTAAGGTAGGACGGTGACGCTGCTGAGCCCAGAAACGGCCGCCAAAGGGCTGCGCCCTAAAATTGATTGATTGTGGGGTTTAACGCGCCGACGCAACGCAGGCGATGAGGCGCGCCGTAGTGGAGGGCTCCGGATTAATTTTGACAACCTGGGGATCTTTATCGTGCGCCGAAATCTCGTACACACGGGCGTTTTTGCTTTTCGCCTAAAAGCGGCCGCCGCGGCCGGGAATCGAACCCGCGACCTCGTGCTCAGCAGCGCAACGCCTTAGCCACTGAGCCACCGCGCGGGTTGCGCCCTAAAATAACAGCTTCAAAATTTATTTGGCTTAGCCGCTACAGCGCTCGTGTTGTTCTAGCAAGCGTCGTCATGAACTGGACTAGGATGGAACAGCGTGCTCGTACCGTCTGCCCTGTGCGGAATCTCGAGTATGTCCGCTTTCAGAAATGCCATAGAACATGGCTAGTTCTAGTGTAGGGGCTGCAGGGCGATGCTACTGATTTCCCCATTCATTTCACTCCAGCCGAGCAGTATTTGATAATTGCAGCCACTGTAATCGGGCGCTAACAGCAACTCGGCCCGGAACGAGCCCTTGACGTTTTCGGCCCCGAAACCAAAACTGATGGCGCAGAAAAATCCGAGGCCAAGTGCACATAACAATTGCACAGCCCAAGTTCGAAAATCACGTGGCTATATATACGCCTCGAGCACGGCCTGTAGGGGCGCCACTGAAATCCCCCTAGCGGCCCGTTTCGAAAGCAGCCGCGGGAGTCTCCGGCCCACCGCTGCTTTCGGGGCCCGTTCACGACTGAGATTTACCGTTTGTAGGCGCTGGAAATACATGTTAGGTGGAGCAGTCACTCTGTTCGCAAATGTGGCACATTTACGAGAGTGTAAATGTGTCTGACGCGATCTTAGTCTGGTACATTCGGTCTGTACAAGCGCCAGGTGTGCGTCACAGGTCGGCGTCGCGAAACCGGTATTTGCATATGGGATTGGGGTTCCACTGGGCTGAAATTTACTAACAGTGTCTCCGTAAGCATAGTTTTCTCAAATGGTCATGCTATGGCTGTACACCACGATGTAAATTAGTTTTGTGCGCTTATATAACCTAGCGGAGCACTCATACCTGACAGCACGCCAGTTATGCTTGAGAATATCATACCTCAGATATTGATCACCCTGGACATACATTTCACGAACATTCTACGAAATAAGTACGATGGATAATCTAAAATTATGCCCGGGATCAGCACACGAGAAAAAAATTAATGCTGGGGCGTCATGAGCTGAGCGCCCGCAACATTCCTATATGCTACATATATCCTCCAAGAGCAGCGCTGAGAAGGGCTGCGTCCGCGACCAGACGTTTCTTCGAAGCATAGTCATATGGCTCAGGGAGCCTGCAGAATCTAGCACAAACGGAAATCAGAGGGCCTTATCAGATATCCCACTCTTATAACGGCACCTTTTGTCAGTTGTGAACTTATATACCTCAAAATATGCGTCCACCGAGTGATCAGCTGTTAGTTGAAGTCTAAAAAGTAGAGCAAGGTGGACGCGTAGCTTGTGTGTGTGATTGCTAAAACGTTCATTCCTTCATTTCGCTCCGCATTTGTACACAACGAAAGTTAAGCATCCCCTCCCCCCCCCCCCTCATGTCTCGCGAAATAGCTAGTGCATTTCGCACATTAGTTGGGTCTCGCGATACCTACCCGGCTGAAGTTTAAACGAACGTCTTTAGCAATTCAGAAGCTGCACTGAGTTTTTTTTTAATGCAGAGCATTTCTTAGCCTCGCCTGTTCCTGCGTCAGACGGTGTCAACAGTTCCGCGTCCGCAGCAGGTGCGCCTCTCCTTCCCTCCTCTCTCTCAACAGCAGCTGGCGCGCGCATGCGTCGTAGTCAGCCCGTTCGCTCCGTCGCGGTCTCGGCGTAACAGGTGCGTGATAGCAGCGCGGTGGGGCGTGGAAGGGCGCGCGCTGCTTGCGCATGCGCGCTCTCCCCCCTGTACTGCTCTCCCTCTACTGCGCGCGCTGCAAATATAGCGGCTAGCGGTCGCTCGTGTTTCAGTCACTGCGTTGCTCCTTCCTTCCTTGGTTGACGCTCGTGCCCACGTTTACTCGTGTCTGCTACTCCAGCATCACGGAAGAAGCGATGGAAGCAACACTGCCTTCAATCAGTACTGAGGCCCCAATGCTCTGCATTTACTCGTGTTCCCCTCGCGGGAAGGCGCGGGAATTTTTTCATTTCCGTACGAGCTATTCTGTTTCCTCCGGACTTGCAGACCATTTATTTTTCAGCAGCTTAATTAAGTTTTAGATGCGGCTGCATCTCATTCACTCGCCTTGTCCCTGCATCCGGCGTCGTCGGCGTTGTCGTCGGCGTCCGCCCCTCCCCCATTCTCCTCGCCGCGCGAGCTGCACTCTCCGCCGCACACCCCCTCTCCTCTCCGATAGCGAACACTCTCTCGCGAGGGGCATTGGATTGGATTCGATTGGATTGGCTTGGAATGGCTTGGCTTGGCTTTGGATTGGATTAAAGTGGGTTGTGTTAGATTGTGTTGCGTCATTGCCGCGGCAGACGCACTGGCGCCTGCGCGTCCCCTCACCGTTATGCGCCCTATAAAACGCGGTGCCTGCGCCGCTCCGCTCCATCGTTCCAGCGCCGTTCCTCCGCTGTCCAACGCTGCAACGTGAATCCCCTATGCGTCGCATCTACACAGGGGTTCCCGCGAGAGGAGGTGAGAATTTTTCTTGGTTCTTGCTATAAGGCATGCAAAAGTGCACATCTTTCACGAGGCACAGCCTTGGAATATACTTAACATTTTCGCGTGGCTTATATTTTTATAAAAGGCACAAGTTATTCTCAGGTATTGGGTAATCACATCCCCGAAATATATTTTTCTACGACGTATATATTAGAAACGAGGCCGCATTCATTGTCCGCGCTGCAAAACGAAACACCTCTCACTGTGCCAGTATCAGGTCTGAATGAGACTGCAATAAAATTCACTTGTGCCGCAAGTTTTCGGAGGTGACAGCGGTGGTATGCTGCGGCCGTCGCCGACGCCCCTAACAGTGGCCAAGAAGGGCGCAGGACCGCGTTCCCGGATAGCTATTGTTGGCGTTTGAGCACCCTACCAAGACGCAGCGGCTTTTGAAGGGCCCTAAACGTACTATTTACTTACAGACGTCACCATAACAAGTTTTTTAGGGCGCGGAAGTGCAAAAAGAAGCGAAAGAGAACCAAATCATTGCATGAACCCCTATCAGCCGCGCAGCGCTAATCCCGTCAACGCCGCGGAGAAGCGGAGGCAGGCGGCGCAGCGATCGCAAAGCTCGAGCTCATGGAGGAAAAAAAAGCTTAGGAGAGGCCCCCAGCCATGGAGGAAAAAAAGCTTAGGAGAGGCCCCCAGCTATCCCCGCGCATTGGCAAAAGTGTGGAGGAAGTCACGTGTTTTCGGCGGCCATTGGAAGTCGCGTTAGCAACGGCGTCCTAGCAACAGCCCGCCCACCGTTCGCCAGTCATGGAGGAAAGGCAGCGCCTGCCTTGTCGTCCGATTGCGAAGATTGCTGCTTCGCTTTGCTGGGCTGTGGTCTTGCGGAACTCGAAAAGGATGCTGCGAGTTGCGACAGCTGCGCCGGTGTGAATATGTCATTTAATTTCTACTTGCAAGTGCACCTTGTACCGCGTCAAGCTTTTGCTCCGGTCGCGATCACGACGCGCCTATTGAAGTGCAGATATCGTGAACGCGCCGTCCTGTCGTACGCGCGGACACCCGTCAGGTAGATTTTCGGGAAGTGATACACGGTGTGCAGTACGTAGGCGACTTGCAACCGAACGATTCGCAACTCAATTTTTTGGTTATCGCCGCTGCAATATATAGTTTGCTAGGCCGGCAATGCGCGGCAATGCCTTTGCAACTGTTACAAGGTAGATTCCCAGTTTATATAATTCCATCGTCCTATTACCTTAGTAGGTGTCCGTCTGTTGACTGGAAGAGTGCTGGATCTGGAATCTGGATCTTTTTGTAATCTCGCTCTGGATTTCGCTTTTCAACGCTTCATACTGCGAGGTTAGTGTATGAACGTTTTCAACTGATATCACCTTGAATTTATTGACACTGAGACAAGTTGAAACTTGGCGAAAAAAAGTTTATTGACGCCACCCACCCTCTCATTTTTTTTTACTCAATAAAACGTTTTACCTCCTCCTCCTTCGCAAAAAATTCTATCGAAGGCACGCGAACAACGGTAAAAACATTCCACAATTTTTTAGCGTGAAATCTGCATGAAGTACTGATTACCTATATATATAGAACGGCCGTTTAATTGACTAGTCCTCTGGGATTGCCAGTGAAACTGCAACGCAAACTTGGGCACTTTCCAGTCCGGTAGCCGCACGGCGTTCGCCCACTGTTTGCGGCGTTCTCCATCGCTTGGGAACCTATAAACGGCGGCGATTGCAAACAAAGGATGAATGCACACCAATGTACAGCAATACTTGTCAGGGGAATGATGCACTAACCGGTGGAAAGTGACGCCCAATTCCTTGGGTACCGATCGCGACTTGCAGCCTGGCACCGAGCATTGCGGCATTGTTAGAGCGAGCCGCTTCGCAAAACTGCTCCGGCCACACTGAAGACGTACCGCGCGTTTAGGTTCACGGTCACGCGCTGCAAAACGGCCTCCTACCTGCCTATCAGCTGATTTCTGCCGGCTCGGCGCTGGCAGATGCAGACGACAAGAGAGGCGATACAGGACGGAGGAGGCGGAGAAGGTGCACCGAGAGAGAGAGGCAAAAAGAGTCCGCCAATGGCATGAAGGGCCAATGGTCCGCCATTCGACTTACAGAAATGGCGTTTCCGGCTGCGCTGGGTGTGACGTCAGGGCCTCTCCTAAGCTTTTTTTTTCCTCCATGCTCGAGCTGGAGGCGTGTACGTCCAACGTTTATAGAACCAAGGTCAGTTTTAAAACTCTCCGCCTCCGCCATACACCTGACGTTCAGGAACGGTGGACGAGCACTACTGCGCATGCGCCAACTAGACATCAAAAAACAAAGAAAGCGACTTTTTTTTTGCCGGATGGGACGTCATGGTTCAAGAAAAAATGGCAGCTGTTGCGCGGTCATTTCGCTGTGCTCTTCTCGTCGTGATTTTTGCCTGCCGTTGCAGCGGTGCATAGGTGTTTGGCTTACGATTGTGATGAAGGTGCTCTCGAAGAACTTCTGGAGAGCACTTACGGTGGTGTGCAGCGTGTTATCGGGACGCTGAGTGTGTGCGACTGCCTAATTGCCTAGTTTTCGCGTAGTACGTTGCGACGGTGACGACGGGCGCTCTGCATCAGTTCTGCCGCCTCGATTTACGACAGTGATGAGTGCGTTCCCGTCGAACTTCTGCACTGTGTTTTATTAGAGCGCCGTGTTGAGGCCGCTGGGCGTTTCGCCGCCTACGTGCCGTGGCGAGAGGCAGCAACGCCGGTCAGACGAGGGCACTGGGATGGCGCATGACAACTCCCATCGTAACCAAGCTAGCCGCTGCAAACGTAGACCACTTCTACGTAGACCACAGGGCTGTGTTTTTGTCCCAGTACAACAGAGTTAACCTGTGCGAAGGTATAATTGTGTGTTCGGAGTCGTGAGGCAGGCAGGTAATGTTCACCATTGCGAAGGTGTAGTAACTACCATAATCTGTCTGCTAATCACTTTGTTGGTCTGAAACCTTAAGCCAGCTGATAATAGGACATGCAGCCCGGTGGGACGTAGGGCTGCGCACAGGACAAAGGTTTTTTTTGTTGTTGTTACCGGCTGTAGGAACCAAGCCTTAATAATACACATCCAGGCCTCAAGTAGTGAATGAGAAAATATTAACTAGTTGCACTTAGCCCTGGTGCCAAGCATTTTTTTTTTTCGTGGGCCCTCTCAAGTTACCGGTTTTAAAATTATCCCTTATAAGGCACGTTCAAGCTGGTATAATGCCATGCATTCAACAGATGCTGGACAGTTCACCCAATATGTCCTTGATGTGTGCTGTCACATGCCGAAGAACAACATTGTACTTCAGTTGGTACTTTTAGGAACAGATCTTATGATGTGCAATACTTTCAAGTTCATTTCTTCTGTGTTTAGCGTGACTGAGGACTTGTCTGCAGCAATCTTACCGCAAATAAGTTATTGCTTGTCGAACAGCACAAAAGTGCCACTACAACTTAAAACTGAAATTAGTCAGGGATGAGGTTTTGCTTGTCAGTTTTCTCTCTCCAGCAGTGATGGCAATGGCAGCTGAGCAGTGGCGTTGCTGGATAAACTTGCACTCGGGGCCCAGAAAATTTGTCTCCCCCTCACATATACAAAACAATTATTAATAATAAAACTAGTGTTATTGTTATTATTCATAATACTAATGTCTTTTAATGTCTGCTACTTGTGACTGGAGCTACCAAAAGCGATTTCTGTCACTCTTGTCACTTGGCATTGCTCTCATCGCGCAACAAGAGCGATTGGTCTCGACAAATTTTGTGTCTTTCATTTGGATACCAACGTAAAAAAAAACTTTTTACAGCTACTTAATGCATGGGCTTCGAAACATCAATGCAAGCATGCATAATATGCGACATGCGATGCAAAATGAAGCCACAGGATACTTGATGTGTAGTTATTTATAAAGAACTGGCAATATAGTATTAGAAAAGTAAGCAGCAAGATAAGAAGCCGTGTGTTATTTAGGCAATAATAGCTACACGAGCTTGGTTTAGAGAACCCCAGACGACAACTCTGGTGCAGATCTTGATACACAACACCGACCTTTTCAGTGAATTTAAGGAGCATCATGGTGTGTCACTCGTGAGCACGAAAACACCATTAGCAGCCAAGAAAGGAGTGGCCAAGAGCTACTTGTGGCAGCACAGGGTGTAATGCGCCAAACCAAAGTAGGGTAGGGGAAAAGTGAACGCTGATATGCAGCAGTGTGAGAGTACCACATCTTAGTCGATAGCAAGCGAATGGATGCCTGCAGGAGCAATGGAGGTGTGAGAGAGTCTCGGGCCTCATCAGAAAACGACACTATAAGGTGGTCACCAGAGGCGTTCGGAAAGCTTTGCAGCCCGCTGTGCCGACTAAATTATGCAGACAACCCGCGGGCCTGGAGGAGGGTGGCCAGCAATGATAGGGCTGTTTAAAGGCAACACATACAAGACAAATAGTCGCTTCATTCGCATCAATTTTCCCGTGTCTAGGAACGCACCTTGAACAAATTATGCTTGAAGAACCACAGGCGGAGCCTGGTGAAAGAAGGCTGGGGGAGAAATAGAAGTTGTCCCAGCAAATAAACAACAGCCGTACTTAAAAAAAAGCTATTTCCACGTATTGTGCAGGAAAAGTGGTATACAATGTGAAAGAAATGGCCGCCCCATAAATTAGGAAAAACCGCCTGCGCCTGCCCGTTTGTCACTAAAGGCAGCCTCTGTGGCAGCATGCAACTGCTGGAAATTTCTCTAAGTGAGAATTTTAGTACATTTGAAATAGATACGTTGTCGGGTCTCTTTATTTCTATGGTTATGTGATTACTGAAAATGGAAGCAGATAGAAAGAGAACATTTAGCGGGGAAAGAGATGACTGGCTGTACATGAGTCGTCTAAGCGGCCAGTGCACGGCTAGTCGTGTGGATGTTTTTGTGCGACAATGTTGTCATTTCTTTTCGTACGTTGTAAAAAGATTCCACCACACATTTGAAAATAAGTTAATTGACATTGGCGTCTTGGGAAAACGGAACACAGTATAAAGTATATAATGTGAGGTTCGGGCTTTCCAGTGAAGCAGCCACCAGCCAATGGAGGAAATCTGAATCGGAGGTGGTTACGAAGCGATAAAGAAAGAACTCTTGAGTAAAATATCAGATTCGTACGGGCCCGAGTGTATCAGCGCCACACGCTGGCTCACAACCGTTCGGTCGCGCCCATCCCAATGTGTTGGTGAGGATTTCATTGACGTGGTTGTACAGTCGACTAGCTCAAGACAGATCCTAGATGAAACAACCTTTTCCCAGTAGCTGAGGAAATAATATCGCCCTCTCCAACCAAGAGTAATAACCAAGAACAAGACGTTTGGGACCCATCTCGATTCCCTCTTCCTTCAGGGGTGACTGGGGTCGCGTTGTAGCGCCGGTCACTCACAAAGCGCCTCGCTGTGGAGCGCGGTGCCCGCATGTACACAAGTGGGAGAGTTCGGAGGGAAGGATTTATGTTCTTTGCATCTTTTCCTCCAGTTGGTCATGCTTCTGGAGCGTTTCACCGAAGTCTCTTTTGCGGTCTGATGTTTTGCAGAACTGGGCGATGGTTTTGCAGCTGGACGTCGTCGTTGTGCTGCCTGAGTCGTTCCAGTAGATTTTTCCTCCCCAATGCATGGGGAGGGGCACTCGGCTCAAAAATCGTGTATACGACACCGGGCGTCCTGTCCTTTGTTGCACAGTCTTCAACATTTTTTTTCTAGTAATGTTCACAAAGCACTCAGCAGAACGCTTTCACTAACACAGAAACTGCCCCTCACTCCCACCTTAATTATCGTGGGGTCTCCCGACCATATTCCGGGATGGTAGCACTCAGCGGATCGAATGCCTAATGATGGAAAGTGGGTGACGTACCTGGTGTTTATCTTTTTGTTATGCACTTAATTCGTTGTCCTGTCCTTTGTTTCTCACCCTCCACCTTGAAAGATGAACCTACCAGAGCAAAATATTTAGGTAATCAGCTTCAAATATTTCTTCACTTAGAACTCCTTGGGACGGCCACACGAAAACCATGATAAAATGGAAAGAAGATGAACACACGGCTATCCGCTTTATTTATGTGCACAACGCAGATACTCATTTATATTGCTCTTAACTTACAGGGGAATGAAATAAAAAAACGTAGATTTACCTGATTAAAAGTTAGGTAAATAAAATAAATGCCTACATAACTGTTCTATTTCTTGCATAATTTGTTCGACAAGCTACTCGTCCGTTGTTCTTTTAGTTTAATTACACAGGGCCGCATGGGATACGCCCCTTCCATATAATGCCATCTTCGTACAATTGCCATGTGCTGGCTGCGTCACTGGGCATAAAAAGTCAACGACATAAAAAATATGAGCTATCAACACCCGATATCAGAGACTTCGCGATTGCTTAAATCGCAAATTGGTTGGTTAGTGCAAGCACTGAAGGAATCTGGTACAGCCAAGGGGAAATCGCGACAACCCATTTGTCTCGCCTAATGTTGGACAACTGAGCTCCCACCCCTCCTCTTCCACTTGTGCCCCTCCTCCCAACACGGGCTTAATTTGTACAGTTAGCTGCCCCGCACCAACCTTCATTGCATGTTTCACACTTACTTTCATTTCGTTTTAACTATCAGTCCCTGCTTCCTCAAGATGCAATCTTCCCCATATTTTTTTTTTTTTCAGGTCATTTTCACCTTGGTTTCCTTCTGAAAATATGACAACTGGAACGGGGTACATGGTCTCCGACGCGTCATTGCGAAGACTCCAGAAAATGCTAAACATTCACCATGACCCGTGCACAACAACTCATGAGCATAAAAAAAGCCACATAAATAACCGCCCAGGACACATGGCCAAAGTCTCGTGGGCTTGGATGCCTTCCCCTTCACTCCTCTTCCCTACTGATCTCGTCCGCTGCCCTAACAGTGGTCCTGGACGTGATGAAGGGGCTTTGTTAGGCCCCTGTCATCCCATTGAAAAGCAAGCTCGCTAGCTACACCCCTCCGTGCGTCGCAGTCGTATACCGACACACCCCCTCTCCAGGAATCGTTCCTTGTTCGCCTCCGCTCACCCTGCAGCCAATTAACTCCTCAAGCCGCACCCATCCTCGACTACCGTGACATTCCTGGATGCCAAAATTCTCCTCGCTTTCTTCCATTGTACCAGGAAACAAATTTCAATAGACTGGTGGGGACGTAAATTGAACAGGCCAAAACTGTGGTCTCGTTACAGTTGTCTTCCAGTTTTTGACGTCAGCATTACACACTGTAGGGGCACAAGTGGCTGCCCCCCCCCCCTCCCCTCTTTACCGAGGGGCTGGTACCCGGGGCCCAGGCACCCCCGGCCCCCCCTTAGCGACGCCACTGCAGCTGAGTGTTTTTTGTCACTACAAACGACAACTTACCTTTTGTATATATATTTAGAGGTGTGTGATTATCAACTTTGCATCTGTGAATTGAATACAAGTTAAACGTGGCTGTGAATTCAATAAATTATTTTTGAATATGAATAGTAAAAGCTGGCTGCGAATTGGTTATTTTCAAACCACACTATCTTTGTTTTGGTGTTTCTAGAGTGTATAAAAATACACCAAAAAAGACAGCTTAGGCAGTCAGAACTAGACACATCTCTGTTCAGGTACTTGCGCTTGACATACAAAAAATTTAATGTAACAGAGAGAATAAAACATAGGCATGCAAACCAGTGCAACAAGAATTTTGCATACATTGAGATAAAGAAATATGGGTTCTTCAAAATACTGTGAACACAGTAAGCATATTAGGCATATTTAATATGATAGGCAGCAGTCCCCCCACTCTCCTCAATGATGGAAAGGAGGCTGGGCATGCCAGTTGCCGGTGGGACCTCACGAACAAGCCAGCAATAACGTTTTATTTCTCACTTCTGCTATTATATCTATAGGAAACCTATTTTAGATTATAAATTTTGCTTTCGTAGTGTTGCACTTGACCTAACATACACCACAGTTAGCGAACACTTGCTTGGTGCAAGGCTTCTGCATTAGGCTTTTGGCACGGCTTCGGTGTCATGCAGAAAAACCAACCCGCAAGGTCTTACCATGTAGTGAAGCTTGAAAGTTTGCACGTCTTCAGATAGAGCAAACATTCGTTCCTCTACTATTTGTAAATTTCAAACATTTGAAACAGAGCTGCAAATCGAATATCAAAAAGCACTCGCACAGTATTCTAAGTTGCGAATGTTCGCACACCTTCAAATATACTGCCTGGTCACTTCAGTATAAGTGTATAATTTACACAAATAATTTCATGAACGAGAGTTAAAAATGCAGTAAGGTGTTTCATGCAAGTTTGACGCATTTATTTGAAATCACTGATAAGCATTGGGTGCAGTTGATTGGATGGTTAACCTCTGTGTCTTCCCTGTACTATCTCCTACATCCCCTCAAACTCAACGGGCGTGGCTTCATTTCTCCTTCTCCCTTCTTTAGACACTGCTATGCTTTCCTTTCTTTCTCCACCGGATTCGACCTCCCTCGAAGCATACGCCACTGCCCTTGCAATAGAGCACGCTACTCTTAATGTTCCTACCACCACGCCAGTATATATCTTCTCCGACTGTCAGTCAGCCCTTCGTAATTTCGCTAACCATGAGACCCACCCACACACCACTGATTTCGTCACTCTGATACTTGCATTGAATCCTCGGCCACGCTTCACACTGGTTTGGGTTCCTGGCCACGCTGGCATGTGCGGAAACGCCTTAGCAGACGCGCTCACCCGAGTACCTTTCCCGGGTTCGCCCATGTTTTGGCCAACCTTGTACCACCCGCCGACGGTTCGTACTCAACACCGCGCTTCCCGCCGTTACCAATTCCACGCCCAACGCCTATCACGCACCCTGTACCCACCTCCCAGTTCCCGTCTAACTCGTGAGGCTGCGTGCCTCATTCAGCAGGCTCAAACCTCTTCACTCCCCTCCCATCACATTCTTCAACGCATCTATCGGCGCCCTGGCCATCCTTCCTGCCCCAGGTGTTCTTCCTACCTATCCATCCCTCATTCTAATTTTTTTTAATTGCGACAGTATGCCCTTTGGCATAAGTTCCTACAGGTACAAGTTTGCACCCGTTTCCCGGATGAAGTCCAGAAGACAGCGGTGGTGGGGCCCCCACAGCCATCGCTGAAGATCGGGGGGTCTCCCCGGATGCAGGCCTGTGCCGCGAAGGTGCCGGGATCTCGCTGCACTCAGTGAAGGGCACGTCCATAGCAGGTGGTTGGTGTCGGCTTCTTCGGCAGGAGCCGTACAAAAGGGGCAGGTCGTGGAAAACGGGGCATGGTATCGCGGTGGCCACGCCCGGGTTACCGCAGGAGAGAGGGCCACCCCAACTCGTAGTCTACGCAGCAGGACCTCCTCCCAGCGAGCGAGCCCACTGGGAAGGTCTGTTCCACACGGTGGGATGAGAGCACGTGTGGCGCGACGCAGATCTTCCTTTAGTTGGACAAGTTGGTCATGTGGGTCAGTTGTCAGCAAGGGCAGGGGCCGTGGAACCGACGTAACGTGACAGAAACTATCCGCCGCAATATGAGCGGTGATAGAATTACGTCGTATCCATGACAGTCGGAGAGGGCAGGGCCACGTGTCAAGCAGGTCATGAATGTCTCTTGAGACAGACGAGTTGGAGGCTACACGTCGCAAATCCCGTATGGCCGCCGTTGAGTCCGTGTAAATGTGTGCCGTAAAACTTCCAGGAGCTTCAAGAAGTGCCGGTAGGAGAGCTTGCAGTCCGTCCCGGATGGCTGTAAGCTCCGCCAGCATAGAAGGCCAGGTGCGGAGTGTTTCATATGCACAGTTTTGGTTTGCTTCTGGATGAGAGGGGCATACGATCGCTGTAGTTAAAACGCCGTCTTGGGCCCCAGCATCCACAAATGCCTCTACAACCTGGGGCAGGTTTGCAGTCGCTAGTAAGGGCACACCCGTGGATTGCTCGACTGCGTTTCCCATCGACAGACTGTGGAGTCGAATGAGAGGCCGGTTGTCGGTCACTTGATGGTACAGCCAGGGCGGCCTAGCTACAGGGCGGGCTGGTAAGGTGGGTAGAGAACGGCCCATGTAGATCGCCACCGCCGCTGCCTCCGGAACAAAATTTAGTTTGCTCTGGCGTGCGGAGCGGCGTTGATGTACAAGCTCATCCAAGGTGTTAAGTTGAGCTTCGGCCTGAAGAGCTGGTATAGGCGTTATTTGAGGGAGGCAGGTGATCGTCCGCATTGCAGCTCTATTAATTGCTTCAAGTCGGGCCCACTCCACTTGGGTCATATGCTGGAATTGAGCCTGATAGACAAGTCGCGGCTGAAGTATTGACCGCACCAAGAGTCGGGCCATTTTGAAGCAGGAGCCTCCAGACTTTTGTGAAATTGGGACTTCACCCCACCATCTCTTACCCAATCCCTCACTTTCATCACTCCCTGGGAGCTCTGGCTGTCTCCCCCGCCAACAGTGAGCATCCAGGCTGCCCAGGAAGCTCTCTACAAATTGTGCACCGGATCTGCACAGGCATTCAGGAGTACTACGTGGATCCGATGAATTGAACTTTCAAATTAGGACCAGGCATTCAGGAGTACTACGCGGATTCGGTGAATCGAACTTTCAAATTAGGACCGTTCTCTCTCTCTCTCTCTCCTTCCTTCCTTTACAGGGTGGGCATTCATAGGGGCATGTGTTGGGTAATATGTTGTGTTGTAGTATGTGTGGGTTTGTAGGCATCTGTAAAACGGCTTTGGACTTAGAGGTTGGTGAGGGAATCTGGCAGGTCTTTTCTGCTTTCTACGAATCCGTGGCTAGTAAATTTGAGGGCAGCAGTGCGTGCCGCCTCATTCCCTTGTAGAAAGGCGTGATGTCCAGATGAGGTAGACGATCACTAGCTTTTGTATGCGTCGTAGTGTATTTGAGGTGTGATGCATCCTTCTTGATAAAGGGACATGCTTACTGGGAAGCACGGTGGAATCTGTCATGGCTGTGCTTGCATCTGTTTTTTGCAAAGTTGTGGAAGTGGTAGTGGTGAGTGTGGCGGGCATCAAGGGTTTCTTATGAGTGAATAATAGCAGACGTCCCAGGGTTTTGTGCTTAAATATGCATCAAAACAGTGAACTGAATGAAGGTGGCTACGCAGACTAGTTGAGACTTCATCTTGGAAATTTTGGTCAAATGTCAGGCATGACTCAAGGAAAGGATAGAGACAGGAATGAGCTTCATTTCCCTCTGAGAGTGATTACAAAGTAAACAAAACCCTCATGTGACACTGCTTTAACACCACATGTAAAAAGCAATTACAGCTGCTGCACACTTCACACTAATTATTCAGTATTCTATAGTGCATCTGTCTCCCACCTTTATCAGATAGGCCTCAAAGATTTCTCGTTCCTGTTTCGTGCCATACAACTTCAGCACTCTCGTATCAAATTCTGGCATGCAGCCACCTGGCGTGCATCGAGTCTTGGAGTGGAGCACCAAATCGGTTTCTGTTCAAGTCATCACCAATGCGGCATGCTCCCACCACCGCCTGTTAGGTCCTTGTCTGCCCTATGTAACATCAAGATACATTGAAATAGGAACAACAAACTATGTGACTTTCAGTATATGCTGTGCATCATGGTGACGGGCTGTGTAGCCACAGGAGGAACAAAGTTACAAGAATTCGTGTCCAACAGTGTTATGGAAATAGCATTTGAGAATGTTAATTCGGCCCACTGCCGCTTGTCGTGCGGGGTCCAGCTATGGTTATCAAACTTCGTCACTGTGTACAATCAAGCAGAACAGGACGAAGGCTGATCGCAGAAGCAGAAACGAGCACCAAATGTGGTGGTGGGCGAAATAAATATTTTCACAGATCGAACAGTGCCCTCTCGACACCCACGTGCAAGTTGGTCGAACTGGAAGTATATAATACCTTAGATAAACTGCACGAAGCTTACCATCATTCCGAAACCTCCCGCCTCAACCACCTACCAAGCGAGACACCCTTGAACTCCTCGTATATCCAGCGCCCCAAGAACAGCCACAAAGTGTGCCCGTCCACATCCGTCAACACATTTGTACAGCTTCCATACCGCAATATACGCATCAATACGCTCGTTAGGAAAGCAACCCTCTGGAGACCAACGAAACTAACGTGGATAATTACAAACTTTTCATTTCTGCGCGCCAAGAGTCCTCTGCAATGATTTAACAAGAATATGCAGCAGGACCATGACCTCCTGAATATAATGTCCCGGAGCTTATGACAGCACGCAGCGATTACAAGACACGGGGTTCAACGAACCAAAGCGACGCGCAGGAATCACCTTTGTAGGTCGCAATAGTCTTGTCTTGTTATTTCTTAGTCAACGACCGTGTGGTGAGCGACAAAAGTTTCGTGCGAACGATCGTTCGTGGCTGGCCGGTCGCAATAGTCTTGCCTTGATATTTCTTAGTCAATGACCGTGTGGTGAGCGACAAGAGTTTCGTGCGAACGATCGTTCGCGCCTGGCCATGATAGCACCGCCGTTTGATGTTGAAGGCATACGCGCACTGTCACGTCGGAGACGAAACGCTCAGCGGCCTCAACACGGTGCTCTAATGAAATGCAGCGCAGAAGCTTGTCGCCAGCGCACTCATCACTCTCGCAAATCGAGGCGGCACAACTGATGCAGAACGCCCGTGTTCACCGTCGTAACGCACTACGCGCAAATAAGGCGGCCGCACACACTCAGCGTCTCAATCACACGCTGCACACCACCGTGAGTGCTCTCCAGAAGTTCTTCGAGAGCGCCCTTATCACAATCGCAAGCCGAACACCTATGCACCGCTGCAACGGCAGACAAAAATCACGGCGAGAAGATCGCAGCGAAATAACCGTACAACAGCTGCCATTTTTTTTTTAACCGTGACGTCACATCCGGCAAAAAAAAAAAGTCGATTTCTTTGTTTTTTGATGTCTAGTTGGCACATGCGCAGTAGGGCTCGTCCACCGTTCCTGAACGTCAGGTCCGCCATACCACCAATACGGCGCCTAACCGTAACACAGCGCCAGGTGGCGTCACCATCGCAACCGGCTCCCTGCAGCCGGTGGGAACGCACGAACGAAAGCAGCGCGGGTCGCAGCCACGCAATACACCGATCATCGTGGTTATAAACTTTTATTTACGTTTGTAAGTAGTAAGTCTAGCCACATGTCACCGAAGCTACCGCGCTCAATGGGCGGCAACAATAGCGAAGTGGCCGCTTTTGCAAGGCTGCGGTTTTGTGGCTGCACTTCCGCATTCGTTTGGAGCATTGTCTGCCCTTTCACATTAGATAATTTACGTTTCTTACTGAGACTGCTGCATACTTAACAACCTAGGCAGGATATGTGGCTGGTGCGTAATGCGGTGCATCATACTATCTGGTGCGTCATACTATCAGCCCCTCGGTGGTTGAACGATTGCAGCGCCAGTGTCCCCTTGCGTATACGCCTCGAGCGCGGCCTGTAGGGGCGCCACTGAAATCCCCCTAGCGGCCCGTTTCGAAAGCAGGCGCGGGAGTCCCCGGCCCACTCCCCCCTGTCGCCGTTGCTTTTGGGGCTCGTTCAAGACAGCGATTTACCGTTTGTCCGTGTTCGAAATACCGAATAACGTGGAGCAGGCACTCTGTTTGCAAGCGTGGTATGTTCACGAGAGTATAAACGTTTATGACGCGATCTTACTGAGATCTATATGAGCGCCGGGCGTGTGTCACAGGCCGGCGTCCCGAAGCCAGCATTTGCATGCAGCTGATTGCTATTCCGCTGCCCTGAAATTTAGTGACATTGTCTCCGTAAGCAGTGTTTCCTCCAATGGGCATGTTGCGCTATGTTGCACTATGATGTAAATCGACTTTGTGCACTTACAAAATCTAGCGGAGCACTCATACCTGACAGCACGCAAGTTACGCCTGCCAGTATCACATATCAGATATTGATCAGTAGCATGAACAAGCCAATGCGGCATAAATTTCGCAAACATTGTACCAAAGAAGTACGATGTATAATGCAAAATTACACTCCGGAGTCAGAACACGACGATAAATTTAATGCTGGGTCGTCTTGTCCCGAGGTGAGCGCTCGCAAAGATTCATCTGTTACATTTATCCTCCACGAGAAGCTCGAAGATGGGCTTATAGAGTAATCCGCGTCCGTGACCAAACTCTTCTTCGAAACATCGTCATATGAGTCATGGCACAGGGAGACTGCAGAATCTAGTATAAACCGAAATCAGAGACCCTTATCAGATACGACACTCTTCCAGCGAGCCCATGTGTACGAAATTTCGGCGCACGTTAAGGATCTCCAGGAGGTCAAAATTAATCCGGAGCCCTCCACTACGGCGTGCCTCATCGTCTCCGTTGCGACGGCGCGTTCAACACTGCAATCTATCAATCAACTCTTCCCACGACACCTCGTATCGCTTGTGAACTGCCTACCCTGTATTCTTCAAAAAATGAATCCGCCGAGTGATCAGCCGTTTTTCAAGGCGAAAGACAAACGAAAAGTGAACACGCAGTTTGTGTGTGTGATTACTTAAACGTTCATCATTCGTTGATTTCGCTCCGCATTTGTAAACACGCGCAACGATAGTTGAGCGTCCTCCTCCTCATCCCCCCCCCATGTCTAGCGAAATATCAGTGCATTTCGCATCCAGTTGGTCTGGTGAATACTACCTTGCTCAAACAAACGTCTTTAGCATTTCAGAAGCTGCACTCGGTTTTTTTTTCATTCCCGTAGGACTATTCTATTTATTCCTTACTTGCAGACCATTCATTTTCCCGTGGTTTCATTAACATATACATTGGTTCTTACTATAAGGCATGAGTGGGCACATATCTGACAATGCACAGCCTTTGAGTGTACTTAACATTTTCGCGTGGCTTATATTCCCATAAAAGGTACAAGTTTTTGTCAGCTATTGGGTTATCACGTCCCCGAAACATATTTTTCTACGACGTACATATTCGAAGCAAAACCGCATTTGTTGTCTGCGCTGCAAAACGAACCAACCTCTTACAGTGCCAATATCAGATCTAAATGAGGCGACAATAAATAGAATTCACTTGTGCTGACGTGTTCGAAGGTGACAGCGGTGATATGCTGCTGCCATCGCCTACACCCGCAAGAGCGGCCAAGAAGCGCGCAGAACCGCCTCCCCGGGTAGCTCTTGTTGCCGTTAGAGCGCTCTACCAAGACACAGCCGTTTTTTTTAAGTGCCTTAAACGTGCAGTTAGCTTACAGACGTCACCATAACAAGTTGTTTAGAGCGCGGAAAGGCAAAGAGAAGCGAAAGAGAACCAAAACACTGCATGATCACCTATCAGCCACGCAGCGCAAATCCCGCAAACGCCGCGGAGAAGCGGCGGCAGGCGGCGCAGCGATCGCGAATCTCGAGGCGTATATTAGCATGAAACTGTATGCTTGTTATCTGTTCTCTTTTTCACAAAGCGGGCGGACGCAAGACGCAAGTTCGCAGGCTTCCCAGGCTGGAATGGCTCAACCAACGTAGAAGAGTTTTTGTAAGTCCACTCCGCTACAGCTTTTAAGACCGTGTGGCTCAGTTCGCAACTGCACAAGGAACATTTCGTGCGGCAAGTGAAGACACGAAGGATCCTTGTGGTGAAAATGAGCGACGCTCAGCGATACAGGTACCGCGTTCAAGGCTTCGGCGTGCACGTTGACTACAGAGTGATAGAATTTCTCGACGACGTAGAGGACGTGTGCGTATGTAGCTACTGTGGTGTCGTTAGTCAACGCTCGTATGTCTTCACTTGCTTGCACGTCGCCTGCTTCTTATGCAAGAGTAAGTTTCCTGATGACATGTGCCATATCGATAAAAAAAGACATAGCCTCGTCGTACAAAAAAAATATTTCGGCACTGTGAACGCGAAGAAAGTGCGCTGTCTGAACACGGATAGCGGCTGCAACTTTACGGGGCCACTTGGGGAGTTGAACGACCACCTGATCAGTTGTGACTTCTACCTGACGACATGCCAAAAGTGCGAAGCCGCCGTTGTCTTCAAGGATATGACAGAGCACTACCCTCAGTGCAAAGGACCTGGTGTCGACACGGTTGTCCTTGCCGCCTCGGACGCGCGTTCCCTGCTCGAAGACTTCGGCAACGCCCACAACGAGCTCCAGCGGGCCCTGGATTCGAACACTGCGGACGGCGAGAGAGAGCTCAGGGCTGCAGTGGGGTCACTGGGCGAGCAGTTCGCCAGACTTCAGGGTCAACTCGCAGTGCCGGGAGCTGGTACCGCTGCGTCAGGATTGTCCCGCCCGGGTAAATGACTGGGTGATTGATGTCGCGCTCTCGGCCACCTGTCTACATCGCCCCATTTTGTATCCTCTCGTCGTGGCTGCTTTAGGAGCTCTATGTTTGGTCCACAGGTTTTGGCAGTTGTGCTAAAACGCGTAAAAGTTGCGCTAAAATTGTGTGGGCTAAAAAGCGTAAAAAAGGGGGCAGGGAATGTACGCCACGAACGTTGCGTATTATGGCAATGTTAATTTGTAAGACAAGCGACCGTCCCTTGTCTTTCTTAGTTGTACGCGAAAAGTAAGTGTACGATTGATCTGTTCGCGGAGCAGTTGTTCAATCCACTTGTTCCGCTATCGTGCAAATTCCCGATGCTGGTCGCTTTGAAGTCTTGAGAAAAGCTTTAGATCCGCCTTGCCTGTGTGCAACGCCCAACCACTTTGCTTGTGTATATGTATGAAGTTTTTGTTGTTGATTTTTCTTTTAATATTCCGGCATCGCAGATGACGTTGGTAGCAGTGAGGCCGGTTCCGCTGCTGGTTCCGAGAATGTGCAGAGAATGCGCCTCTTTCGCGTGCTAGCAGATGACGTTTCGTCGGGCCGTAAACGCGTCTCAGTAATCGCTAAGATCGCAGGCATAACTTGATTTTTCCGAGTGTTCGTTATACGCATGTAACGCCAATGCGTAATGTATGCCCCCCTCAGGCGGTTACGTTCGTAACCGGGTGAACCGATGTACGTACAATAGTTCTCTTCATTTGCAGGGCCAGAGGAGGACAAGTCGGCATTTGTCTGTTCATATATCGTACACCACAAAACGTTCATCGGCCATTGACGGCTGTCTCTTGGTGGGATGCGTTCCTATGCATTCCCGGCGATGTGTCAATGGTTCCTCAGACGTTATGCATATACTATGTTGTCACGTATCCAGACTGCAGGGGCACTATACAGATCGTTGCTAATAAGAAAGCAGTCATTATTTCTGTTGAAAGTAGTGTTGCAACTTGAAAGCAATGTTTGGTCTTTTTTTTTTTTTTTCACTGCAGTGTGGTCCACTGTGCAGTTAGTCTTGTTACTATACAGCAAATTGGGTTATGCGATGTAGGACTTAAACAGGATACTGATGGCTGATAGAAATAACGCCGACGCAATTCAAATCCGGCTTTGAAGAGTGATACCACAGCAGCTTTTAACTCTGGTGTACACCTTAGCTTTATTCGTTCAATATTTTGGCTTCGTTATCGGTACAAAGAAATTCTGTGCGTGCCTGCGAATTGCGCTGTGCTCTGACAGTTACTGGTATGCGATGTTCCTGCGGTACATTCTTCTCGTTGGGCCTTCCGGGCCGTTCTTTTTTGTGTGTGTGTGTTGCCGTAAATCGTGGCATGCGCACCAATTGTTGCGCCTGTATATGATTTCTGTTGTAATTGCTGTGAATAAATCGTGTTCCTGGATTTTTTTACCGTGCGTGCGCGCCCACAATGCTGGCACAGTCGTCGCAAAAGTTTAGTCCTTAAACTAGATAAAGGTTCTGCTGCCTCGCGCGTCTAGTTTCGTGGAAGTAGCCGATGATAGGCTTGAGTAAGAAGGGGCTTGTGCAAAACAGCTTTGTATCGTCTTGCGGCACGTTCTAGCTTCATGGGCTGTCATTCAACACGCGCTAGACGTGCTTTGTGAATCCGCCTCCAGCTTGATCGTTGACTATGCCATTATACACGTGCGGAAAAAAATTGAAAGTCTCAGTAGCCACATAGACATTTTACGCAACGCCGCCACCTATGTATCGTGAAACAGATCGTCGCGTGTTCACACCTCGAGGGGCCCTGCAATTTTTTATAATGCGTACCCACTTGATATTTCGGAAGAAGAAATTAAATACGGCCTCCTTCAACCCCCCCCCCCCCTCACACACACACACCCACCACCACACAGTAGTTTCCAGCATGACAACAGCGTGGTGTTTTGCCCATGGATGTCGAGGGGTAAGTACCGCAACTCTCTGGAGAGCCGTCGACAGCGGGCAGTTGAGTATAAGAAGCGCGGAGCACTGTAACGACGGGGCCTAAGATTCGCCAGACGGTGTTGACTGGCATGAGTTTAGTACCGACGAGGAAACGCTGTGAGGAACGAGGATTGCAGCGGCCGGCCAGTTGGTATACATGTTTGATTGCGAAACAGCGCGACGAACACGAGGCGGCAGACAACGGCACACGGACGGAGCGCTGACTCACAATTATCGCTAGACAGGAAGCGTGAGACTCCACGGAAAAATAATAAAAAACAGAATACGTCGAACACAACTCACGCAAAATGAAGCACAGTAATCCGCATCACAGATACCCTGTCCGAAAGCGTATTCTCACAAGTCACGTGCACCACCACATGCACCCTTATCGAGCCTTCAAGAAACAAAACTTATTCCCTCGTGAGAGCAATGGAGGTGGCGCTTACGCAATCTCGCTGCCTCCCTCCTATGTGGTTCTCGTATCTCCCGCCTCGTCCTATCCGGATACTGCCCCAGCACGTGGCACTGCTCGAACGAAGGGAGGCATATGAAATTGCCAAGATGCGCGGCAAGCGTACGCTTCCTGACGGGTTCCGAGCGCCACATTCGTGTTCACGTGGGCTGACGTTGAAGCAACGCCCCGTTTCCCGACGCACGAGCGACCACGGAATCTCGTAAATTACCGCATCCTTACATTGTAAAAGTGGCTTTTGCGTGCTTCTTTCTTTCTTTCTTTCTTTCTTTCTTTCTTTCTTGATTGATTGATTGATTGATTTATTGATTGATTGATTGATTGATTGATTGATTGATTGATTGATTGATTGATTGATTGATTGATTGATTGATTGATTGATTGATTGTGGTTTGAGACGAAGATACACTTGGGCTCAACCTAGTGGGGGGCTCCGGATTAGGTTTGACCACCTGGGTACAGTGAACTAGAATACTTGTTAGTTCACTGTAACCTGGGGATCTCTAACGTGCGCCCAAATCTCGACACACGGGCGTTTTCGCATTTCGCTTCCGTCAGAAGAGCGGCCGCCGTGGCCGGGAATCTAACCCGCGTCCGTGGGCTCAGCGGCGGCGGGTTTGTCGCACAGAACCTTTCTGGTTTACTTTACGGCACAGGCTGCTCAATTTGTTGGCGCAGGCTGCGTGTCCTCGCCGGAAATTTGGAGACTTATGAAGTGAGGTCCCCTGTAACAACGAAATCCATTTCTTAGATTTGAGATTGCACCTGTGTGATAAGCACCTTTGTTGGCGCCATCCAAGCCGTCTTAAAAAGGTTTCATTCCATTCACGTCCATTCCAGGGTCGCAAAGCGAGGGCTGGCACCGCCCGCAGCCAATAATTATCTGTCAAGATCTTGCTATGATTGTATCCAGGGCACACTTGGCAACCGAACACGACGCCCGCGTTTTGCTGGTTTTCTCGACTCGCTTCTCTCCAGCATTGGACACGAGCTCTTGAGAGACGTGTGGAGACCACCAACTGAACAGAAACCTCAATTAGAAAAGAAGTGAAGGAAGCTCGCAATAACGCGTGAGACTTGAAGGTAGCGATTCTGTGCGCAACCTCACAACCATCACGACGGTTTTAATTCCACGATTGCAGCCGATTTGCCTCTTCTTCGCTGCCGCAACGACCTTAACTCCATCTTTGTGGGTATAAGTGTGAGCTTCCTTCATTTTTTTGGAAGTTATAGGCATTGGACATAAAACGTTGTTTGGGAATACGCCGGAGTTCTTTTTTTTTTTTTGCCCAATCTTTGCCAATCGCACTAAACGGATATATGTCGCTTGAGAAACGTGCACCGGCGACGCTGGGCGGTCGTCGCGTGGAGTAGCCATTCATGGAGTAGTTACGGAGTAGCCATGGAGCAGCCGTAGAGTACAGTGGAAGCAGGCCTCTATTTTATGTTTCTCTGCGAGGGTGCCACTTGTTGCTTCTCAGCAAAATTTGCATCTAAAATGAACGTTTATGGCACAAGGCCAACTAGGGCAAAGAGCGCCAAAACAATGGTTATGTATGACGGTTGAAAATGTAACACGAAAATGAACACGAAAACCGATTCCCGTGGTATAGACGTTTTCATTATTTGAGCTCTGATAGGACAGGAAGACATTCTGGGCTGCACTGCGCATGCGCAGCTAGAATCTCCACCGGTATCACCGCCAGCACAGCCGTGTGGCGGAATGGCTGCTCCCAGAACGAATAAGTTAAAAAGGTCTGTATATAGGTATGTTGCAACCCGCCCCCCGGCTGGGCCGCGCCGGGAGTGCGCGAAGTTGAACAGAGCGGCCAGGGCAAAAGAGGGCGTTTATTGTCCGGCTTGGGTTTTTATAACAAAAGGTAAGAAGGCAGGAGGGAGACAAGGACGAAGAAGGCGCCGCGCATGCGTAGACTGACGGCGCCTGAGCAGCGGGGCCAACCGTGCAAAACGTACGTAATTTCAGGGAACACTATCTAGCCGTTGAATACAAGGAGGTGAAATTGGATACTACAGTATATGCAGCGTAAGACTATGACTACAGTATATGTAGCGTAACAATATGATGCCAAATGTTCTAAAGCGCTGCACAAAGGCGAGACCCGGAAAGAGAAATAAGACACAGAGCGCAGTACTGCTTTCTTGGTGTTGCAGTCTCGTTTTCGTGCAGCGCTTTTGAACCTTTGCAATCATGTACCAACTCGTAAAAAACCACAACTCCGCTAAATCAAAATATGTCTGCCGTGTTGCAATGCTTTCCATTACAGTAGGCATAAAAACTTGGTGGATGTCACCTATGTAGCTTTGAAGACGATAGGTGGTAGGAAGAAGCCTTTGGAGAAATCTTGGGGGGTTAACGCAGAGAGAAATAATTGGATCAAAAAAAAAACACAGACAGGATTTCCCGCACTCCTGACCAGGATTTCCAGCAGTTAATTGTTTGCACGCTTGCCTCCGCTTAAACACGATGCATGAACGATGTGTGATAAAGCCTTGCAAGCATGGCACAACTGGCACGTGCACAGTTCTGGGCGGGCAAAGGCAATTATTATTACTATTATAATTCTTTATTCGGAAGGGGGTACTCAAGGTCTAGTCAGGGATGGGGAAGGCGGTAAAGAAGGTGAGGGCGTCTACATTCTCTTGTGTATCCCCGTGGTACAAGCGAAAGTCTGCAGGGAAATAAGTCTCTTTTGGGTGAGCCCGGCCCAGAGGAAGCGATGTCCACTCCTGGAGGGTCTTGATGTACGGCGGAAGATGGGCTCTCTCCGCCGCGAGCCCCGAGCACTCCCACAGCATGTGCTGCATTGTGGGCCTTGTTGGCGCATGAAACGAGGAGTAGGTTACGATGGTGGTCCCCGTGGAGTTCTAGGGGGGTTCTCTCAGGTGTCTTGAGCGTGGGGGACGTATGCCCGCCACCTTGCGAGCACGTCCTCCGTAAAAATAAAGCTCTGGTGCCATGCACCTAGCCTTAGCCGACCCCTCCTTAGCCGACCCCTCCGAGGGCATCCTCATCACCATTACCACCAGCACCTGACCCGCGCCATGCACCTGGCAACATCCGCGTTGAGTGGGGCGCGCATTCCTTCCAACAGGCATCGTTGTAAATCAAGCAGGCAAAAATTCACGGAATCAAGAGTGCACGCATTTTCACCCCATTCCCTGAACCAGTAAATTTTGCGACCGCTACGAATAAAAGAAGAAAAACAAACAAAAATTGGTGCACTTTCATTTCGTGAAGATGGATGACCTGCGAAGCTGGACGCAGTCGACGGAGGGCACAAAAAGAAAAGAAAGAAACGTTTGTAATTTGTGCTTTAGCATACTTCCTAGCCATTTAGCTGAATGAAACTTGGAAGGACTCGCACTTAATTCTAGCAAACAAACGTGGGGCCGTCTGTTTGATTGATTGATTGATTGATTGATTGATTGATTGATTGATTGATTGATTGATTGATTGATTGTAGGGTTTAACGCGCCGACGCAACGCAGGCGATGAGGCGCGCCGTAGTGGAGGCTCCGGATTAATTTTGACCCCCAGGGGATCTTTAACGTGCGCCGAAATCTCGTACACACGGGCTTTTTTGCTTTTCGCCCCCATCAGAAAAGCGGCCGCCGCGGTCGGAAAGCGAACCCGCGACCTCGTGCGGGGCCGTCTGTTTCCCTCCCGCGTAGTAGGCATCTTACTGTGTAACACACAACTCAATCCGCTCGACCAGTGACGACACCAGACGGGTCGTATTCGGCTGTTTGACGTCCACGTGTACGTCTCCCGCCAGCACAACGGACATGTCATCACTGAGGGCATAGAACCTGTAAGCTTCCCGTGCACCCCCCCCCCCCTTTTCTCCATCCACTCTTCGCCCGTGCACGCATAAATGCACGCCGGTGGGAACGCACGAACGAAAGCAGCGCGGGTCGCAGCCACGCAATACACCGATCATCGTGGTTATAAACTTTTATTTACGTTTGTAAGTAGTAAGTCTAGCCACATGTCACCGAAGCTACCGCGCTCAATGGGCGGCAACAATAGCGAAGTGGCCGCTTTTGCAAGGCTGCGGTTTTGTGGCTGCACTTCCGCATTCGTTTGGAGCATTGTCTGCCCTTTCACATTAGATAATTTACGTTTCTTACTGAAACTGCTGCATACTTAACAACCTAGGCAGGATATGTGGCTGGTGCGTAATGCGGTGCATCATACTATCTGGTGCGTCATACTATCAGCCCCTCGGTGGTTGAACGATTGCAGCGCCAGTGTCCCCTTGCGTATATTAGCATGAAACTGTATGCTTGTTATCTGTTCTCTTTTTCACAAAGCGGGCGGACGCAAGACGCAAGTTCGCAGGCTTCCCAGGCTGGAATGGCTCAACCAACGTAGAAGAGTTTTTGTAAGTCCACTCCGCTACAGCTTTTAAGACCGTGTGGCTCAGTTCGCAACTGCACAAGGAACATTTCGTGCGGCAAGTGAAGACACGAAGGATCCTTGTGGTGAAAATGAGCGACGCTCAGCGATACAGGTACCGCGTTCAAGGCTTCGGCGTGCACGTTGACTACAGAGTGATAGAATTTCTCGACGACGTAGAGGACGTGTGCGTATGTAGCTACTGTGGTGTCGTTAGTCAACGCTCGTATGTCTTCACTTGCTTGCACGTCGCCTGCTTCTTATGCAAGAGTAAGTTTCCTGATGACATGTGCCATATCGATAAAAAAAGACATAGCCTCGTCGTACAAAAAAAATATTTCGGCACTGTGAACGCGAAGAAAGTGCGCTGTCTGAACACGGATAGCGGCTGCAACTTTACGGGGCCACTTGGGGAGTTGAACGACCACCTGATCAGTTGTGACTTCTACCTGACGACATGCCAAAAGTGCGAAGCCGCCGTTGTCTTCAAGGATATGACAGAGCACTACCCTCAGTGCAAAGGACCTGGTGTCGACACGGTTGTCCTTGCCGCCTCGGACGCGCGTTCCCTGCTCGAAGACTTCGGCAACGCCCACAACGAGCTCCAGCGGGCCCTGGATTCGAACACTGCGGACGGCGAGAGAGAGCTCAGGGCTGCAGTGGGGTCACTGGGCGAGCAGTTCGCCAGACTTCAGGGTCAACTCGCAGTGCCGGGAGCTGGTACCGCTGCGTCAGGATTGTCCCGCCCGGGTAAATGACTGGGTGATTGATGTCGCGCTCTCGGCCACCTGTCTACATCGCCCCATTTTGTATCCTCTCGTCGTGGCTGCTTTAGGAGCTCTATGTTTGGTCCACAGGTTTTGGCAGTTGTGCTAAAACGCGTAAAAGTTGCGCTAAAATTGTGTGGGCTAAAAAGCGTAAAAAAGGGGGCAGGGAATGTACGCCACGAACGTTGCGTATTATGGCAATGTTAATTTGTAAGACAAGCGACCGTCCCTTGTCTTTCTTAGTTGTACGCGAAAAGTAAGTGTACGATTGATCTGTTCGCGGAGCAGTTGTTCAATCCACTTGTTCCGCTATCGTGCAAATTCCCGATGCTGGTCGCTTTGAAGTCTTGAGAAAAGCTTTAGATCCGCCTTGCCTGTGTGCAACGCCCAACCACTTTGCTTGTGTATATGTATGAAGTTTTTGTTGTTGATTTTTCTTTTAATATTCCGGCATCGCAGATGACGTTGGTAGCAGTGAGGCCGGTTCCGCTGCTGGTTCCGAGAATGTGCAGAGAATGCGCCTCTTTCGCGTGCTAGCAGATGACGTTTCGTCGGGCCGTAAACGCGTCTCAGTAATCGCTAAGATCGCAGGCATAACTTGATTTTTCCGAGTGTTCGTTATACGCATGTAACGCCAATGCGTAATGTATGCCCCCCTCAGGCGGTTACGTTCGTAACCGGGTGAACCGATGTACGTACAATAGTTCTCTTCATTTGCAGGGCCAGAGGAGGACAAGTCGGCATTTGTCTGTTCATATATCGTACACCACAAAACGTTCATCGGCCATTGACGGCTGTCTCTTGGTGGGATGCGTTCCTATGCATTCCCGGCGATGTGTCAATGGTTCCTCAGACGTTATGCATATACTATGTTGTCACGTATCCAGACTGCAGGGGCACTATACAGATCGTTGCTAATAAGAAAGCAGTCATTATTTCTGTTGAAAGTAGTGTTGCAACTTGAAAGCAATGTTTGGTCTTTTTTTTTTTTTTTCACTGCAGTGTGGTCCACTGTGCAGTTAGTCTTGTTACTATACAGCAAATTGGGTTATGCGATGTAGGACTTAAACAGGATACTGATGGCTGATAGAAATAACGCCGACGCAATTCAAATCCGGCTTTGAAGAGTGATACCACAGCAGCTTTTAACTCTGGTGTACACCTTAGCTTTATTCGTTCAATATTTTGGCTTCGTTATCGGTACAAAGAAATTCTGTGCGTGCCTGCGAATTGCGCTGTGCTCTGACAGTTACTGGTATGCGATGTTCCTGCGGTACATTCTTCTCGTTGGGCCTTCCGGGCCGTTCTTTTTTGTGTGTGTGTGTTGCCGTAAATCGTGGCATGCGCACCAATTGTTGCGCCTGTATATGATTTCTGTTGTAATTGCTGTGAATAAATCGTGTTCCTGGATTTTTTTACCGTGCGTGCGCGCCCACAATGCTGGCACAGTCGTCGCAAAAGTTTAGTCCTTAAACTAGATAAAGGTTCTGCTGCCTCGCGCGTCTAGTTTCGTGGAAGTAGCCGATGATAGGCTTGAGTAAGAAGGGGCTTGTGCAAAACAGCTTTGTATCGTCTTGCGGCACGTTCTAGCTTCATGGGCTGTCATTCAACACGCGCTAGACGTGCTTTGTGAATCCGCCTCCAGCTTGATCGTTGACTATGCCATTATACACGTGCGGAAAAAAATTGAAAGTCTCAGTAGCCACATAGACATTTTACGCAACGCCGCCACCTATGTATCGTGAAACAGATCGTCGCGTGTTCACACCTCGAGGGGCCCTGCAATTTTTTATAATGCGTACCCACTTGATATTTCGGAAGAAGAAATTAAATACGGCCTCCTTCAACCCCCCCCCCCCTCACACACACACACCCACCACCACACAGTAGTTTCCAGCATGACAACAGCGTGGTGTTTTGCCCATGGATGTCGAGGGGTAAGTACCGCAACTCTCTGGAGAGCCGTCGACAGCGGGCAGTTGAGTATAAGAAGCGCGGAGCACTGTAACGACGGGGCCTAAGATTCGCCAGACGGTGTTGACTGGCATGAGTTTAGTACCGACGAGGAAACGCTGTGAGGAACGAGGATTGCAGCGGCCGGCCAGTTGGTATACATGTTTGATTGCGAAACAGCGCGACGAACACGAGGCGGCAGACAACGGCACACGGACGGAGCGCTGACTCACAATTATCGCTAGACAGGAAGCGTGAGACTCCACGGAAAAATAATAAAAAACAGAATACGTCGAACACAACTCACGCAAAATGAAGCACAGTAATCCGCATCACAGATACCCTGTCCGAAAGCGTATTCTCACAAGTCACGTGCACCACCACATGCACCCTTATCGAGCCTTCAAGAAACAAAACTTATTCCCTCGTGAGAGCAATGGAGGTGGCGCTTACGCAATCTCGCTGCCTCCCTCCTATGTGGTTCTCGTATCTCCCGCCTCGTCCTATCCGGATACTGCCCCAGCACGTGGCACTGCTCGAACGAAGGGAGGCATATGAAATTGCCAAGATGCGCGGCAAGCGTACGCTTCCTGACGGGTTCCGAACGCCACATTCGTGTTCACGTGGGCTGACGTTGAAGCAACGCCCCGTTTCCCGACGCACGAGCGACCACGGAATCTCGTAAATTACCGCATCCTTACATTGTAAAAGTGGCTTTTGCGTGCTTCTTTCTTTCTTTCTTTCTTTCTTTCTTGATTGATTGATTGATTGATTGATTTATTGATTGATTGATTGATTGATTGATTGATTGATTGATTGATTGATTGTGGTTTGAGACGAAGATACACTTGGGCTCAACCTAGTGGGGGGCTCCGGATTAGGTTTGACCACCTGGGTACAGTGAACTAGAATACTTGTTAGTTCACTGTAACCTGGGGATCTCTAACGTGCGCCCAAATCTCGACACACGGGCGTTTTCGCATTTCGCTTCCGTCAGAAGAGCGGCCGCCGTGGCCGGGAATCTAACCCGCGTCCGTGGGCTCAGCGGCGGCGGGTTTGTCGCACAGAACCTTTCTGGTTTACTTTACGGCACAGGCTGCTCAATTTGTTGGCGCAGGCTGCGTGTCCTCGCCGGAAATTTGGAGACTTATGAAGTGAGGTCCCCTGTAACAACGAAATCCATTTCTTAGATTTGAGATTGCACCTGTGTGATAAGCACCTTTGTTGGCGCCATCCGAGCCGTCTTAAAAAGGTTTCATTCCATTCACGTCCATTCCAGGGTCGCAAAGCGAGGGCTGGCACCGCCCGCAGCCAATAATTATCTGTCAAGATCTTGCTATGATTGTATCCAGGGCACACTTGGCAACCGAACACGACGCCCGCGTTTTGCTGGTTTTCTCGACTCGCTTCTCTCCAGCATTGGACACGAGCTCTTGAGAGACGTGTGGAGACCACCAACTGAACAGAAACCTCAATTAGAAAAGAAGTGAAGGAAGCTCGCAATAACGCGTGAGACTTGAAGGTAGCGATTCTGTGCGCAACCTCACAACCATCACGACGGTTTTAATTCCACGATTGCAGCCGATTTGCCTCTTCTTCGCTGCCGCAACGACCTTAACTCCATCTTTGTGGGTATAAGTGTGAGCTTCCTTCATTTTTTTGGAAGTTATAGGCATTGGACATAAAACGTTGTTTGGGAATACGCCGGAGTTCTTTTTTTTTTTTTGCCCAATCTTTGCCAATCGCACTAAACGGATATATGTCGCTTGAGAAACGTGCACCGGCGACGCTGGGCGGTCGTCGCGTGGAGTAGCCATTCATGGAGTAGTTACGGAGTAGCCATGGAGCAGCCGTAGAGTACAGTGGAAGCAGGCCTCTATTTTATGTTTCTCTGCGAGGGTGCCACTTGTTGCTTCTCAGCAAAATTTGCATCTAAAATGAACGTTTATGGCACAAGGCCAACTAGGGCAAAGAGCGCCAAAACAATGGTTATGTATGACGGTTGAAAATGTAACACGAAAATGAACACGAAAACCGATTCCCGTGGTATAGACGTTGAGCTCTGATAGGACAGGAAGACATTCTGGGCTGCACTGCGCATGCGCAGCTAGAATCTCCACCGGTATCACCGCCAGCACAGCCGTGTGGCGGAATGGCTGCTCCCAGAACGAATAAGTTAAAAAGGTCTGTATATAGGTATGTTGCAACCCGCCCCCCGGCTGGGCCGCGCCGGGAGTGCGCGAAGTTGAACAGAGCGGCCAGGGCAAAAGAGGGCGTTTATTGTCCGGCTTGGGTTTTTATAACAAAAGGTAAGAAGGCAGGAGGGAGACAAGGACGAAGAAGGCGCCGCGCATGCGTAGACTGACGGCGCCTGAGCAGCGGGGCCAACCGTGCAAAACGTACGTAATTTCAGGGAACACTATCTAGCCGTTGAATACAAGGAGGTGAAATTGGATACTACAGTATATGCAGCGTAAGACTATGACTACAGTATATGTAGCGTAACAATATGATGCCAAATGTTCTAAAGCGCTGCACAAAGGCGAGACCCGGAAAGAGAAATAAGACACAGAGCGCAGTACTGCTTTCTTGGTGTTGCAGTCTCGTTTTCGTGCAGCGCTTTTGAACCTTTGCAATCATGTACCAACTCGTAAAAAACCACAACTCCGCTAAATCAAAATATGTCTGCCGTGTTGCAAGGCTTTCCATTACAGTAGGCATAAAAACTTGGTGGATGTCACCTATGTAGCTTTGAAGACGATAGGTGGTAGGAAGAAGCCTTTGGAGAAATCTTGGGGGGTTAACGCAGAGAGAAATAATTGGATCAAAAAAAAAACACAGACAGGATTTCCCGCACTCCTGACCAGGATTTCCAGCAGTTAATTGTTTGCACGCTTGCCTCCGCTTAAACACGATGCATGAACGATGTGTGATAAAGCCTTGCAAGCATGGCACAACTGGCACGTGCACAGTTCTGGGTGGGCAAAGGCAATTATTATTACTATTATAATTCTTTATTCGGAAGGGGGTACTCAAGGTCTAGTCAGGGATGGGGAAGGCGGTAAAGAAGGTGAGGGCGTCTACATTCTCTTGTGTATCCCCGTGGTACAAGCGAAAGTCTGCAGGGAAATAAGTCTCTTTTGGGTGAGCCCGGCCCAGAGGAAGCGATGTCCACTCCTGGAGGGTCTTGATGTACGGCGGAAGATGGGCTCTCTCCGCCGCGAGCCCCGAGCACTCCCACAGCATGTGCTGCATTGTGGGCCTTGTTGGCGCATGAAACGAGGAGTAGGTTACGATGGTGGTCCCCGTGGAGTTCTAGGGGGGTTCTCTCAGGTGTCTTGAGCGTGGGGGACGTATGCCCGCCACCTTGCGAGCACGTCCTCCGTAAAAATAAAGCTCTGGTGCCATGCACCTAGCCTTAGCCGACCCCTCCTTAGCCGACCCCTCCGAGGGCATCCTCATCACCATTACCACCAGCACCTGACCCGCGCCATGCACCTGGCAACATCCGCGTTGAGTGGGGCGCGCATTCCTTCCAACAGGCATCGTTGTAAATCAAGCAGGCAAAAATTCACGGAATCAAGAGTGCACGCATTTTCACCCCATTCCCTGAACCAGTAAATTTTGCGACCGCTACGAATAAAAGAAGAAAAACAAACAAAAATTGGTGCACTTTCATTTCGTGAAGATGGATGACCTGCGAAGCTGGACGCAGTCGACGGAGGGCACAAAAAGAAAAGAAAGAAACGTTTGTAATTTGTGCTTTAGCATACTTCCTAGCCATTTAGCTGAATGAAACTTGGAAGGACTCGCACTTAATTCTAGCAAACAAACGTGGGGCCGTCTGTTTGATTGATTGATTGATTGATTGATTGATTGATTGATTGATTGATTGATTGATTGATTGATTGATTGATTGATTGATTGATTGATTGATTGATTGTAGGGTTTAACGCGCCGACGCAACGCAGGCGATGAGGCGCGCCGTAGTGGAGGCTCCGGATTAATTTTGACCCCCAGGGGATCTTTAACGTGCGCCGAAATCTCGTACACACGGGCTTTTTTGCTTTTCGCCCCCATCAGAAAAGCGGCCGCCGCGGTCGGAAAGCGAACCCGCGACCTCGTGCGGGGCCGTCTGTTTCCCTCCCGCGTAGTAGGCATCTTACTGTGTAACACACAACTCAATCCGCTCGACCAGTGACGACACCAGACGGGTCGTATTCGGCTGTTTGACGTCCACGTGTACGTCTCCCGCCAGCACAACGGACATGTCATCACTGAGGGCATAGAACCTGTAAGCTTCCCGTGCACCCCCCCCCCCCCCCCCTTTTCTCCATCCACTCTTCGCCCGTGCACGCATAAATGCACGCCGGTGGGAACGCACGAACGAAAGCAGCGCGGGTCGCAGCCACGCAATACACCGATCATCGTGGTTATAAACTTTTATTTACGTTTGTAAGTAGTAAGTCTAGCCACATGTCACCGAAGCTACCGCGCTCAATGGGCGGCAACAATAGCGAAGTGGCCGCTTTTGCAAGGCTGCGGTTTTGTGGCTGCACTTCCGCATTCGTTTGGAGCATTGTCTGCCCTTTCACATTAGATAATTTACGTTTCTTACTGAAACTGCTGCATACTTAACAACCTAGGCAGGATATGTGGCTGGTGCGTAATGCGGTGCATCATACTATCTGGTGCGTCATACTATCAGCCCCTCGGTGGTTGAACGATTGCAGCGCCAGTGTCCCCTTGCGTATATTAGCATGAAACTGTATGCTTGTTATCTGTTCTCTTTTTCACAAAGCGGGCGGACGCAAGACGCAAGTTCGCAGGCTTCCCAGGCTGGAATGGCTCAACCAACGTAGAAGAGTTTTTGTAAGTCCACTCCGCTACAGCTTTTAAGACCGTGTGGCTCAGTTCGCAACTGCACAAGGAACATTTCGTGCGGCAAGTGAAGACACGAAGGATCCTTGTGGTGAAAATGAGCGACGCTCAGCGATACAGGTACCGCGTTCAAGGCTTCGGCGTGCACGTTGACTACAGAGTGATAGAATTTCTCGACGACGTAGAGGACGTGTGCGTATGTAGCTACTGTGGTGTCGTTAGTCAACGCTCGTATGTCTTCACTTGCTTGCACGTCGCCTGCTTCTTATGCAAGAGTAAGTTTCCTGATGACATGTGCCATATCGATAAAAAAAGACATAGCCTCGTCGTACAAAAAAAATATTTCGGCACTGTGAACGCGAAGAAAGTGCGCTGTCTGAACACGGATAGCGGCTGCAACTTTACGGGGCCACTTGGGGAGTTGAACGACCACCTGATCAGTTGTGACTTCTACCTGACGACATGCCAAAAGTGCGAAGCCGCCGTTGTCTTCAAGGATATGACAGAGCACTACCCTCAGTGCAAAGGACCTGGTGTCGACACGGTTGTCCTTGCCGCCTCGGACGCGCGTTCCCTGCTCGAAGACTTCGGCAACGCCCACAACGAGCTCCAGCGGGCCCTGGATTCGAACACTGCGGACGGCGAGAGAGAGCTCAGGGCTGCAGTGGGGTCACTGGGCGAGCAGTTCGCCAGACTTCAGGGTCAACTCGCAGTGCCGGGAGCTGGTACCGCTGCGTCAGGATTGTCCCGCCCGGGTAAATGACTGGGTGATTGATGTCGCGCTCTCGGCCACCTGTCTACATCGCCCCATTTTGTATCCTCTCGTCGTGGCTGCTTTAGGAGCTCTATGTTTGGTCCACAGGTTTTGGCAGTTGTGCTAAAACGCGTAAAAGTTGCGCTAAAATTGTGTGGGCTAAAAAGCGTAAAAAAGGGGGCAGGGAATGTACGCCACGAACGTTGCGTATTATGGCAATGTTAATTTGTAAGACAAGCGACCGTCCCTTGTCTTTCTTAGTTGTACGCGAAAAGTAAGTGTACGATTGATCTGTTCGCGGAGCAGTTGTTCAATCCACTTGTTCCGCTATCGTGCAAATTCCCGATGCTGGTCGCTTTGAAGTCTTGAGAAAAGCTTTAGATCCGCCTTGCCTGTGTGCAACGCCCAACCACTTTGCTTGTGTATATGTATGAAGTTTTTGTTGTTGATTTTTCTTTTAATATTCCGGCATCGCAGATGACGTTGGTAGCAGTGAGGCCGGTTCCGCTGCTGGTTCCGAGAATGTGCAGAGAATGCGCCTCTTTCGCGTGCTAGCAGATGACGTTTCGTCGGGCCGTAAACGCGTCTCAGTAATCGCTAAGATCGCAGGCATAACTTGATTTTTCCGAGTGTTCGTTATACGCATGTAACGCCAATGCGTAATGTATGCCCCCCTCAGGCGGTTACGTTCGTAACCGGGTGAACCGATGTACGTACAATAGTTCTCTTCATTTGCAGGGCCAGAGGAGGACAAGTCGGCATTTGTCTGTTCATATATCGTACACCACAAAACGTTCATCGGCCATTGACGGCTGTCTCTTGGTGGGATGCGTTCCTATGCATTCCCGGCGATGTGTCAATGGTTCCTCAGACGTTATGCATATACTATGTTGTCACGTATCCAGACTGCAGGGGCACTATACAGATCGTTGCTAATAAGAAAGCAGTCATTATTTCTGTTGAAAGTAGTGTTGCAACTTGAAAGCAATGTTTGGTCTTTTTTTTTTTCACTGCAGTGTGGTCCACTGTGCAGTTAGTCTTGTTACTATACAGCAAATTGGGTTATGCGATGTAGGACTTAAACAGGATACTGATGGCTGATAGAAATAACGCCGACGCAATTCAAATCCGGCTTTGAAGAGTGATACCACAGCAGCTTTTAACTCTGGTGTACACCTTAGCTTTATTCGTTCAATATTTTGGCTTCGTTATCGGTACAAAGAAATTCTGTGCGTGCCTGCGAATTGCGCTGTGCTCTGACAGTTACTGGTATGCGATGTTCCTGCGGTACATTCTTCTCGTTGGGCCTTCCGGGCCGTTCTTTTTTGTGTGTGTGTGTTGCCGTAAATCGTGGCATGCGCACCAATTGTTGCACCTGTATATGATTTCTGTTGTAATTGCTGTGAATAAATCGTGTTCCTGGATTTTTTTACCGTGCGTGCGCGCCCACAATGCTGGCACAGTCGTCGCAAAAGTTTAGTCCTTAAACTAGATAAAGGTTCTGCTGCCTCGCGCGTCTAGTTTCGTGGAAGTAGCCGATGATAGGCTTGAGTAAGAAGGGGCTTGTGCAAAACAGCTTTGTATCGTCTTGCGGCACGTTCTAGCTTCATGGGCTGTCATTCAACACGCGCTAGACGTGCTTTGTGAATCCGCCTCCAGCTTGATCGTTGACTATGCCATTATACACGTGCGGAAAAAAATTGAAAGTCTCAGTAGCCACATAGACATTTTACGCAACGCCGCCACCTATGTATCGTGAAACAGATCGTCGCGTGTTCACACCTCGAGGGGCCCTGCAATTTTTTATAATGCGTACCCACTTGATATTTCGGAAGAAGAAATTAAATACGGCCTCCTTCAACCCCCCCCCCCTCACACACACACACCCACCACCACACAGTAGTTTCCAGCATGACAACAGCGTGGTGTTTTGCCCATGGATGTCGAGGGGTAAGTACCGCAACTCTCTGGAGAGCCGTCGACAGCGGGCAGTTGAGTATAAGAAGCGCGGAGCCCTGTAACGACGGGGCCTAAGATTCGCCAGACGGTGTTGACTGGCATGAGTTTAGTACCGACGAGGAAACGCTGTGAGGAACGAGGATTGCAGCGGCCGGCCAGTTGGTATACATGTTTGATTGCGAAACAGCGCGACGAACACGAGGCGGCAGACAACGGCACACGGACGGAGCGCTGACTCACAATTATCGCTAGACAGGAAGCGTGAGACTCCACGGAAAAATAATAAAAAACAGAATACGTCGAACACAACTCACGCAAAATGAAGCACAGTAATCCGCATCACAGATACCCTGTCCGAAAGCGTATTCTCACAAGTCACGTGCACCACCACATGCACCCTTATCGAGCCTTCAAGAAACAAAACTTATTCCCTCGTGAGAGCAATGGAGGTGGCGCTTACGCAATCTCGCTGCCTCCCTCCTATGTGGTTCTCGTATCTCCCGCCTCGTCCTATCCGGATACTGCCCCAGCACGTGGCACTGCTCGAACGAAGGGAGGCATATGAAATTGCCAAGATGCGCGGCAAGCGTACGCTTCCTGACGGGTTCCGAACGCCACATTCGTGTTCACGTGGGCTGACGTTGAAGCAACGCCCCGTTTCCCGACGCACGAGCGACCACGGAATCTCGTAAATTACCGCATCCTTACATTGTAAAAGTGGCTTTTGCGTGCTTCTTTCTTTCTTTCTTTCTTGATTGATTGATTGATTGATTGATTGATTGATTGATTGATTGATTGATTGATTGATTGATTGATTGATTGATTGATTGATTGATTGATTGTGGTTTGAGACGAAGATACACTTGGGCTCAACCTAGTGGGGGGCTCCGGATTAGGTTTGACCACCTGGGTACAGTGAACTAGAATACTTGTTAGTTCACTGTAACCTGGGGATCTCTAACGTGCGCCCAAATCTCGACACACGGGCGTTTTCGCATTTCGCTTCCGTCAGAAGAGCGGCCGCCGTGGCCGGGAATCTAACCCGCGTCCGTGGGCTCAGCGGCGGCGGGTTTGTCGCACAGAACCTTTCCGGTTTACTTTACGGCACAGGCTGCTCAATTTGTTGGCGCAGGCTGCGTGTCCTCGCCGGAAATTTGGAGACTTATGAAGTGAGGTCCCCTGTAACAACGAAATCCATTTCTTAGATTTGAGATTGCACCTGTGTGATAAGCACCTTTGTTGGCGCCATCCGAGCCGTCTTAAAAAGGTTTCATTCCATTCACGTCCATTCCAGGGTCGCAAAGCGAGGGCTGGCACCGCCCGCAGCCAATAATTATCTGTCAAGATCTTGCTATGATTGTATCCAGGGCACACTTGGCAACCGAACACGACGCCCGCGTTTTGCTGGTTTTCTCGACTCGCTTCTCTCCAGCATTGGACACGAGCTCTTGAGAGACGTGTGGAGACCACCAACTGAACAGAAACCTCAATTAGAAAAGAAGTGAAGGAAGCTCGCAATAACGCGTGAGACTTGAAGGTAGCGATTCTGTGCGCAACCTCACAACCATCACGACGGTTTTAATTCCACGATTGCAGCCGATTTGCCTCTTCTTCGCTGCCGCAACGACCTTAACTCCATCTTTGTGGGTATAAGTGTGAGCTTCCTTCATTTTTTTGGAAGTTATAGGCATTGGACATAAAACGTTGTTTGGGAATACGCCGGAGTTCTTTTTTTTTTTTTGCCCAATCTTTGCCAATCGCACTAAACGGATATATGTCGCTTGAGAAACGTGCACCGGCGACGCTGGGCGGTCGTCGCGTGGAGTAGCCATTCATGGAGTAGTTACGGAGTAGCCATGGAGCAGCCGTAGAGTACAGTGGAAGCAGGCCTCTATTTTATGTTTCTCTGCGAGGGTGCCACTTGTTGCTTCTCAGCAAAATTTGCATCTAAAATGAACGTTTATGGCACAAGGCCAACTAGGGCAAAGAGCGCCAAAACAATGGTTATGTATGACGGTTGAAAATGTAACACGAAAATGAACACGAAAACCGATTCCCGTGGTATAGACGTTTTCATTATTTGAGCTCTGATAGGACAGGAAGACATTCTGGGCTGCACTGCGCATGCGCAGCTAGAATCTCCACCGGTATCACCGCCAGCACAGCCGTGTGGCGGAATGGCTGCTCCCAGAACGAATAAGTTAAAAAGGTCTGTATATAGGTATGTTGCAACCCGCCCCCCGGCTGGGCCGCGCCGGGAGTGCGCGAAGTTGAACAGAGCGGCCAGGGCAAAAGAGGGCGTTTATTGTCCGGCTTGGGTTTTTATAACAAAAGGTAAGAAGGCAGGAGGGAGACAAGGACGAAGAAGGCGCCGCGCATGCGTAGACTGACGGCGCCTGAGCAGCGGGGCCAACCGTGCAAAACGTACGTAATTTCAGGGAACACTATCTAGCCGTTGAATACAAGGAGGTGAAATTGGATACTACAGTATATGCAGCGTAAGACTATGACTACAGTATATGTAGCGTAACAATATGATGCCAAATGTTCTAAAGCGCTGCACAAAGGCGAGACCCGGAAAGAGAAATAAGACACAGAGCGCAGTACTGCTTTCTTGGTGTTGCAGTCTCGTTTTCGTGCAGCGCTTTTGAACCTTTGCAATCATGTACCAACTCGTAAAAAACCACAACTCCGCTAAATCAAAATATGTCTGCCGTGTTGCAATGCTTTCCATTACAGTAGGCATAAAAACTTGGTGGATGTCACCTATGTAGCTTTGAAGACGATAGGTGGTAGGAAGAAGCCTTTGGAGAAATCTTGGGGGGTTAACGCAGAGAGAAATAATTGGATCAAAAAAAAAAACACAGACAGGATTTCCCGCACTCCTGACCAGGATTTCCAGCAGTTAATTGTTTGCACGCTTGCCTCCACTTAAACACGATGCATGAACGATGTGTGATAAAGCCTTGCAAGCATGGCACAACTGGCACGTGCACAGTTCTGGGCGGGCAAAGGCAATTATTATTACTATTATAATTCTTTATTCGGAAGGGGGTACTCAAGGTCTAGTCAGGGATGGGGAAGGCGGTAAAGAAGGTGAGGGCGTCTACATTCTCTTGTGTATCCCCGTGGTACAAGCGAAAGTCTGCAGGGAAATAAGTCTCTTTTGGGTGAGCCCGGCCCAGAGGAAGCGATGTCCACTCCTGGAGGGTCTTGATGTACGGCGGAAGATGGGCTCTCTCCGCCGCGAGCCCCGAGCACTCCCACAGCATGTGCTGCATTGTGGGCCTTGTTGGCGCATGAAACGAGGAGTAGGTTACGATGGTGGTCCCCGTGGAGTTCTAGGGGGGTTCTCTCAGGTGTCTTGAGCGTGGGGGACGTATGCCCGCCACCTTGCGAGCACGTCCTCCGTAAAAATAAAGCTCTGGTGCCATGCACCTAGCCTTAGCCGACCCCTCCTTAGCCGACCCCTCCGAGGGCATCCTCATCACCATTACCACCAGCACCTGACCCGCGCCATGCACCTGGCAACATCCGCGTTGAGTGGGGCGCGCATTCCTTCCAACAGGCATCGTTGTAAATCAAGCAGGCAAAAATTCACGGAATCAAGAGTGCACGCATTTTCACCCCATTCCCTGAACCAGTAAATTTTGCGACCGCTACGAATAAAAGAAGAAAAACAAACAAAAATTGGTGCACTTTCATTTCGTGAAGATGGATGACCTGCGAAGCTGGACGCAGTCGACGGAGGGCACAAAAAGAAAAGAAAGAAACGTTTGTAATTTGTGCTTTAGCATACTTCCTAGCCATTTAGCTGAATGAAACTTGGAAGGACTCGCACTTAATTCTAGCAAACAAACGTGGGGCCGTCTGTTTGATTGATTGATTGATTGATTGATTGATTGATTGATTGATTGATTGATTGATTGATTGATTGATTGATTGATTGATTGATTGATTGATTGATTGTAGGGTTTAACGCGCCGACGCAACGCAGGCGATGAGGCGCGCCGTAGTGGAGGCTCCGGATTAATTTTGACCCCCAGGGGATCTTTAACGTGCGCCGAAATCTCGTACACACGGGCTTTTTTGCTTTTCGCCCCCATCAGAAAAGCGGCCGCCGCGGTCGGAAAGCGAACCCGCGACCTCGTGCGGGGCCGTCTGTTTCCCTCCCGCGTAGTAGGCATCTTACTGTGTAACACACAACTCAATCCGCTCGACCAGTGACGACACCAGACGGGTCGTATTCGGCTGTTTGACGTCCACGTGTACGTCTCCCGCCAGCACAACGGACATGTCATCACTGAGGGCATAGAACCTGTAAGCTTCCCGTGCACCCCCCCCCCCTTTTCTCCATCCACTCTTCGCCCGTGCACGCATAAATCGGCGACCGCTTATGTGCGCGTGCTTAAACGCGAAAGGCACCGGCAAATAACAGTTGTGAAAGAGGGGTCGGCGGTGGCGAAAAGGAACGCCGGAGCGGAGCCGAGTAGAAGTTTTACCAGGAATTAAAACTGAAAAGGCTAGATATACAACTGCTTCGCTGTAATAAGGCAAAAAAAATGCTGCTAGGTGTGCAACGTCATCGCATCCTGTAACTTTCGTGTAGAGGTACATCATCATCATTGTCGTCGTCATCGTCCTCACAGTGCGTCAAAGACCTCGTCGCCATGTTGCCCTTAATGAAGCCGCGGATACACTAGCGAAAATGGCATTGTCGTTACCTATTGTGGAGGTGCTTCCCCCGTTTGCTTGCGTGTTGTTAGCCCGTTATCGACAATACCTGTTGGCCCAGGACGTGTCCGATCACGGGCTGCACACCTCTCCGGAACTCGAACACCTCAGGTTTCGGTGGAAAAGAAGCCTCTGCCAAACTCGCTCGTGCGAAGATCTCAAAGGCACACCGTCGCAAAGCGCGGAAGCTTGCTGCCACGCGACCGATACACCAGCCTGCTGTCGGCACCTGCCTATTTCGTCCCACTGACCGCTCTGCCTCCTTCCTTGCGGTATCGAGGGAGGCAGTCGCCCGTGAATTGGCCGCTGTCGCCGGTGTCTCCCAAGTGAGAATGAACACTCGCTTAAACGTTGTTACCGCCGATGCCGAGACTGCGGAGTGCCTCTCTTCTCTGCTGGCAACGGAGGAAATATGCGGTATACCCGTACGAGCCTATCGACCCGTCGAACGCGGCACAAGTCGTGGCCTGATCTTCGGCGTGGACCCGCAACTCACGTCGGACGAGATAATGGCCAACGTTAAATCCGATGTGCCGATAAGTGAAACGTCCCGGCAGCGCAATGGTGCAGTGGTGATGCACTTTGCGGGACCGGTCCCACCCGCCTTCGTCGCTGTCTACAAGCTGCTGCTCCCCGTGAGAGCCTGCCGTCCCAGACCTGTCCAGTGCGGCCGATGTGGGAGACTTGATCATGTGACGGCCGGCTGCAAGGGTACCGTGAGGTGTGCGCGTTGTGGGGGAGGACACAACTCACAACAGTGCACCGCAGGTGTTGCCCGCTGCTCCAACTGTAGTGGCCGCCACAGTGTGACGGACCCCCGTTGCCCACGCTGGCAGCACGAGCGCCGTGTGGCCACAGCCATGGCCCAGGCGCTAAAGCCAGTGCCCCGTGCTGAGGTCGAGGCGTCGGTTCTATCAGCGCAGCCCAGCTACGCCGAGATGGTCAGGCGGTGCAGCACCCAGCAGCAGACACGGCTTGGCCCACAGACTCCCCAGGGACGACTGCAGCCCCGGTCTCCAGCCCAGCGAAAGGCAGCCAGGCGCGCCACTGCCCAGCAGCCCGCCCCGCCCGCAGCCCCAGTCGTTGCGCTTGCAGCCCCCGGCCCAGAGCAGCTGATGCCCGTCCTCCTGGCCCTGACGCACAGCTTGGTGGGCCGACTGCCTGCCGATGACCCGGCAAGGATGGCGGCCACAGACGCCTTGGCCCTACTTAGCCCCCCCGCCCACCTACACCATGGCTAGCAGACCCAGTGGGAAAGGCCAGCGGCCACGCATCCTGCAGTGGAACTGCAACGGCCTAGGCCGTCGCAGCGCGGAGCTGACTGAGCACCTGTTGCGGGAGTCCTTCGACGTGCTGGCACTGCAGGAAGTGTACATCTATAGCGACACGCCGCGTCTGCCGGGCTACGTGTGCCATCTCAGCGCCACGAGCTGCCGCCTGAGGTCTTGCAGCAGCACACCGTGCCGCGACGCCAGCCACCCACCGGGAAAGTCGCGGGCAGCGGTCTATGTGCGCGCCACCCTCAACAGTGCTCCTGTTGACCTGGCCCCAGTTGCTGACGGCCCAATGGAGTGTGCCGCCGTGACAGTACGCATGGGGACAACGGACACTACCGTGGCCAGCGTCTACATCCGGCCGCAGAAACCATGGGACGCCGTGGCGCTGTGCCGGCTGCGCGCAAGCCTGGGCTCGGACGCTGTACTGTGCGGCGACTTCAATGCACATCACCCTGCCTGGGGGAGTCATCGAGCCACCCGAAGGGGACGAGAGCTGTTAGACGCCATCACCACCTGTGGACTGCACGTGGCCAACACCGGCAGCCCTACTTTCGTCCGCCCATGTCGTCGCAGTGGCACGGTCCAGCAGTCATGCATCGACCTAACCCTGGTGACGCAGCGGTGCGCCTATTCCTGGGAGACCGCCGCCAGCACGTGGGGTTCTGACCACTACCCCATACTGGTCACCCCCGGGAACCACCGCAAGCGAGCCGACACAAGGGCTTACGCAGTCACTAGCTGGGTCGACTTCCGCAAGGAAATGACCAAATGCACCGAGGATCCTGAAGTAGACTTCCTCGCAGCAGTCGTGCAGAGCGCCGACAAGGCAACGGTACGGGGAGAGGTACCTCTCTGCAAGCCACTCCCGGACATGCAGCTGCTACGGCTTCGGGCCCGCCGCAACCAGCTACAGAGGAAGGCTTTGCGAAGCAAGCGTCCAGAGGATTGGACGGAGTACCGGCGGGCGGACGCCCAATGCCGCCGACGGGCACGGCAGCGTCGCAGGCAGGGCTGGGAGTCGCTGTGTTCGTCCATGGACTCTCGTAAGGACCCGGGCAGAGCCTGGCGTATCTTTAAGGCTCTGCTGGGGCCTACCACCACCAGCCGGCGTCCCCTGCATGCGGTCGCCATATCCCTGGGCATCACAGAAGGGGCCCTGGCGGAGCTGTTCGCCGACCAGTTTGCCAAGGCCGCTCAAACCCCGCCTCCAGTTCCTGCGGCCTCACCCGACGCGGAGCCAGCCGCCCCACACGACCAGAAAGTGGTGTCCCTCTGCTCTACGGACATCACGCTCCGTGAGCTGCAGGCCGCCCTGAATCGATGCTCCAAGCGGCGGAGCGCTCCTGGTATGGACGGGGTTACGTACCAGATGCTGCGGAACCTGGACGTGACTCAGTTAGAGCCGCTTCTGCGACTGTTCAATCGGGTCTGGCGGACTGGTGTCCTCCCTCCACCCTGGCTCGTGGGGCTCATCTCGCCAATTCTCAAGGTCGGCAAGCCCCCGACGGAGCCAGAGTCCTACCGTCCCGTGTCCCTGACGTCGGCTGCTGGGAAGGTCATGGAGAGTGCAGCCCTTGCCCGTCTCGAGTGGATTGCCGACCACAGCGGCGTCTTCCGGGAGCAGCAAAGCGGCTTCAGGCGGCACCGCTGCACGGCGGACTCCCTGGGGGACGTCATCTCCATGCTGGAACAGGCCCGCCATGACAAGGAGGTGGCCTTCCTGCTCCTGCTGGACATGCGGTCGGCATTCGACACGGTTGCCCACGGGGCCATCCTGGAGGCCCTGGACGACATGGGCGTTGTGGGGCGCCTAGGAGGCTACATCCGGGCGTTCCTGCGTGACCGGACCCTGCGGGTGAAGGTAGGCCGGGCGACCAGCAGTCCTCGAGACGTCCGCTCCGGGGTGCCCCAGGGAAGCGTGCTGAGCCCGTTTCTTTTCAACTTGGTGCTGGCTCCTCTCCCCGACTGCATCCCTCCAGGCTTGCGACACCCAGTAGAGGTGGCGGTGTATGCTGACGACGTGGCACTCTGGACCCATGGCCCCACCAAAGACTGCCATATAGTCAAGGCATGCCTCCAGGAGGCTCTGGGCGCAGTTTCGGTCTTCCTCGAGAGCCGTGGCCTGCAGCTCTCGGAGGCCAAAACGCAGGCCCTTATGCTGCACCCGGGAGGATGGAGGGCTCGACAGGCAACACCGCCCATCACACTCAACGGGCGACCTCTTCCCTGGCGGCTGACCGTGAAGTACCTGGGGCTGCTCATTGACTGCCGGCTCACATGGCTGCCCGCTGTCAAGGCCCTCCGGGCACGCAGCGCACAGGTGCTCCAAGGGGTGCGGCAGCTTCTGTCACGAGGCAATGGTTGCTCACACCAAGTGGCGCAGCGCGTGTTCCACGGCATGGCCTCCGCAGCTGTGCTGTACGCGCTTCCACTCGCCTACCTGGGACCACGACGCTGGCAGGAGCTGGAGATCGACCAACGCCACGCCATCCGCCTCTGCCTGGGCCTCCCCTCCACGTCGCCGGTTGCGGGAACTTACACCGAGGCGGGCACCTGGCCCATCGAGATGCGGGCCTTGGAGACGGGGCTGCGGCACATCCAGCGTCTGCTGGCCGTACGTGACGGGGCTCCGCTCCTGCAGAGGTTCCGTAGCCGGCCCAACTCGCACATGGGAGCGCTGCTCACTATCTTCGAGGAGGGCATCGAGGTTCCGAACCGACCCTGTCTGGAGCCGCCACAACCAGACACCGCTGAGGCCCTGCAGATTACCACGACCCTCCGCGGGGTCCGCAACAAGCGGACCACACCACCCCAGGCCATCCGCCAAGAGGCGGCCGTCCTGCTGCAGGACAAGCTGAGCAGCTACCTGCATCTCTTCACGGACGGCTCCGTCAAGCACAGCACGTGCGAGGGGGCGGCTGCGTGCGTGGTGCCCTGAGCTGGGAGCCAGCCGGAGCTGCCGCCTGCCCTTCCCCACTTCCTCCACACGGGCGGAGCTGGCAGCGCTGCACCTGGCTGCCGACCTCCTCCTCGAAAGGGGGCCCCATAACCACCCTGGGGCGGTCATCCTCACGGACTCCAGGACTGCCCTGCTGCGGCTGCACGCGGCCGATCAACCCACCAACAGCAGCGGCTACCCGGAGCGCTCCCTTGCAATCAAGCTGCGCACTGTGGCCTCCCGAGGCTGCGACCTGCGGCTCCACTGGCTGCCGGGCCACAGTGGCATCCGGGGCAACGAAGACGCCGACGCCCGCGCCAGGGAGGCCCACCAGGAGGGCACCCCAGTCTCCGAAGACGTCACCGCGTTCGACGAGGCCCGCACTGCCCTGGCCCGCATGGTGCAGACGATGCACCCCGACCCTCGGGTCGTGAGCGGCCTGGCGCCCAGACCGTTGCCCGCACGCATCAGCAGGGACGCCCGCTGCCTGCTTCTCCGCATGCGGCTGAACTGCTGCAATGTGGCGGAGCGTCTGCACCGACACGGCCGCAAGGACTCCCCTACATGTGCGGACTGTTCCGAACTGGAGACGCTCGAGCACCTACTCTGCTTCTGCCCCCACCACGCAGGCCCGAGAGCAGAGCTCCACCGAGCGCTCCAGCGTCGAGGCCTTCCCAGCGCCGACATGGAGGACCTTCTGTTCCCGAAGGGACCTGCGGCAACCCAACGGGAAGTGTTCACTTATCTGCTTCACTTCCTGGAGACGACCGGCCTCACGCAGCGGCTGTAGCCCGGAGTGCAGTGATTGACTGGTGTGCCCGGACTGACAGCGTTCTAGGACTGACAGCTGTCTTTATACCTTTCTCTCTCTCTCTCTCTCTTTCTACTTTATCCTATCACTCCCCCTCTACTTCCCTTCCCCTGCACTGGGTTGTATGCAGGTGAGCTCCCTGCCGAGCTCAAAATATCCCCAGTGAATTTCCTTTCATTTTCCCGTCGCGAACCACAACCCCCCCCCCCCCCCCCGCTCGTGCGAAGTTTCGCTGACTTCGTTTCGGTGTGGTGTTCCCCCACTTAACAGGTATCTTTACCGGGCAGATCTAGCAACCTCATCCTTGTGCCACTTCTGCCATGAAATTGAATCGGATGAGCATTTCTTCCTTTTTTGCCGTCGATTCTCGCATCACCGGAGAAGACTGCTGGAGGCTCCCCTGCGGCGTCTTGGAATGCCACTAACCTTGCCAGTGCTTTTGTCGTTTGGAGGCACACAGCTAGGTCACTGCCATGGGGATGTCTGTCAAGCCATTCATTCCTTCATTTCAGAGACAGCTCGTCTGCCTTGTTAAAATGATTCTGATCAGGCTCTCTCACTCCTCTTTCTTCTTCTATTTCTGTCTTCAACCTATAGTCTAAATTCTTTCTTCGACTGCACCTTTTTGCCTATCTGGTTTTTAGATAAAAAAATACACTCTTCTTGGCCAATCCCCCCGAGTGGGTATGCGCCACTTTATGGGCCACCACCACCACCATGTTGCCCGCACCGAAGCGCGGATCTGAGACAATGGAGCAGCTCTGCCCGCAGGCGATGGCAAGACCGACAGCTCCGAATCCCGCACAGGGGCGGCCAGCGTCAACGCCGCAGGTGCCGCATCCGCTGCCGATGGCGTCGAACTGCTGCGGCCATCAGCGTGCGGATACCTCGGAGGAGGTCATGCCGAACAAGGGCTACGCATTCGGCGAACCAACCCTGCACGTGTACCGGCTGGAGTGGCACGTACGGGAGCCCCAGCAGAGCGCCAGCGCAGCGCCTTACTTCCCTCTGGAGGTCGATCTCGACCAAAGCCGCAAGGGCACCATCGTCTACGTGGCGCCCGATGACCCCGATGCACCCAAACCTGACATGGAGTTTCGCGAAGTGTACCTGGGGCCATTGCGCGGTGCCGACATCACCAATCCGCCTGCCACCGAGAGTGTCTAAGAGTCGGAGGGTCCCACCCAGGGTCTTTCCTGAGCAGCCCATCTACCCGAGCCTCGGTGACTTCAGGGCAAGCCACCATCACTAAGACCGACCCCTGGACACGAAGAAACGAGGAAAGAACCTCAAGAACGGGGCGAAAAACTGGGCGAATTGGATGCCCAAGTTATTGCCAAAGCTCAGTGCATGGTGTCGCTTCTCCTGTCGCAATAAAGGCGTCACCTTGCGTCTCTGGCGACTTCACGAACGAGCACAAGTACATGGGCGTCGGGAAGGAAAGGGGCAATAAAGGGCAGCTGCCCCCCTTGGAATTTTGGACCTTTTTTTTTGCTTTGACTGACCCACATGGTTTGGGCCTGCCATCTGAAACCCCAGTCCGCCAACCCCGGATTCCTCATCAGTAATTCCGAGCAGTGGGAGGCCGCGCTGCTCAGCTGCATTCCCGAAGTACAAGCTGCGGTCATCCAGCTGGCGGAAGACGCCGCCAGGGTCCATGTGCTCCTGGCCGCCGCCTGACGAAGCGCCCACCCGGAACCTCCCTCTAGGGTGGTTACGCTCAGCAAAGATGACAAATAAAGTTTTATCTCTCTCTCTCTTGACTATCAGGCCCTCGTTTTAAAGCGAAGCTTTCTAGCTCTACCAGCCAACGGTCCTTTTGTGCATGCTTAAGGCACAACAAACTCCCAACGCGGCAGAGGCGGCGGCGGGGGGGGGGGGGTGCGGAGGGTTTATTACCCAGTGTTCCCCGCGCGCCGGAGCCTGCTCCGCCCGACCCCGGCGGCCGCGACGGCGGAACCCATTTCGTCTGCTCTGTCGTCTAGCTTCAACGGCGGGCGGTTGTTTTGGGTCTGTTTTGGCGCAGCTTCACGTCGATTGCGCGCTTCCTTCGCACGGCTTGATTAACTTGCTCGACAGCACCTCCTGGGTAACCCGGATCCGACGGAATTAAGTGGTCGTACGGCAAAGATACGTTAAGGATTGGTTTGCAGGGCGGTGTACAAACCACATACAGACCTCTGGCCGTTAGAGAAACGCTATCTTTTGCGCACTGCTTACCATGAATTGGACTCCGATTTCTAAATTTGTGAATACCAATTCGGCTGTGGTTTAAGAGGTATTGTACAATGAGCAAGGAGCAACCGGTTCTGACAAATAGCGATTATAAAAGTCCCTTCAGCTTTCCCACAATTCTCAAACTTACTAAACTAATTAGTTTAAGTCGGTAAAAATGGGAATCACTATAAGCTCACATGCCGAATTATTTCGGTGTCTGCGCTTGTGTCGCGCGGTGGTGCAGCCCCAAGCTAGCCCATCAGGATGGCTAGTTTCCGCTGTCTCACCCTTCGAAAGACGCCCCTCTCCGTTTTCTTTCTGCCGACGCACGGCGGGGCTACAGCGGCGGCGTCCGCCGCCATGGCCGTGGCCGACGTTGCTGCTGCGTGCGGGATTCCGCTCCCGGTGAATTCCAGGTAACGGTGGCTCTTGCTGGCAAATCTCTGGTTTCACTCTTTGTAGAGCCACGTGCGTGAATTCAGGTGACGTCGTATGGGCAATTGTTGTGGGTGCCGTTTAAAGCAATTGCTTTCCAACCACCTCCACAGCGTAGATTGGAGCCAGTTTTTATTTCCCTTCTTTCAAATTGTGTTTCGCTTAACACGAGGTTGCTGGTTTGGGCCTGTTGGTAGAACACGACCACGAATTGATGCGCTAGGACAATAGGACGAGCGAGTCACACACACACAAGCGCCTTTTGTGCCATCGTTCACACAACCGTTTTTCACCCCGTCACGTCACCGTCTTCCGTCATGGGCGAAGGTTTCTTGGGCGATCATCTCGCCGAAGAGGGTGCGACGGCGACGGGGGGGCCGAGCCCTACGTTTACGTTCCGTCAACGCGACGGGACCATGCCCTGGAGTAAACCAGCCAATCAGAAAACTTATTTTTGCATTACAGCCTTCTATCGTATATATCACCACACTTTTTTTACTTTTCACATCAAGCACGCTCAATTCTGGGCTAAACTGATCAATCACTATACTACGCCTCGAGCTTCGCGATCGCTGCGCCGCCTGCCGCCGCTTCCCCGCGGCGCTTACGGGATGTCCGCTGCGCGGCTGATAGCAGCTCACGCAGTGCTTTGGTTCTCTTTCGCTTCTTTTTTGCCTTTCCGCGCCCTAAACATCTTGTTATGGTGATGTCTGTAAGCAAATAGTACGTTTAGGGCACTTCAAAAAACAGCTGCGTCCTGATTAGAGTGCTCAAACGCCAACAAGAGCTAACCGGGGACGCGGTACTGCGCGCTTCTTCGCCGCTCTTACGGGCGTCGGCTACGGCAGTGGGATATCACCACTGTCATCTCCGAATATCTCAGGCGCTAGTGAATTTTGTTGACGCCTCGTTTAGACCTGATATTGGCACAGTGAGAGGTTGGTTTTGTTTTGCAGCGCGGACAACGATAGAACTCGGCCTTGTTTTGAATGTATACGTCGTAGAAAAATATCATTCGGGGAGGTGATTACCTAATACCTGACAATAACTTGTGCCTTTTATAGAAATAGAGGCCATGCGAACATGTTAAGTATATTCCAGGTCTGTGGGTCGTTAAGTATATATGATGATGATGTTTGGAGTTTAATGGCGCAAGGCCGACTGGGGGCAAAGAGCGCCAAACAATAGTGATTACATGAAAGTGGTATGGAAGTAAAAGTAGAACATTTCAGTAAAAATAAACCAAGTAAAAGACAACGTAATGAAGATGACTGGTGTAAAGGGCCAGGTTGTCAACATGCATGATAAGAAATGAGATGTAAAAATTTTACGTCGGCAAGAAACTCGAAAACGCGTTTGATTGAAAACATGGCTTCATCTCCTAAGAAGTATGACAGGTGTGGTGGAATATGTCGCGTGTGTAGTTGTGGGAAGTATTTGTGTCGTGTTGTGTCAAGTGCCTTACATTGTATAAGGATGTGGATCACGGATAGGGCCTCTCCGCACCTGCTGCACAGATGTCTTGGAGACCCCGTGAGAAGGTGCGAGTGCGTTGCATGAGTGTGCCCTATCCGTAATCTAGCCAAGGCGACTTCAGTGTATCTATTACGTGTGTCGGTGGTGTATGGTCCCAAGTGTGGTTTTATTACGTGTAACTTGTCTGTTTGTTCACTCCAGTGTGTTTGCCATGTTTTGCGAAGTTGTTGTCTGATGTGTGGTTTCACGTCGGTGTAGGGTAATGTGGTTATGTCTACTGTATTCGTGAGTGTAGCAGCAGCAGCCATTCGGTCCGCTGCTTCATTCCCGGCTATACCACAGTGGCCAGGGACCCAGCAAAGAACCAGTTCAAATTTGCGTACATACACAGACATAATACCCTTGACGATCAGATTGACAACGTGGTTTTTCGAAGGCATTGTTGACGACAGTGCCCGCACAACACTGAGGGAATCTGTATAGATAATGGATTGTGGGATGTGGCTTTGAAGTATATGATTGACAACAAGAAGTACACCGTAAGCCTCTGCCGTAAAGATACTAGTATGACTATTCAGAGTTTTGGTGACACTAAGGCCGGGCCCATGCGCCGCGCAGGACACAGAGGTGGAAGTCTTAGAGGCATCCGTATAAAATTCAGAGCACTCATACTTCTGCTGCAAATACAAGAAATGCTGCAGAATTGCACATGTGGGAGCTCGGTGTTTATCTACATGTGTGAATGATGTGTCGCATGAGACAGTGCGGAGATGCCATGGTGCTATGAAATCTGTTACAGAACTTTGGATGGTATCTAAAAAGGAGACAGCAAGCTCTGACGCTTCCTCTCTAACTCTGTAAGAGAAGGGCGCAGAGAACGATGGTCGATTTAGAAGGAGTTCAGTCATGAAGGTATCATGAAAAACTGATTTAAAAAAACATCCCCCTCGCGAGGGGCACGATCAAATGCAGAGCATTTCTGCGGGGGGGCGCGCCTGCAAGTCGTATGGATTACGTATTGGTTGTTGTTGTTGTAATTGTTGTCTTCCAGCGTAGACATTGTCGATGAAGTCGATGGTGAAACGTGCCGTGAACCCCCTGCCGCGGCTATGACGCAACGTGGAGCGGCTATGACGCAACGTGGCGCGGCTATGACGCAACACAATCCAACACAATCCACTTTAATCCAATCCAAATCCAAGCCAATCCAATCGAATCCAATCCAATGCCCCTCGCGAGAGAGTGTTATAGCGCCGAAATCGCCACCACGCGAACGCGTGATGCTGACGTCACGATCACGCCACAGATGTTAGCGACCGCAGCGCGCGCGAACGACATATGTGGTTTAAGCGCGAACCGACCGCGGCGAGAGAGCGCGATGCGAGCGCCCCACCTGTTCTTGCGCGCGAACCTAACGCGGCGAGAGAGGGTGTTGCGCACGTCCCCACCTGTTGTGCGCCCGAACCGAACGCGGCGAGAGAGGGCGTTGCGAGAGGAGAGAAGGCGAGGAGGACGCGGGGGAGAGGGCGCACCTCTGGCCGACGGTTGAATGAGTCAAGGATATAAGGCACGTTCGTAACCTTCCGTTCTGTGTCGGCTTTGTGGCTCAGTTGGTAGAGTACCGTGCACCTTGCGTTCCGCCCGCAGAGTCGTAGGATCGAAACCTGGCGCCGGCAAGTATTTATATAGTGTAGGGGGAGCGATGCGGACGCGGACTACGGACGCCAACGCGGGTGACATCGTGAGTTACTGAAATGCTCTGCATTTAAAAGGATGGTGAGGCATGGATGAAATTCTAAAAGCATAAAGGAGGTCTGTGTATGCTCGCTGACGTTGTAGGTTCCATTTGTTGCACATACAGGCTTTCGACTGGACTAGTCCGAAAGGCGCCACACGACAAGCGGAGCCCTAGATGAAGCACAGGGTCCAGCATTCTGAGGGATGTTTTAGTGGCTGACCCATAGACAACGCTGCCATAGTCCAATCGTGAACCTATCAAGCTGGTAAAAACACGCAACAGAAGTTGTTTGTCAGCACCAAAAGAGATGTGCGAGAGAACCTTCGGATATTCATTGTTTTTAAGCATTTATGTTTTAGTTGTTTTATGTGTGGGATGAATGTGAGCTTTTCGTCAAAGATTATACCTAAAAACTTGTGTTCCTTTTTTACAGGAATCGAGACACCGTGGAGTTGAATGTCTGGATCCGGTCGGATGCCACGCCTCTTGGAAAACAAGACACAAGTGCACTTCCCTGGATTAAATTTAAAACCGTTGCTATCTGCCCAACCAGCTAGCTTGTTAACACCAAGCTGGACCTGGCGCTCACAGACAGACAAGTTACATGATTTAAAGGAGAGCTGAACGTCGTCTACATAGATTGAACAGGAAATCGACGGTGGCAGCGCCTTCCTAAGGGAATTCATTTTCACAATAAAAAAGGTGCATCTTAAAACTCCACCTTGCGGCACTCCATTTTCCTGCACATGAACCCTAGAGAGTGCAGTTCCAACTCGCACACGAAAGGTTCTTTGAGACAAGTAGCTGGCAAGTGTGTTCATCATGTTACCTGCCACGCCGAAGGACTTGTGGTCGCTTAGGATGCCATACCGCCACGCGGTATCGTACGCTTTTTCTAGATCAAAGAATACTGTCATACAGTACTGCTTATGGAGGAAATCATCTTTTATATACGCCTCTAATGCAATGAGTTGATCGTTGGTAGATCGCCCCGCCCTGAAGCCTGCCTGGCAGCTCTCGAGAAGACCATTGTACTCTAAGAAGTACACGAGTCTCCTGTTTATCATCTTCTCAAAGAGCTTACACAGGCAGCTTGTCAGGGCAATGGGCGGATAACTGGTAGGAGAGGAAGGGTCCTTCCCTTCCTTTAGGACAGCCACTACAATGGCCTCCCTCCAAGAGCGTGGAATGTCCCCCGAAAGCCATATTTTGTTGTACAGGTGTAGGAGTGTTTCAAGGGTGTCTGAGTGTAAAAATTGTATCATTGCGTAAGTAATCTATCTGCACCTGGAGCTGAAGGTTTACATGTGGTCAAAGCAGCCTTCAGCTCATAAATTGAAAAAGGAGAATTGTAAGAAGTGTGCGACTTGTTGCTATCACGCAGTGACTTCTTCTCCGCAGATGTTTTGTGTTTCATGAAAGTGTTTGTGTAGTGTGCTGAGCTGGACACGTGTTCGAAGTGTTGTGCAGGCGTGTTGGCCTGGTCTTCCAGTGTGTCCCCTGTTGTACTAACCAGGGGCAGGCTGTGTGTCTGTTGTCCTTTTAGTTTTCGTATTCGTGTCCAGACTTTGTGTGTGTCAGTGTATGAGTTGATGGATGTGAGGAAGGTGTGCCAACTCTCCCTTTTCGCCTCACGACGCACTCGCTTCCCAAAAGCCTTTGCCCGTTTAAAAGAAATGAGGTTATCTGACGTGGGGTACCGGCGAAGGACACCCCACGCCTTGTTCTGGGCCTCTCGCGCCCGCCTACAGTCCTCGTTCCACCAGGGCCTCCTTGGGTTGCGGGACGCACTGGAGGCCTGGGGCATGGACTTTTCGGCGGCGTCGAGTATGTGTGCCGTGACGAGTTGGGCTGCTTCCTCCACGTGTAGGTGTTTTATGGTTGCATGGTGTAGTTTAGATGTTTCTGTGAATGTACTCCAGTTTGCTTTTGATTATGGACCTATTATGGGAAGATGGACTGAATGGTCCTTTACCTATGTACGTTAGGGAAGTGGGGAAATGGTCACTACCATATGGGTCTGTGCCCACACCCCACTCAAGACATGGAAAGAGAACTGCGGAACCAATCGCCAAGTCAAGATGCGAGTATGTATTGTTTCCTAAGTTATGGTATGTAGGCTGTTTTAAATGCAGAGCATTTCAGTAACTCACGATGTTACCCGCGTTGGCGTCCGTAGTCCGCGTCCGCATCTCTCCCCCTACACTATATAAATACTTGCCTGCGCCAGGTTTCGATCCTACGACTCTGCGGGCGGAACGCAAGGTGCACGGTACTCTACCAACTGAGCCACAAAGCCGACACAGAACGGAAGGTTACGAACGTGCCTTATATCCTTGACTCATTCAACCGTCGGCCAGAGGTGCGCCCTCTCCCCCGCGTCCTCCTCGCCTTCTCTCCGCTCGCAACGCCCTCTCTCGCCGCGTTCGGTTCGGGCGCACAACAGGTGGGGACGTGCGCAACACCCTCTCTCGCCACGTTAGGATCGCGCGCAAGAACAGGTGGGGCGCTCGCATCGCGCTCTCTCGCCGCGGTCGGTTCGCGCTTAAACCACATATGTCGTTCGCGCGCGCTGCGGTCGCTAACATCTGTGGCGTGATCGTGACGTCAGCATCACGCGTTCGCGTGGTGGCGATTTCGGCGCTATTCGCCGCGAGCTCGACATGTAGGTGGCGACAGCGTCGCGCTGCTAGTGTGGATGCTCCGCTGAGCGTCCCGTAAGAATGCACACTGTGGGCGCGCTTCGTGCCTTTTTCCCGCCGTATGTGCGCACAAAAGGTGCAAACAAGAGTGGTATGCTGTAGTTCGGTTCCTCAACGTTCAATGTATAGCATGGAAGCGGCAGTCAGTTTTCATTACTACGCCAAAAAAAGCGACGACTCATCGGAAATCTCAGAATGGCCGTAATTGTGACAATGAACTTGTACGCTGTGGCTCGTAGCAAGCTAGATCTTTCCAGACTATGGCTTTGAGCCTTCAATAAAAGCATAAATAGAAACAAATCAGGAAGCCTCGATCTCTGAAATTCAGTTTACAACGGCAATCTCAATCACTTTCACTGGTAGCATGACGCATTTTTGCATTTGTCGGATGCCCTGAATGGGTAACACTACTTAACTGCCCCAAAATTCTTTCTAAGAGCTTACGATATTTTTTGTGTGTTCAAAAGGCAACATAAAATTACTGAATTTTGATCAGCGTGGAGATATAAATGTAACCGCTCTAACGGTTCTTTTAAATTAAATTTTAACGACTCTGAAGGAAGGTTTGATGAATAACGGTTTCGGATCACTTATTTACGGCTTTCGTCGCAAGTGAACTTGCGAATTGAATTGTCAACGCACGCAGTACAATCAACATCTCATGTTTAGCTAGGTTTTCGCAAAGTGACAAGCAGGTTTACAGTGTGCAAACCAAGCTTATGGGACCTCACAGTGAGCACAAATTTTCTGTTACGGCTGCTCTGTTGACCATTTGCGTTCCTTTTAAAATCTAACAGGTGCCTGCAACAGCGAGGTGTGTTTGCATTCTTGCGTATAAGGTCGCTTACGAACCCTACAGATGGCAATAAATAAAGTTGCGCTGTTGCAGATGTAGTAAAACATTTCCTTTTTATTTCTCGTTGCGAATCAGCGCAACGGGTTCCCGGTAACTACTTTGTTTTGTGAACTGAATATCGCCTTTGTCTTGGCATTTATTTTTTGAGGATTGGTTAAAAACGAAGTTCTGTGCATTTAGTTTTTTTCGTGAAGGGGTGGGGGGGGGGGGGGGTCCTGCCAACGTTGCAAGAGCAGCGAGAACGCATGTAAAGCGAAAAGCCAAACTATGGTTATCAGTAGTACAATCGAAACTACACTAGGCGTTGTGTTCTGTAGCGGTGAAAAAGCAGTACGTATTTTCAAAACTGATTAATCCCCCTTTGGTCCGGGATTGTCCAGGAATTGTGGCTCGCCTTGTTCAAAATTGTATTGAAAGCAAGCATTGTGGGAAAAAATTAAAAAATAAACAGCGAGTCATGGCACACACCCCTCACACATGTGGACAACAACGTGCATTATATTACGCGTTTTCTTCTGTTTCTTTAAACTTAGGTCCACCTTAAGAGGTTAAGACGTGACCATATTAGGCATTTGGTTATGCTGAGTGAGACACGTTTCTGGACGAGGTGATTCATGTCGGATTTGAAAATGATATATATGAAAATGACACACGAAATGCCACGACAGACGCAAACTCACAACTGCTTAATTTTACCGAAAAATCCCCCCTAAATACTTGCGCATCCATAGAAACGTATTTTACATATGTAAAATTAGCAACTCGATACAGTTGAATAAATGTTTATTCCTCCTCCTCAATATAAACAACGACTGTCCAAAAATGGTATTTATTTTAGAAAAGGTACGGGAAGGACACGATCACACAGGCGCTTGCGGGTGTAAAATACGTGCCCGGTAATGTATGGGCGATAGCGCATGGGTCGTGTGCAGTGTAAATGTTTTTGCTTGTTTCTTCTTTCTATAAGGACACAGCGCAATTTTACAAGGGTGTGGAATTTGCACGCGTATGTACAGGTCTTGTCGCTTCTTACCCGTTTCGCGTACTAAACTTTTATCCTTTAAATAATCACCACGCCACCTTCGAAAAGCACCCTTCGAGGTTCCCGAAACGGCAGACGACTGCACTCAACAATAAGAAAAGTGCAATGTGTAGAAGCAATGTTTATAACACGTTTCACACTCAAGCGGTGACCAGGGCGAAGATGTTTCGTGGAATTAAACCAGCGCATTAACCCGCAACGGCCGCTGATTATTGCGTTTCTAGAGGAAATCGCAAGCAGAGGTAACTATGTCATTGCTTACTGCCAAACGAGCACACATATTGGTTGTTTTGTCGTGTTCAGCACGCGCCTTGCGCCGCACGCAACGTGAAAAAGCAGACGACGCGAGAGCGCCATCCACACTAGGGGCGGTTCGTCCAGCCGCCGCCAGGGGCCGACTCTGTTCGCGCTCGGGGCGAATAACACTCTCTCGCGAGGGGCATTGGATTGGATTCGATTGGATTGGATTTGGATTGGATTAAAGTGGTTTGTGTTGGATTGTGTTGCGTCATAGCCGCGCCACGTTGCGTCATAGCCGCTCCACGTTGCGTCATAGCCGCGGCAGGGGGTTCACGGCACGTTCCACCATCGACTTCATCGACAATGTCTACGCTGGAATACAACAATTACAACAACAACAACCAATACGTAATCCATACGACTTGCAGGCGCGCCCCCCCGCAGAAATGCTCTGCATTTGATCGTGCCCCTCGCGAGGGGGATGTTTCTTCTTTTTTGTTGAAAAGGCATGCTCCGGAGGATGTAAGTGTGGCGGCGCCCCAGCGGCTTGCGTCGTTTGCTGCCGCAAACGGGCACGCTCCAGGAACAATGACGCTGGGGCTGAGCCACGAATGGCGAGTGCTGACCACGCGCTTGCGGTGCGCGCTGGGCACGAGCGTGGAATAAAGCGGGGACCCCGAGTTTGGGCCCACGGCGCTGTAGCGTGCAGACGTGTGTCTTCTCATCTCTCTGTCACCGTCGCGACATTGGTGACCCGGACGTTGCAGCGGAGTCACGTACCCAGAATGGACCCTCCCCGCGACGCCAGCGGTCCTTCTGTGTCCTCCGCTGCCTCTTCACCTGGCATCTCCGCCGTCGCTTGCCGTTTGCCCCCCTTCAGCGCTAAGCACCCCGACGTGTGGTTCCTTCAAGCCGAGGCAAGCTTCCGAGTGAGTCACATCACGTCGCAAGAGACCCGCTTCAACTATCTACTACAGTCACTGCCTATTGAGATCGCGGTCGAGGTTCGTGACATCCTTGCCAACCCGCCTACCACGAACCCTTACGGCACGTTGAAGGCTGCCATCTTGAGCCGCACGAGCCCTTCGGAACGGCAGCGTTTCCAGGGGCTGCTTTCTGCAGAGGAGTTGGGTGACCGTCGACCTTCGCAGCTCCTTCACGAACTGCAAACCCTGCTCGGCGACGCACCTTCTGCCACGGACTCCCGTTTGTTGAAGGAACTTTTCCTGCGACGGCTCCCCTCTTCTGTGCAGATGATCCTCGCGACTGCTTCTGACCTTCCCTTATCCGCGTTGGCCGCGCATGCTGACAAGATAATGGAAGTCGCCACGTTGCATCCGCCTTTGTCCACGGTGGCATCCGCTCAATCTTCCGACCATACCACCGTGGCGGCGCCTGCTACTCCTTTGCCCTCAACGCTATCCGACGACCTCGCCGCTCTCCGAGAGCGCATGCAAAACTTGGAGGAGCTTGTCGCCTCGGCTGGTTACAGCTCGCCGCCGCCTCGCAACCCTCGAGCTCGCCGGTTTTGCCCTTCTCGCCGTACCCCGTCTCCGCAAGTATTTCGCCAGGAAGGCACAACGCGCCAGCCACCTCAGCCCCCTGATTCATTGTGCTGGTACCATCGCCGCTTCAGTGCAGCGGCGCGACGTTGCACCCGTCCTTGCGGCTGGCCGGGAAACGGGACGGGGGATCGTTAGCGGCGGCGACCGATTCCCAAGCCAGCGACAGTCGCCTCTTCTACATCACAGATGCAACCAGTGGTCAACGTTTCCTAGTTGACACTGGTGCTGAAGTGAGTGTGCTCCCCGCTAATTCCTGTGACCGCACTCAAGCACCACTGTGCCATCTCCAAGCTATTAACAAGTCCAGCATTCCCGTGTACCGAAAAAAATCCCTGATGGTAAACATGGGCCTACGCCGTGCGTTTCGCTGGATTTTCCTCGTGGCCAACGTGAGTCACGCCATTCTAGGAGCCGATTTCCTTTCGCACTTCGGCCTCCTGGTTGACATGGCCCGAAAAAGAATCCTGGACGCCAAAACCGGCCTTTCTGTCATCGGCAAATCGTCTCCAGTCCATCCGTTCACATTTACGCTTCTTTGTGACCTGCCTTCTCTGTACCGGGAATTGCTGAACGAGTTTCCTTGCCTGACTGCCCCTCCAGACTGGACAAAGCCAGTGAAGCATGACGTCGTTCATCAGATCATCACCACCGGTCCACCTACGCACGCCGTGGCGCGTCGACTGGCTCCAGAGAAACATAAAATCGCGGAACAGGAATTTCACCACATGGTTGAAATCGGCATTGCTCGCCCGTCATCGAGCAACTGGTCCTCGTCGTTACACATGGTCCCGAAGAAATCATGAGACTGGCGACCCTGTGGTGATTACCGCTCCTTGAACGTGGCCACGGTACCCGACAGGTACCCCCTACCTAATATACAGGACTTCACCAATAACCTCAGTGGATGTACCATATTTTCAAAGCTTGACCTCCAAAAAGCCTACCACCAAATCCCCGTAGCCCCGGATGACGTCAAGAAAACTGCCATCATTACACCGTTTGGCCTCTTTGAATTCACTCGGATGCCTTTCGGGTTACGCAACGCAGCTCAGACTTTTCAGCGCTTCATAGACGTCGTCCTCCGTGGCCTACCTTTTGTTTTCGCCTACATAGATGACGTTCTTGTCGCCAGTTCATCGCTATCTGAGCACCTGCACCATCTGCGGATAGTTTTCGAACGCCTAGCAGAGCATGGCCTCATCCTTAATAGCGAAAAGTGTGCGTTCGGGTTGCCGTCGTTGGAGTTTCTCGGTCATTTCGTTGACTGCAATGGAATTCGCCCTCTGCCAGACAAAGTGAAGGCCATAATCGACTTTCCCCGACCTGAGTCCTTGCGCCAACTTCGCCGTTTCCTAGGGCTGGTGAATTATTACCGACGGTTCATCCCGGACTGTGCGGCCATTGTTCAACCTCTCGAAACTTTCCTTCAAACTTCCAAGTCTCCCGAGTGCAGTCTTGAATGGTCTGAAGCCGCTGATCGCGCATTCACTACCATCAAGGAGCGCCTGGCCTCTTCTACCCTCCTCGTGCACCCGCGCCACAACGCTCCCACAAGCCTGATGGTAGATGCTTCCCACTGTGCGATTGGAGGAGTACTTCAGCAGCACATCCGCGGCAGCTGGCACCCGCTCGGTTTCTTTTCGAAGAAGCTTCTCCCACTGAGCAACGGTATAGCACTTTCGGACGGGAACTCCTGGCGGCATACCTCGCTGTGAAACATTTCCGTTTTTTCCTCGAAGGCCGCAGCTTCGTGATTTTCACCGATCACAAGCCTCTTACGAACGCCTTCAAGTCATCGAAGACTACATATTCTCCCCGAGAGACGCGACATTTGGCTTATCTTGCAGAGTTTACGACGGACATTCGTCATGTCAAGGGAGTTAACAACATTCCAGCCGACGCCCTTAGCCGTATTTCCGCCATACAGCGCTCCGCTTTCAGTTCTCAGGAGTTGGCCCAAGCCCAAAGCGATGACGAGGAGCTCCGAACTCTACGTTCTTCAAACAGCTCCTCTCTGCACCTCGAGGACATTCTATGCCCTGATTCGGGAATCAGCATCGTTTGCGACATTGACCCGGTCTCAGGCCGCAGACGGCCGTACCTTCCTGCGTCTCTCAGGCGCATTGCCTTCAACTCTATTCACCGTCTCTCTCATCCTGGAGTTCGTGCCTCACGGCGTTTGATTGCCGAGAGATACGTCTGGCCGGGCATGAATATTGACGTACGCGCCTGGGCCCGTTCCTGCCTCGCCTGCCAACAATGCAAGGTCTCTCGGCATACCACATCGCCTCTGGCTACTTTTCCACTACCGGACTCAAGGTTCTCCACGATTCACGTGGACCTTGTTGGCCCACTACCACCATCTAAGGGCTGCCGCTACATCTTGACAGTGATCGACCGTTTTACCCGCTGGCCGGAGGCTTCTCCAATCGACGATATTACGGCTGAGACTGTTGCTTCCACGCTTATGTCGACGTGGATCGCCCGTTTTGGCGTGCCGTCGGAGATTATCACAGACCGTGGCCGCCAATTTGAGTCCACACTCTTTCGCCGCTTGACATGCCTACTCGGTGTTACTCACCTAAAAACAACGGCCTATCATCCTCAAGCCAACGGCATGGTCGAGAGGTTTCATCGTCAGCTCAAGGCCTCGCTGATGGCTCACGAATCACCTGAGCAGCGGACAGTTCACCTTCCTCTTGTGCTGCTAGGATTACGCACTGTCATCAAAGATGATCTTGGTTGTGCCGCATCCCAAATGGTCTACGGCACGTCTTTGCGATTACCGGCAGACTTCCTGGTCCCTCCACGGCCTCAGGATAACCCTTCCTCTCCCGGCCCATCCTACGTACAGGATTTAACCCGGTTTTTCAGCTATATCCGTCCCCAACCGCCACGGCCGTGTTCCACAAAACCCACTTTTATTCACCCAAGTCTTTCTGTCAGCCAATACGTTTTCATCCGTGTCGACAGTGCCCGCCGGCCACTTCAACCGCCCTACACCGGCCCTCATCTCGTCATTTCACGCGGCGAAAAGACGTTTACAGTTCGCGTTAACGGCCGCGACACTGTCGTTTCCATCGATCGCCTCAAGCCCGCTTTCACCGAGGCCGAACCGCCTGCCTTCGACACCACCATCCACCACTCTACCCTGAACACCACCACTCTCCCCTCCGTTCGCAGCCCCACCCGTGAACATCCCAGCGCAAAGACTGTCCGTTTTGCCGACACTCCGTCTGAAGAGGGGGGGGCTATGTGGCGGCGCCCCAGCAGCTTGCGTCGTTTGCTGCCGCAAACGGGCACGCTCCAGGAACGATGACGCTGGGGCTGAGCCACGAGTGGCGAGTGCTGACCACGCGCTTGCGGTGCGCGCTGGGCACGAGCGTGGAATAAAGCGGGGACCCCGAGTTTGGGCCCACGGCGCTGTAGCGTGCAGACGTGTGTCTTCTCATCTCTCTGTCGCCGTCGCGACATAAGAAACTTCTCTATCAGGCGACCTCGGGCATCCGTTCTGGAGGAGCCCCAAAGAGAGTTGTGCGCATTAAGGTCGCCTGTTAGTATGTATGGTTCGGGCAGCTGGTCAACCAGTGCCTCGAAATCAGAGCTCAGAAGTGCAAAATCAGGAGGAATGTAAATGGAGCATACCGTTATCAACCTATTAAATATTATCGTACGGATTGCTACAGCCTCAAGGACAGTGTTCAGAGTGACAGGGTGGCAGGCTAAGGATTTCCGGGCGACAATTGCCACACCTCCTGAAGAGTGTGTGCAGCCAACCCTGTCCTTTCTGAATACCATGTACCTATTTAAGAAATTTGTTTGTTTAGAATTGAGGTGGGTTTCCTGGAGACACATGACACTTGGCTGACTGGCATGCAGAATCTCATACACATCGTCAAGATTTTTAAGGAGGCCTCTGCAGTTCCATTGAATGATGTTTTCTGTTCCCATTATTTAAATTTAAGAATAACTGGAGTGTGTGTGTCTGTTTGTTCATGTGTCGTCTTTCGGGGCTGTTATTCTAGGATTTTTGGGCTTTTCTATCGGCTTGGACATCGGAGGCCGCTCCTTGCGCTGCGTTGCAGGCAGGAACGGCGCGACATCCATTTCCTCGTCGGATGCCAGAAGGGTGCCCGGCGGACCAGGCCCCCCGGACTTGGCCCCGTTTCGGGAGCCCTTCGTTTGAGCTGCCACCGCCGAGGGCGTCCGGGGCACCAGAGGTGGCACGGGCGGTGCGGTGGCGGTGGGAGCCGATGCAGGGCCCCCGGTGTCCATCCCCTCGGCACCCTCCAACGCACTGGACGGGGAGGCAGGGGCGGGAGCGGCATCGGTCCCAACAGAGACGGTTGGCACCACAACCGCTGCTGCCTCAGCAACCGGCGTGGTGCCAGGTTGGGCTGCATGATAGCAACCCAGGGGGGGGGGGGGGGGGCGGGACCAAGTCTGACTCGCGGTACTGGGTCCCAGCCGAAACCAGACGCCGCTCCGCCCCCCGGCGAGCTGCGTCGGCGTACCTCCCCAGGGGGAAAGAGGCGAACCTCTTTCGCGCCTCTGGGAAGGTGATGTTCTCAGTGATCTTGATGTTGATGATCTTTTTCTCTGTTTGAAATTTTTCACATTTGCGGGAGTACGCTGCATGCGGCCCCCCGCAGTTCACACAAGTGAGGGTGTCGGATGGGCAGTTGTCGCTGGGGTGATCGTACGCCGCGCATTTTGCACAGGTCGTTCGGCCACGGCAAGAGTTTGTACCGTGCCCGAATCGCTGGCACTTGAAGCAGCGGCGCGGGTTCGGAATGTAAGGACGAATGGAGCATCGAATGAAGCCTGCATTTATATATTGTGGAAGTGCCGAGCGGTCAAAGGTCAGGATGTGTTTGGTGGGGATTATCTTGTCGTCCCTGCGCATCGTGATGCGTCGCACAGCTGTGACGCCCTGATCCTTTAAACCTTCGAGAAGGTCGGCATCTGTTTCCGTCAGGAGGTCTGTCTCAGAAATCACACCCTGGGAGCTGTTTAGGCTCCTGTGGGGCGTGACCCTGATGTCCAGATCATGGATGCGGGTATGTGCAAGAAGAGTGCGGGCTTGTTGTTCGGAATTGAGTTCTACAAGGATTTCTCCGGTCCTGAGCTTTTTAGCTTGATATTTGCCACCTAAGGTGCTTTGCAGAAATTTAGAAATCAAGAATACGGACATGGAAGCGACAGGTGTTGCTGAGTCAGCTGACTCAATCACAAGAAAACGAGCATAGTTATTCACGGTTGTTGACAAGACATTTGTTGAAAGAGGTGGGAACGAAACTTCGGTGCGGCCCCTTTTCGGGGGCCGATCACGTTTGGGGGGGGGGGGGGTTGGAAAATGCCATATGATACATTGGAAAGCAGGGAGACGGGGGTACTTTCTCCTTTGACCTTACCCTGGTAGTCAAAGAGGTCCCGGAGCTCCCTGCCTGGTAGACAGGCAGGGAGCCCATCGGCCGGAGCTTGACCAAGGCTCCGACGGCCACCGTTCGTGGTTTCTAACCCTCCACCTATAAACACATCGCCACGGTTGGATCCAGCTTATGTTTGGGGGCTCGGGGTCCGCGGTATCGCCAGTACCGTCACCAAGATTGCTCAAGGTGCCCCGTGCGGGGTCGTTAAGTATATAATTCCAAGTCTGGAAGCAATGTAATAGCTCGTGCGGGAATGAAAAAACCCAGTGCAGCTTCGGAAATCCTAGAGACGTTCGTCTCAGGCAAGATAGGACTTACTAGACCAACTAGATGCGAAATGCACTAATATTTTCCAAGACAGGAAGGGGGAGGAGGGGGGCGCTTGACTATCGTTGTGTACATATATATGCGGAGCGAAATCAAAGAATGACCGTTTTAGTAATCACACACAAACTGCGCGTTCACCTTTATTTTGTTTTTCGACTTTAACAAACAGCTGATCACTCTGCGGTCACATTTTTTGAAGTATACAGTAAGGAAGTTCATAAGCGATAAAAGGTGTCGTTGGAAGAGTGTGGTATTTGATAAGGCCCTCTGATTTCACTTTTGTGGTAAATTCTGCAGGCTCCCTGTGTCACATGATGATGTTTCGAAGAACGTTTAGTCACTGCCGCGGATATAAGCGGAGGATATATGTAACTGATGACTTCCGTAAATTCCTTGTGCTAACTCTCGCATGTAATTTTGCATTATCCATCGTACTTATTGCGTAGAATATCCGTAAAATTTATGCCACATTGGCTTGTTCAGGGTAGTGATCAATATCCGAGATATGAAACGTAACTGGCGGGCTGTCAGGTATGAGTGCTCCGCTAGATTATGAAAGCACACGAAACCGATTTACATTGCAGTGTATAGCTGTAGCATGAGGATCTGAACGAACGCTGCTTACGGAGGTGCTGTTAGTAAATTTCAGGGCAGTGGAATTACAATCAGCTCCATGCATATATGCCGGTTTCGTGACGCCGACCTGTGACACACACCTGGCGCTTATGCGGGCCGGATGTACCACAGTAAGATCGCGTCAGAAGCATTTACACTCTCGTAAATACACCACATTTGCGAACGGAGTGACTGCTCCACATAAATATTTACTTCCAACGCGTACAAACGGAAAATATCAGTCGCGAACGTGCCTCAAAAGCAACGGCGAGTGGTGAGTGGGCCGGTGACTCCCGCGACTGCTTTCGAAAGGGGCCGCTAGGGGGATTTCAGTGGCGCCCCTACTAGGGTGCCTCGATATGCGCGCGCGCATCGAGGCACCCTAACCCCTACAGGCAGCGCTCGAGGCGTATAGGCAAACGGTCCCGTACTCTGACGGGGAGCTCCAGTACGAACGCTACTCCGTTAGGTCTCCGTCGCGGTTTTTTGACGTGACGGTGCCGTGACGGAGAAGGAACCCTAGAGACGACAAGGGGCGGCATTAAAGGAGCACTGACACCAATTTTAGGCGTTAATATTATTGCACTGTTGTTTCCTTCACTCAACAGAATACCCTGGCTGAAATATGAGCGGCCTGCGACGCGAAGAACATAGTTTAATTGGATCTCATTTATCGCGCCGACGGAGCAGCGCGCGGAGCGGCACTCAGCAAATGGACATCAGCGTGACATCACCCCGTGAAGCCAAAAGTGACGCGACAGCGCTCGTCAAAAACTCGTGACGTCACTTCACGCGCGCGGCCCCACGAGCGGCGAGCGGGCGCAACACCCTCTCAAGCAGGGACCTTACTCAAGCGGTCGTCACCGCGCCACAAAGCGGCGAGGTCAGGCCGGGATTCTGTCATATGCGCCGTTCGGGATGAAAGCGCGGGAATTTGAAACAAACAATTTTCAGGCCGTTCAATGTAATGAACTATCGCACACTGAAGTGTTGTTTCAGGTTGGCCAGACCATTAGGCATCGATAAAAGCAATAAAAGTGTAACATAAAATTTTCGTGTCAGTGCTCCTTTAAGTTAGATGGGCAGATGAGATCAGGAAGTTTGCGTGGGTAAATTGGTCGCAGTTAGCACAGGACCGGGGCAATTGGAGATTAATGGGAGAGGCCTTTGCCATGCAGTGGGCGTAGATAGGCTGGTGGTGGTGATGATGATGATGATAAGAAACGACGTCAACTATCAGAACATGACTCGCCGCGTGAATGCGATTTTGGCCATGGATGAGCGCGAGGGCCGGAGGCTCTGGGCCGTCGCCGGCCAGCAGCGTCTGTCCAGCCCGCCAATATCGCCCGGCAAGCCGGTCGGCTCGGAAAACGTCGGAAGCGGGACCCAACCATAGACAAAGGCAGGCTTCGGACGAATATAGTATTACAATTACAGCAAAATGAAAGGTTGACCATGCGAAACCAAAGCCTAACCAGGCCAAGCCAAGCTGTCGCGTTGCACTTTCAGGGTCAAAAGCCGCAGCCATTTCTTTTGGATGGGGAAGGGGGCCTCACTGCACTATATTTTTTGTTTGTGTGCGCGTGAGTTTGGGTGTGAGAGAGAGAATGGTGAAACTTCAGATACACCCATGTATTGTTTCAAAAGAACTTGCCTTCGTCATCAGGGCAAAATAGGTAATCTTCAAACGCATACATAGCGATGCATGTGTGAGAGAGAGAGAGAGAGAGAGAGAGAGAGAGAGAGAGAGAGAGAGAGAGAGAGAGAGAGAGAGAGAGAGAGAGAGAGAGAGAATAGATGTCTCAAACTGCGAGCTCATTGGTGCAGGATGGTGATAGCACCGGATGTAGAAGTTCATGATGGATGTGACGTTTTCGGTGTTTGTTGTAGCTACTAGGACAACAGCTATTTGCTCTGCAACATTTGTAGAAGCGGTGCATATCTAAGCGGCTGTGAGTTGAGAAACTTGCAAATGTCATAAAAGTGGAAGCCTTCAATTTTTTTGACCGCCTACGCTAATCCGACGAAGCTTTGTACCTTGAACGCATGCATCTTTGACAGCTCCGAGCAGGTTCAAAGGTGTCCCACTTGAATGTTAAACACACAAGGCACGCTCCAGTTGGCATTAGTGGTTCAAAACTGTCACTTTTGTATGACCGTTACAACAAACTGGAAATGTCGTGACCTGCATGCAGGTGGGCAATGGCATCTGCGAGGCAACACTGCGGTCCACCGGAGTCCCGGAGGTGGTCAACGATGAGTACAAGTTTTAGGTTCGCCTCGACGTCAGCTTCTTCAAGCCAAGCGAAATCACCGTCAAGGTAGGTGAAGCGAGCAAACCCGAGGTCATTTTTCTGTAACATGTATGTCTCAAGTGCTGTCATCGAAAGACGCTGTGAAAAAAAATTCACAGATGACGGTGCTGATGATACGACTAATAGCAGCAGCTCTTGACAAGCGGCTATGCAATTATGGTGGTTCTCCACTATTCCATGAGGTATGCCCTCAAGTTCTCGCTGCAAAATCGAAAAAGAAAATCCTGAGCTTGCCATGTGCCATATGAATAAACGTGCATATTATTTTGGGTAATGGCAGCACTGCCATTTTCGGCCTGTTCCCATTGCAGACATGTGTTGTGTGATGTCTGTGGACATGGGTTTGAAACATTAATGGCATTCTTTTTTTGCGTGGCAGTTTCTGGTAGTAATGGAATCTACAAGCCATGTTGAATTTTTCTTCCTCAAAACAGGTCACAAAACCTAAAACTAAATGCTAAGACCCCAATTATAAATTGGCAGATCAGTTCGTATTAGCGCAAGTATGCTGATTGAAATAATTTGTTTGCAAGTTATTCGTTGTTATACTTTTCAAGTGATCACTTATTACAGATCTAAAGCTCTTGGGGATTAGCTGTCATCACGGAGGCAGCAAGCGACACCCTGCAGGCTCCTTTCGGATGTGGGAAAGTCCAAGGATTTCCCACATCACAGAAATACATGGGGGATACAAATGCCAGACTGCTTCATGGGGAATCCATGGGGAGTCCGGGATTGACAACTGAAGATCTCCGGTACGGTATGTGCACACCCTGTACCTTTTCACAGCCGCAAAGGGTTACTGAAACGAGGTGCGGAATGTAATCCCTTCTTCAAGACCATTGCTCACATGGTGGACGCGGACGAGGTTCTCGTGCACGGCCAACACGAGGAGCGTCAGCTGGACGAGCACAGCTACGTGTTGCGAGAGTTGGAACGGCGCTACATGCTTCCACCAGATGTCATCCCAAACCAAGTCAGCTTCGAGTTTCTGGTCGATAAAGAAGGCGTCTTGGTCATCCACGCCACCAGGAAGTTCCCCGAGCCGGCAATGGTCAAGGAACGCGTTGTCCCCATCGCTTTGCTGCCAGCCAAGGGCGCAACGGCAGCCAGTGCAAGTGCCTGAGAAACAATGTAGACAACAGACAACACGTGCACACACCTCATCTCTTGATTGATTGATTGATTGATTGATTGATTTGATTGGGGGGTTTACTGAGGGTACTCCTGGGCTACGGGGGGCACCATAGCGGAGGGTTCCGCATCAAGTTCGATGACCTGAGGATCTTTAATGAGCGCCAAAATCTCAACACACGGCCGTTTTCGCTTTTCATCCCCTTCATCAGAAAAGCTTCCGCCAAGGCCGGGATCAAACCCGCCTCCGTGGGCTCAGCAGCGCACCGCCTTAGCCGCTCAGTCACTGCAGCGGGTCACGTTTCATTGGACTACTCACTTCTTTCACTGCACTGTACAAATGGTGTTCGCCTCCAAACACCACGGCGGCTCAGTGGCTAAGGCATTGTGCTGCTGATCCCAAATGTGGGTTCCATCCCAGCCATGGCAGCTGCTTTTCAGATGAAGGCAAAAAGCAAAATGCCTAAAGATCACCCGATGTGGTCAAAATTAATGCAGATCCCTCAACTATGGTGCGCCTCATAGGCCAGTTGCAGCTTCACCATACTGAACATAATTTAAATTTTTAAAGCGAGGATGTCACTTCACTTTCTCATTTCAGGAATTCGAACACGACTTCTTTTTATCCATCACTTTACAGGACATCCCCATAATAAGGACGAAAAATAAATTGTGGACCTAATGGACATTTTGGAATACCAAATGCGTAGGCTTCGTACAATGTGCATGCTCAAGTTTACAGTGTTTATGGCTATGACAGTGTTAGCTTTTTTATATTTTTGCATAGCCACCTCAACCCTTTCGCGACCACGGAAAAATGGCTGATTTTGAGTGCTCCCAGAAAACTTTTTTTTTCTCTTGGGCTACGCGACACATTTAGCATTGCTATACATGGTATTGCCGCTTATCGATTTCTCTTTCAAACACATAACAGCACTTTTGTGCAAGATGAAATTATTGACAGTTTATTTGTCAACGAAACAAAAAATGCACAAAAAGTATACACAAAACACAAATAGGCGATTTTAAAAATTATTTTAGGAATTCTAAGATATAGAAAATGTTTCTACATTCCTAAGCTATGATTCAATATGTAGACATCAATGCTGTACACCAAGTTTAGGATTTTTGCGGGCCCGCCAAACTCCGTGAAGCCACTCGAGAGTGAGTCAGTCCCTCTAAAATATGCATCCAAGCATACCTGTTTGCGTTCTGATGCAAAATCCTGATCATGCAGCAGCAGAATTCAAGAAAGAAAAATTTAGCGCTCTTCAAGACTTGAGAAGCAGTGCACCTCACTTTGCAGCGCCAATTTTACATGACCGCCACACTATCTTTGGCAAAATATCACCGCCACACATTGTCCAGACCTTACACACGAAAGTATAACTGCAGTCATCAGATATTAGGCACATTTTGTTTATGAATACAGCGCAAAGTCAAAAATTAACCTTCCCTAACAGCACCTGTCCAAGTCTGAGGCTGTTGAACGGGAGCGTCTTCATCAGGACTAAAATATGAAGAATCCACATCGTTGCTGGAGTCGTCACTGCTGCTGGGGTAAAAAAAAAAAATGCAGCAGCAGTGGCCCAAGTCCCTGAAACTGCTGTCCACCCTTGCAGAGCGCGCAGTGAAACAGGACGCCAATTTCGCCCAACTTTGGGTTCGAATTTCACTCGCAACGCCATCTACTCACTCGAAATGTAAACAAACGGCTATGAAACTGAAAAAGGGGTTTACAATAAACACACCAGGTGGCGCCAGTTGTCCAAATAGCGCAGTTTCAGTTTTTGCGGGAAGTTTGAAAATCCAAGGCAGACTCAAGATTCAAGAAGCTACTGTGGCTTCTTAATTTCGGTCACATATTCATGACAGTGAGCATGTTACGCGACAGGTGGGCAGCTGCATTGGCTGATGGCTGTACTGTTCACCAAGCTAAACGACTGTGTGGCAGCTTGCATGCTTTCCGTTGACAATGCCACTGTGAACTCCCTTGCATGCAATGTTTTCCTTTATCCTAGAGGAAACACGGGGGCAAAGGGACAAACAGCAGCTTTATTTGTTCCTCTTTAAATAAATAATGCATCTCACTCATTCCTGAAAGAGGCCACAAAAGCTAGAAAAGGCAGCATCCGTAAACATGGAAGTGTTACAAAACACATCAATGCAAACTGTACCACTCGGATAATTTTTTTTTACTTGTTTGAATGCACATCAATTCTATACAATGTGCTGCAAAAAACAGGAAATGAGGCTCCCATAGGGGAAAAAAGGAACTTTCGTATTGGGCCACCAAACAGCTAATGCATTTGAAGCCATCTTGCTTTTATACGGCTGTTTTCAGTCTTTTGATACAAACACGCTTAACACTGGTGGGCTGGAAATATACTTTAATAAGAACAATAATAACAAGAATATTAATAATATAAAGAAAGGCATTTTGTTTTCCAACTTGCAATGCTTTTTTCCTGACGAACAGATTTGTACCGGATATTTTACCAGGACTCCTCTCCAACTTCCAATTCAAGGCCCGAACATGCTCAACATGCTTCAAGACACCACTTCTTTCAAAAAGCAGCATTAGAACTCTCTTGTCACAAAAAGTTTGGTGCCTTTTTCGCATGTTTGACAGCTGCCACGTAAAAACTTTCTACCCATTCAGTAAGAAACAAAAACTAATTATTCAAGTCGACACTGCGTTCTTTAAAATCTCAAGCAAATTATTTTACACAAAGCATCAATTTCCACATTCGGTGACCCATTCATTCCTACTGTCACCAAAACAATGCACACACATGGAAAAAACAAACAAAGAACTTCAGCCAAGCTGCTTCGTAACAAAACCTAACTGTGACAATGCACAATTCCTTCCATAGAAAAAAAAACGTAATCGTTACTTCTAAGTTATTTACATGGCCGCACATTCACATTTCAAAAGCAATATCGACCACCAAATCTCCAACCTTTCGAAACTTTGAAACAGGCTCTAGTGGCACACCTTTTCAAAGGATGCACTGAAAGACAGAGTAGATACACAGAACCGATCTTAGCTACAACAAGATTAAAAAAAAAAAGAAAAACGTGCTAGAGTTAGATGCATCCTGCCTTTTTGTGAGGTTTAATGTCTCCGTTCAACAGCAGGCACAATAAATGACATAATAAACCAAAATTTATCAATAATTTTCAATACCAATTTTAGGGAGGGCGTTTCTTTTTGATGATTGGAGGCAGATAATAAAGCTAATGCACTCCGAAGAAATAACTCTCCAGAACTGGCTTGCGGATAGAGTAACGCATAACCATAGTCATCCCTCAAATACCCTTTCATTTTATGACCCATTTTAAAAGCAAGCGCGATTTCACGCGGAACACTAGATATATTTGAGGGACAACACCATGCACAAGCCAGGTTTGGAAAGCTTGTTTCTTGTGAGTGGGCTAGCTTTATTACTTGCCTGCAATTACCCAAAACAATCATGCACTTTAAAATTGGTCATCAAAATCACTAGCAGATGCCAGCCCTGTTTAACTTGGTCGTGTCAAAGAATGAGCACCCTGTACATGTCCTTCATTCAGAAGACGAGTTCCCACATAATTTGCCTTTGAGTTTGCGTTCTCGGCCAAGGTGTGCCACACAGCGCTAGCTGCTTTGAGGACACACACCTACGTATGTACACACACAGAAGAGGAGGGGGAAGGGGGCGGCCTCAGCTGTAGAAGACGGCCACCGTGGGGTCCTGGTGCTGGACGGTGAAGAGCACCTCCCGGAACTTGTCCAGCATGGCCAGCAGGTTCGAGCGTCGCACGTTCTCGTAGTACATGATCTCCTCCAGGTGGTCTTTGCCCCTGAAGCGGGGGCACAGCCTAGACAGGGGGCAGGAAGGAAGACAGAGGGCTCGCAACCAACCGCTGACTCGGAGGACACGACAGCTCTTTCCAGGAGACCACTCGCACTTTGCAGCCAAGGACAGAGTAGTAGCAGAGTCCTTCAATGCTTTTCTGGTCATGAAACTCCCGGCCAAGTTTTGTACAGGGACAAAGGCTACCGCGAGGGGCGCCACCGCAGATCGGAGGGCATCGGGCGGCCGCCGCTGCTCTGTAGCCGGACCGGCAGGCAGGAACGCAGTAGCAGCATGCCCATTTGCACCAATTTTTTGCGCCACTCACAAAATGACAAGTCCATTTGAGCGGCCCACGACACGTAAAGCGAAGGCGCACTGCTGATAAGGCGGCTAGCGTCTGTTTTATCTTACTCCGTGGTCCGTTCCCTGCCAAACGCGCCCTGACCACGCCCCCGCTGCCCTCCGATCGACACCAGCGCCGCGGCGCGGCAGCGAACTAAGCTCTCCCATAGCGTGACGGCGAAGTTTCATGACCAGAAAGGCATTGAAGGACTCTGGTAGTAGTCTGAGTTCCAGAGTTCTTTCCCGAACATCGAATTTAAATACACGGTTCAACACACTGAGAATATACCTGGGCTACGAGCCGCACTGCAGTGGAGGGCTCTGGATTAACTTAGACCACCTGGAGATCTCTAACGTGCGCCAAAATCTCGAACACACAGGCGTTGTTGCTTTTCGCCTCCATTTGAAAAGCAGCCACCGCGGCTGAGATCCACCCCGTGTCCTTGAGCTCAACGGCACTATGCCTTAGCCATTGAGCCACTGCAGCGGGTAGTTCCCAAAATTCTCATCTTCATCGCTGTAGTTTCAAGAACAACAGCTAAATTCTAACGAACTCCCTGAGAGTGTACAGACTCCCCTGTATCGGAGCTAATTACAATGCAAAAGCAATTCTGCCTGGAAAAATTCCAATAAAGGATCTTGCGTATGTACAAAAAAAGTTGATGCACAGTGACTGGGAATTATAAAGTTCTGGATCATGACCTCAGTCTGATTGAGAAAATTAGGTCTCAAAAATTTGCTGCACTGTCACCCATGAAAAACGGTAGTATTTCTCTCCATTTTTTTTTTCTTTCAGGTTAATTCGTGAAAACACTCGATTAAAGCAACGAGAGTACATCTTTCGAGTTGCCTTTTTAGGTCACACTAATATTTATCGTGTGTCACTTATGAAAAGCACAAACAGCACTTGGCACGCTCACATAATGTAAACAGCGATCATTAGTAGCTACTGGTGATATGATTGCAAGCATGTCTTTTGAAGGGATTTGAAAGTATCCAGATGCCACACTTTGTAATAGGAAGCATCTAATGAAGGGTACATAAAAAATGTGCTCAATAACCCCCTGCAGTGAACCACCCCAAACATGTTCAGCATTTCCAGTGAATTGACGTTATTCTAAAGAAGTATGTAGTGTATTTTCTTTTTATAATTAAAATGGGAATAGCGCCATGGCTTGATCTTGGTTTCATAAAACTAATAAAAGTGAGCATTTATTGTACAAAAAGGAAGCCAACAATCTAAGGATGCAAGGACAATCCAAGGATGGAAGGATGCAAGGCATGACAAGGAGCCAAACTTTAGAGGCACCACCCAGACAAGCCATGTGTTTGTCTCTTCTAGGGGTGATACAACAGTAGGGAACAAAAGAAAAATGAATTTTGAAAATTCCAGTCAGAACCCTGCCTCTTACTAGCTGCTACCACCTTTTTTGGTCATGCCACACACAAAATTGAGCACCGAAAAAGAGGTTCATTTACTTCATATCAATGAAAGAATTGCACCTTGGGACATCTCCTAGACAAAGCGATTCAACAAAATACCAAGTGCACTTCCGTTAATGAATTTCTGCTTGAACATTGACCTTTGACTGCAGTTGAGCATTCCAAACTTGCAATGGCTTTTGAAAACCAAATGGCTATAGAGCTTGTACCAAATCTACCCCAATGACCTCAATTTGAACTCCCGCCAGTGCCTGCATACCCCCTCACACACCGAAAAGAGACCTAACAAAAGAACATCTCTACTAAGCGAAAATGTATCGGAACAATCCTGGTGCCTTTTATGAAGTGTCCCATTCCGTTACTGTAGCAACATGACAGACTCACATTAAGCACCCTATAGCTCATAATATGCACAATGAAACATGTGAGAAGTGCACAAATAATGAAAATCCAGAAAATAAAAGCTAAGGTCGTCATTCAACCTTTTTTAGTAGGAAACATGGCAGATAGGCGCATAATGAAAATGTGTGTCGAAACCCTGACAACTCTGACTAATGACACAGGGATGTCAGCTTTGCTCTGGAAAGGAACTCATTATTTCGTTTGAGTGGTTGTTGGGCAGCACGTCAACATCAGGAAAAATTGCACGCTCATTCTCAGTAGGGCAAGAAAGAATGACTGATTCCGCAGGTCTTCGAAGTAGAAAGAACGGGGAATTAACGGGTCAAGAGAGCTGCATGCGCCACCTAGCCAACCTTGGCCGTTGCCCGTTCTTATACAACAATTTCAGCGCCACGGACACTGAAGGCAAATTTCCTGCCGAAACAACACTATCTCTCGGCACACACTTCACCTCCCATGGGGATCTGAGGTGCTGTGGAAGAAGGAAGAAAGAAAGAAACAGAAGCCCCACCTGAGGAAGAGCTTGCGGTCATCCGGGTTCTGGTAGGCGGGAACCCGGGCCACAGCCTCCTTCTCGGTCCAGGAGAGAGCAAAGCGGCCGTCGGATTCGGCCGGCGACAGGTCCTCCTCCGAGCCGCACTTGGACGACTGGCTCGACTGGCTCGGACTGCCCACCATCGAGTCCTCGCTTGGCACTGCAATGGCCACATTACCGGCATCCTCTACTTCCCATCAAAATCTTCTCAACAAAATCAACTGGGCAGTGACAAAAAAGAAAAGACCAGCGTTGCCACGTAAAACCCTTTTCTAGAGTTGCCCTGGGTAGCCTGCGAAGGGCGAAAATTCGTGCTCACAATAGCTAGCCAAGATGCAAACGAATGCGACTGGCCACTTTCTAGCAATGTGGCTAGGGTGAGCCACTTCTTTGGCTCATGGTTTACAAGGCCCTACTTTACATCACAAAACATCGAGAGGCAAATAACAAACTGCCTGAAACTGTCAAAGTAATCAAACTGTCCTGCACCTCACCGTCAAAAGAAGTTTCATGACTGAAGGTTTCTTCAATAATTTTTACCTTGCTGTGAGAGGCTCTTTTCTTAACCAGCAGAGAGAGAGAGAACAGTCTTTAATGTCACTGGCAATGTTACACCTGTGCTACACAGCAACTTTAAATTGACAAATGAACACTCACAAGTGCACCCGATTCATTTACAACAGGGCACTCGATCAACAATGGGTTTGAAGGCCTTTGGAAGAAGACCTTGGAAACGGCCGCGCCGCACAGGTTATTTTAAACCTGGCGATGTTAAACCTGTCTAGGACACTGGACACCATTGCCACAGTGTGCAACACGAATAGCGCAGATGTCCCATTCGGTTGTGGAGTTGTACCTCCCGTACACAAAACAAAAACTCCCGAGTCTAGCGGCTGCAGCCCTTCTTTCCCCTGCTGACCTGATCCGCTGAAGTCCGACTGGCTGGTGGCGGGCCGGTGTCCAAGGTGTGGCTCGGACAGGTAGGGGGGCCGGGAGGGGCCCAGGTAGCCGTTGGGGTAAGCAGGCGGATCGGTGGGCACCAGATAGATGTATGTGTGCAGCTGCATCAGCACACGCTCTTGTAGCATCCACACCACCATCTGCAGCAGACGTTTCTGCGCAAGGGGGAAGAGAGAAGGGACTTTCTAAGGGCTCACAAGCTGGAAAACGTGAAAGTGACAAATGTCTTATTATAGTCCCTCGAAACTTGGCTAGTCTGCCATCCGAGGCCTTCAGCAGGGTCCTCCTTTTGGTGATGAAGGCCTCGGGCAGACGGCAAACTGGTCACCTGCAGCGCCTTCTCAGCATACTGGCCAAGTCTTGCTACTGAGACATTTTTCTAGAAACTAAACTGTTGTTTTGATAGCTTACCCTGGCATTATTATTTCTTTGCACCCTTCTTTTGTGTCTGAAGAAATTCATTTCTAAATTTTTAAACTGTGAACAGTACTGCTGACACTTCTGATTGTCCGCTTACCGCAGAGTGCAGAAGACCACAGCTAAAAGCAGCATGCAAGCCGACGATGCAAATTTTTCACTTTTAATTGCTGGAAAAAATAATTCACGCAAGAAAACGTAAGCAAGTAAATAATTTTGCTATAAAAATGTATTAGAACAGCAATTTGATTGTTAAAAAATCCTCAGTGGCAAACGCGGTGAGTGCGATGCATAATGCGCTAAGAGGGCGCCGCAATCAACTGGTGTGCTGCGTTTCACACGCTTTCATCGCTGCGACGATACACCGTTGTAATGCAAAACTGGCATGGATGGCAGACTAGCCAAATTTCTAGGGACTATAGTGTTAGGACCTGCTGTGGTAAAGGAGAAGGCTGCATAGGTGGTGATGGAAGCATCGTCACCTCTACTGAACCGAAGGGAAACAACATCATCGCCTTATATAGCTGCAACACACGCCGTACCCTACGTTAGCTGACACGTATGGTATCAACCGAGTGCAAGATCAGAATTTCAGCAAGAGAAAACCCTGAAAACGAAGGCACATAGGTCTTCATGAAAGGGCTCACTGAATAGTGTCACGTAGCCAAAGACGGCACAGTTGTCTCGAAGGAAAAACAAGTTTATTGGAGCGAACTTGTGCTCCCCTAACAACTCAAAGAATACACAGGTGGCGAAGCAGCAGCCAACAAAGTGATCTGCGGAAGTTGATTGATTGATTGATTGTGGGGGTTTAACGCGCCGACGCAACGCAGGCGATGAGGCACGCCGTAGTGGAGGGCTCCGGATTAATTTTGACCACCTGGGGATCTTTAAAGTGCGCCGAAATCTCGTACACACGGGCGTTTTTGCTTTTCGCCTCCATCAGAAAAGCGGCCGCCGCGGCCGGGAATCGAACCCGCGACCTCGTGCTCAGCAGCGCAAGATCAAGATCTGCGGAAGTGAGCGTCGGCGAGTCGAATACCGCGGCGTCTGCTCTGCAGGCTTTTATCTTTCGGTGCGAGTGTTTCTCGAACCGTCGATTCACATCCAGAACATTGTAGATCAAACAAGATCATTCCAGGCCAGTGACGTTAGGGCGAAACGCTCTCCTTATCAGAATGAGATAACCCGTGCGGCATTAAAATAAAGAATGAAACACTCGCCTCGCCTAGGACACGGATAACAGAGCCGGGCGCAGCCGGGCAGTAAAAACAAACCATAAATAAACAAACCCGATTCATGGTTCGCGGCAATATTTGGAACGCGCCTGCTGTGGGACAGCTCCCAAACTACTAGTCCCGGCGGCTTTTTCCCGCCACCCGCAGCCTTGATTAGGAACAAGCAACACGGCAAAAGCACCGCATAGGAAGCCAAGCTTAAGCTCTAAAGAATGCTCAACAACGCCTCGCTCGGAAGCGGGGAGGCGGCGGCGCAGGGGAGAAGCGCATACCCGCTCGTACTTGATGTCCATGGGGTCGTTGAGCTGGGACAGTGAGGCGGGTAGGGAGAACTTGGACATGAGCGCCGGCAGGGACACGCCCGGGAACATCTCCGCAAACCGCTCGTGCACGGGGGACTTCCTGCAAACAGGTTTTTTTTTTTAGCAAGGAATCGAGAGGCTAGCAACATGGGCAGGACTGTATGAGGCGCAAAAACAGTGCACAACAAAGAGCACGCAGGGACGAGTGGTTGGGCTTGCTTTCAGATTCACTCAGCTCAATGTCTCACCTGAAGAGAGAAGCAAGCGACGGCTCTTCTAGAGAGACGAAAAAAAGTTAATCAACGGTATTCAACTCGACACGCTCCGAAATAAAGACCCTACCCAGTTCAGTGCCACTTCGAATACGTAAACCTTTCTTAGCTACTCGGCTTAATCAAGTTATATATGTCAAAAATTTTTATCTGTTAGAATATTAAAAGTATACTTTTAAAATTGTACTGCACCGGCTTCATGTTCTAGAGTCACCTTGAACTAGATCCTTGAACTCCACATGGCAGAGGCATTGTGTGCATTGAGTAAGAAAGCCAAACCTAATGGATACATAGATGACCACAACTAAGGTATAACAACATTTATTATTGCATTTCTCTTCCACATTAGGAACACACACAAAAAAAAGATATTTGGTGCACAACCATTAGGACAAACTCTAAGGGACTGCGACGATACTGCTGCGACCTTGCCTCCTATCTTGTTTGTTTGTGTGTTTTCTTTCCAGCGTCTGGCTGCACCCAGCCATCTTATCTAGGTTCAAAGCAAAGCCCATGTTTTCCTCTCATTGTTTTGTATGCCGAACAGGCTATCTTATTTGATATGTAGGGTGTTTCACCCTCCTTTCACTACGCTACAATGTTTCTCTTTGATCACCAGTGTTCTCTAATTTGATGGTTCATGAAAGACGAGGCGCTCACAGGACTGATGCTGCGGCATTCATTTCATCAACTGTCCCCTGCGTATGTCCCTCTGTAGACTGCTTCTCTGATGCTTGTGTATTTTTTTCCGTGACAATACTCCTATGTGACAATATACTATGTGGCAATGTGTGATGCCTATTCAAGAGTGCTTCACTGCAACTTCGGCAAAGGCAAGCTCATCTCAATGGAAGACTCTAGTAATTCACAACAGCTGGAAAATATCTCGCAACTCTGGCAACCATTAAAACCCGAAATGATGGTGAAATGGGAACCGAAATGCAAAAGACTACACCCCTGCCGACAGCCCAAAACCTGAAAAACCGAACACTCCGGCAGAAAATCTTTCACGAATTTAAATTTCTGGGGTAGACGAGATGCTGAAGAAAGTAACGGGTTATTGCTGAAACCGAAAGCCTGGCTGTAGCAAACCTCTGACACCTTCTTCTGCTATTCGCTAAATGGGGCAGTGTAATTACGGCAGCGACAGCCCAAGCATTCGTGCATGGCGTTAAGGGGGGACACACTGGTCTTAATTAAAACGACTTCTTTTAATTTTCAAGTAAACTTTGTAAAACGTGCCAGTCTTGCTGCTTTTTTCCCACTGATTTCAAATAGTATGCCATTATTAATTCAGTTGGTTAATTAGTTCCCAAGGTAATTACAGATAATTAGCCATTTCTGGTCAATCAATAGACAAAACAGTGTTGGTCTTAAAACTGTAATCTACATTTTTCAATACTGTGAACCCTGGTGAGTGCAATAAGAGACCCAGTTTTTTGATGCACCACTTGGAACTAATTTTACAGCTCATTAAACTGTGGTGGCACCAGTGCCAAGGAACCATTTTGAGTGCCCACTTCAAACACTGAAGTTTAATGGGGTGTAAAATTAGTTCCAAGTGATGCATCGGAAAACCAATTCTCTTACTGCACTCACCAGGGTTCACAGTATTGGAAAATGTAAAGATTACAGTTTTAAGACCAACACTGTTTTGTCTATTGACTGGCCAAAAATGGCAAATTATCTATAATTACCTTGGGAACTAATTACCAACTGAATTAATAGTGGCATATTTGAAATCAGTGGGAAAATAGCAGCAAGACTGGCACATCTTACAAAGTTTACTTGAAAATAATTAGAAGTTGTTTTAAGACCAGTGTCCCCCCTTAATTAAGATAAGAAAAACAAGCCGTCCTAAAATGTAGATGAGCCAACTAGAAGAACAAGTGCCATCAATTTTCCGCTTACCCCACGCACCCATAAATTTAACAAGGTGAATCCCTACATAAGAGCATGAGTTATTATAAACAGTAGCTACACCAACAGTTTTCAAAAAACAGACGCAAGCCGAGGCAAACAAACAAAAGCAGGAGGGGGCCACTCACAGATCTGTGGGCGCGTTGGGAGCGAGGACATAGCAGTTGCTCTCACACAACGGGTAGATTATGGTGGCCTTGGCCCAGTAGACGAGGTGCGCCGAGAGCTGGAACACCTGCCAATGAGGCAGAAGACAATCAACCAACTAGTTATGAAGACAAGGCAGCGGCATACAAGTCAGTCGCAAAACACAATCCCCACAGCCTCCTGGCCTGTCAGTGCTCATACAGCGCCAGCAAAGCCAAAGTTGACTGAAATGCAGGGTTTAAGTTACTTGTGGAACGCTGTGTGTTGACTCCAGACTACCTAGGGTCATACAGCGACGCCATAGCAGGAGACCACAGAAAAACTCCCACTCAATCATCTAAATAATTTTTGGACTTAAGGATCCAGTAGGTTGGGCTGAGAGGGGTCTACACGAGTTTTTGATTAAGCAATCCAAAAAGTTGGACTGAGGCAAAATGTAAATGTGTGCATAGATATCTCGTACTTTTTCACCATAGCGCGTGCCTTAATTCCGAATTTCCTCTCGGAAGTGAGATTAAACCTAACATGTTTCCTCCTTATTTTGTGCAGCCCTCAATGGTCTTGTATTTGCAACGTCACGACAGAACGCTTACACCATGCATAGCTTACTAACCAGTGTTAAAGCTCCAAGGTTGCAGAAGCTCACAGTATGAGCTCAACAGCTTTCACCAACCTGTTCGTTGGTTCAGAAGCCTTTTTTCTTCTGCACACAAGTGATCCCTGACAAGTGCTGTGCATCTACTGCTGCTCCTTCAACAGTTAGAGGTCGGGTTACACCAAATCTTGTCAATAAACTGTTTAAAAAACTCCTTCCCCCCCAAAAGCTAGCACAGCTTAATACTAAGTAATGCAACCTTCAAAAAGCGAGTGTGATTAGCTTAAAATAAAGCAAAGTGCCGTGTTTATCGATAACAGCACACAGCCAAGTGCACACACAATGAGGAAAGTGTGCCAAATCTTGTTCTTTTTTTTTTTTAATTTTTCCCATCGCCCGGTTTTTATCTCTCTCCATTTCCCTTTTTTTTTTTTTCTTCTTCTTCTTCTCTAGCCTCCTTTTGTGTGGGCTGTGCATTACACATTTTGCCTTGGCTTGCCTTGTATCCAGAGTCTTGTACAAGGTTCACCATGTCACGCAAGCATGCAGCAAAGCTTCATCTGTGACATGTAAAAATTACCGGGTGCATTTAGTTCCCAGACTGCATAGCTATAATGCAGAAGCCAAGACAGAGCACTCGTCTCGGAGCTCGAACCAAACTCAAACCTTCCCGCAGCAATAAGTACTTCAAGCAGTCAGAATTTCACAGCCTTTAGAAGAGGAGTAAGAAAAGTAATAGCAACTGCACAAATTACAGAGCGATCCAATGGGTGCCATTCCATGAGCAATGAGAGTCCCAAAGTCTGCCCCCAGGTCAACCCAACGAACCAAGCGGAGCTAACAAGGCAGTTACAAATAAGCAAACAAGGATAAATACCCACGCTGTACGCAGCTCTTCTTTCTTAAAGCCGATGTAGTAGATGAAAATAAAACCACATGAAATACCGCGAAAATATTGACAGCCTCATTCGTAAATAGGTTGATGAATCAGTCGATCGCCACTGTTTCTTGAATGAATGTAGCAAAGGGGATTCGCCTGCTAACATTCCTGTGGGGCGTACTACTCATTCACGACCAACGGGCCTAAAAGCTATCGTGCACCCATACAAAATGTCTTACAGGTCCACGGATATTTTCCTAATGGCCTAGTTTCATTAATCCAGAGATTTATAACTTCGCCACTAAATTAAAAAAGGCCGTGTCAAGTGTGCCGTCTGGCGGTATTATGAGCACTCCACTATATCGACGTCCACCCGCATTTTGTGACAAAACTGCCGCGTCTGGCACTACATCGCTCTAGATAACGTAAAGCTTGGCAACCTAACCTAAACATAACATAAGATAACCTAGCGCACACAAAGAAATAATTTAAAACACCAAAACTAACCTAAGGCATAAAAATTGTAGTTCAATTTCGAGATGAAAAAAAAAAAAAACTGAAACAAGAGCCGGTCTTGAATCACCGCCCTTGGGATCAAGAAGCTAAGACGGATCCTCTACACTACAACGCCAGACTCTATGACTGGTGCTAGCTTAGTCTTAAATATTCGAATGTCGTCGGACGGCACTCTAGCCATGCCTGCAGCGACCAGCTAGAGTGCCATTGGACGGCACTGTAGACACTTCGATTAAAAAAATAAAATTCCTGCTATACTCGATCACAACTTAAGAACGGCACCGGAAGTTGCCGCTGTGCCTTATCACCGTAGCAGGATGTTTCTCCGCGCGGCGCAAGTAGGGCGTTACTGGGAATATTTTGAACATGCCGTGAGCCGTTCCCGTGATTTCTTGGACTTAATATGCTTATAAACGACTCTAGTGATGACAAACAAACTGCGTGAGACAAGGCAGACGATACCACGCATTCATAGCAAACCCCTTTCAAAACGCGTGCGCACTGACGTCACGGGTCCGGCGGTTTGGCGGAGTGATACACTACATGAGGTGGTGCCGTTCTTGAGTTGTAACCGAGTATAGCACCATCTGGTGCAAATCAGATAAACTAGATGTGTTTCTTCTTTATTTTTTGTTTCGGTAGAAAAGTGACATGTTCCTACAATGAGCGAACTATGGCATTAGGAACATTTCTATGGTGAATTCCCTAAAAATTTGGGCCTCACCCTTACATGCAATGGATCTTCATCTCCTCAACTACAAATACTCCACTCCCAGGTCTTCCAACTCAAGCGCGTTTCTAACTGCAAACAATGCCTCGAAGGGCCTCACCTTCTCCGCACTGTGGACTCTTTCGCAACATCTCGCGTCCTGTGCACTGTACCCTACCTCCGCCTCCCACTTGCTCAGACGAACCGCCTTAAAGGGGCCCTTCCAGGCTGTTAAGAGAATAAAGTTTTTTCTCTCTCTCTTTCTATCCATGGATCTGCAAAACGTTTCGTGTGGGTGCACGATAGCTTTTAGGCCCGTGGGTCATGAATGAGTACACCCCACAGGAACGTGATGAGGGGAGTCCACCTCGAGCAAGCGTTTGTGGCTCCGTAAAACCGGAAATGCCCCAGCTGGGCAGTGTTAAGGTGGACGGCGGAAGCGCGAGGAGTGGCACGTGCCTGCTTCAGGGTGAGGTCGGTGTCTCCAGCCAGCTGCACCAGGCTCCGCATGGGGCTGGCGACGTGGATGAGGCGGACCAGCGCGGAGGACGCATCGTTGGGGAGCGACTCCACCAGCTCCCGCTGGTCCACCAGCAGCAGCAGGGCATGGTACGGCCTGGGCGGGGGACACAACAGAGCTGCAACACTGCAGCACACTCGATACGAGCTTAAAAGGGGGGGCACTGCTCTCGGAACAGCTTCTTTTAATTGTTAAGTGAACTCTGTGAACCTTGTCAGTCTTGCTGCTTTTCCCCCAATGGTTTCAAACACGGCATTATTTTCTGAGTCAGTCAATTAGTTCCTGAGATAACTAGCAGGGGTGAGACAGCCCAAAGAGATTTGGGAGCAGTTTTCGGAGCAGCAAAATTTGGATTTTGGAGCAGAAGAAGCTTGATTTGGAGCACGTAGGGACATTTAATACATCGTCTTGTGAGCCTAAAAAATCACAATTTCAGCAATTTGAAGGGTCAAGTACACATTCCAATCAGTTTTGAATACACGTACACTGAAACAGCCTTACGCGAAAGAATTTTAAAAGAGTATCACAAAGTTCTAACTGCACTACCTTTTTCCTAACTGGTGTGATTGTGTTGTGGCTGTACGCAACACTGACAACAAAACTGCCGTTAACATTATCAAATTTGAGGGCTCTGCAATTGTGGCGTGTTTTTTTACCGTTTCAATGCTAAAATTAATATTTTTGTAATCCCAGGCTGCGTTGTACGAACGAGTGTAGTCAGGGCAACAGTTGAGCAACTTTGAGCTAACGGTCGCATGCCTACCCGTTGCAGTCCGTGGGGCGCACGTCCACCCGGTGATCATTTGAGTAGCGTTACTGTTTAGCCACCTAGTTTTGGGCATTAAATTTCACTTCGCATACATCAAGTGTTATTAGTCGCATGCTATGGCAAACATGCAGTCCTGCAGCTATTGGGCGCTGCCTGGACAGGTCGCGGCGCCGCAGCGCCGCCCGCAACTTTCGTGCCGACCGTTCCCTCCCAGGCCGAGGCTCGCAATCGCGCTTCGAAGCATAGCAACACCCCAGCATTTTATAACACCACAACGAGCCAAAAAGTTCAATTCACGAACCCGATTATAGACGCACGCACCGCGTTTCGCACTCAAGGACAAACCACGCCGAAGTCGTAGGCCCCACATTTCAAAACTTTTTTTACGAGCCGCGCAACTTCTCGTAATGTCGCACCAATCTCAAACCATATCCCCGCGTCGACGTCACTGTTTAGAGCCACAATTGATAAAATGAATAGACTGGAACCCAGCTGACAGCGTAAAATAAACCAGGGAAGATATCGGCGATGCGCAGTGAGCGCATGAAGTAGGCAGTAGCAGGCAGATCAGGCGGCGGCCATGTTTGTAGCCACAGCGATGCCTAATCGGGAAGGCCGTTTCAGCGAACCCGGACAGAAAGCCAATCGTGTTTTAGAAGCTATTGTTTGCTTCATTTCTTCAGTCTTTCTATTTTTGCCATTTCTGTGTTTGCAATTGACCGTCAATAAAAGCGGTCACTGGGATGCGGGAGGCTTTCGTCCCCACCGGAACTGACATGAGCATCAAAATACGTGCCTTTCAGGCTCTTTTGGAGCAGTTTGGCGTAATTTTCGCAATTTTCATGCTTTTGGAGCAGCTTGGCGCAGGAAAATGGAATTGTATCAAAAAGGCGCAATATGCGCAGCTGTCTCACCCCTGAACTAGTGATCACTGGCCATTTTCGGAGGAACAATAGGCAAAACAGTGTTGGTCATAACACTGTAATCTTCATATTTTCCAATAGTATGAACCCTGGTGAGTGCAATAAGAGAATCGGTTTTTTGATGCACCGCTTGGAACTAATTTTACAGCTTTGAAAAAAATGGGCCTTTGAAGTGGTTCCTTGCCACTGGTGCATCAAAGATTAATGAGCTGTAAAATTAGTTCCAAGCGGTGCATCAAAAAGTGGTGCATCGAAGCTGCAGGAGCAGTGAATGAGACATCACCACGCATTTGTACAAGTTTTAGCTTGTTTATTTATGTGTCTTGTCATCGCTTTGCACTGTGCCAGTTGTAGTCATCGTCACATGCATCCATATCATTGTGTTCCTCACGCCAAGTACTACATGCACGGCAGCGCTTGACGACAGCTGGGGTAGAGTGGCTAGAATAGAAAAGTGTGGTGATCGTGCTTACTCCTGCGTGGAAATTCCTAATTCCTGCAGGAAATTCCTAATGGCACTGTCACACGCTTCACGTTTGCTGCGACGGCGGCAGATAGACCCAGCACTGTGACAGCATGGAGTATGATTGTTTTCGCGCACAGCACAACAGCCAGAAAATCTTTTCGATACCTATCCTTCGTGCTTGCACAAATTGCGATACCACGAATGTCGTAATTTCTTAATAACTAATACAATCGAAGTTTACAACTGATTGGGTGTGCTTTGACAACCAACCAAATGTAGCCAGCTGGCTCTGACACTTACCAAATGCAAATCAGAAAATTTTTTACTATTAACTGGCAAACGTGCATTTTCTATTTTTGACGTGCTCGTTACAAGCAAACAAAAGCTAATCCCTTTTGATGAATTGCTCATAACTTGTTCGAAATTACAAAGGTTCTAAGCCATCAGCTTTCTTTGCTCAATGAATCTTGCCTTTGGCTGCTAGTTTTATTGTTTTTTTTTTTTTTGTTCTTTGGCGTGTGAACAAATTCAAGCACTGTTTGTGGGATTCTTTGGAAGAAAGCGCATTCAGCCTTTTATTCTGCTGTTACGTGAAGCAACTGAGCTTGAGGTGCTCCTTCCTTTCACAAGAAGGCATGCCTCCTCCTTTTTTAATGCCTTCGTGTAACAGTGTAGCTGGGTGACCAAAAAGAATTTGACAGTCATGCACAGGGAGCATGGCAGACTTCTTTAGTATGTCAGACGCTTTGTAAATGTTTCCAATGTCTAGAAGGGTACGTGCACGGGCTTCATCTTTGTCCTGCGCAGTGAGACGTATGCTGTAAGCCACAGTGAAGAGTGAAACACTCAGCTTGAGTGTTCTTCATGCTCTGCACTCACAGGGGAGTCACCATCCTTAGCGTTTTTCTAGCGAAAGCTACACTGGCCGAGGTAGCGCAAGGAGCATTGGATAGGATTGAATTAGATTAAGTTGGATTGTACTGGATTGAAAACCCAATCCAATTGGAGTACGGGTGTGTAGAGAATTGGGTCTGCGCATTCCAGAGGAGTGACGTCATAGCCGTGGCAGACGCACTGGCGCCAGTGCGTGCCCAGCTGTGCGCCTCCGTTGAGCAGCAGCCAAGTCTGACGCTGAAAGTGCTGGAGCCACTTGATAGCCATTTCGCGTGGATCCTGGAGAGCCATGCTGCGCATGCGCGAGGAGCAGTGACTGGACTGGACTGGAATGAATTGGATTGGATTGGATTGGATTGCTAAACCTAAGCTCACGCTACTTATATCCTGGCATAGCCGAGCTAAGCCACTGCTAATTTTTTTCCTGTTGGATGGCGCTGCTTCTTGCTTGATGCTTCTCGCTCGGAGGAAGTTGTTTCGGGAGGTACCGCATTTACTCGCGTAATCCTCGCACTCGTGTAATCCTCGCACCCCTAATGTGAGCCACCAAAACTTGGATTTTTTTGGTTCCTCGCATAATCCTCGCACCCCCAACTTTGCAGCGGCGAAAGTTGCCTGCTCGCGAAACCCGCATGGTGCACGCCATGGAGGAAAGAAAAGCTTAGGAGAGGCCCTGACGTCACACCCAGCGCAGCCGGAAACGCCATTTCTGTAAGTCGAATGGCGGACCATTGGCCCTCCATGCCATTAGCGGACTCTTTTTGCCTCTCTCTCTCGGTGCACCTTCTTCGCCTCCTCCGTCCTGTATCGCCTCTCTTTTCGTCTGCATCTGCCAGCGCCGAGCCGGCGGAAATCAGCTGATAGGCAGGTAGAAGGCCGTTTTGCAGCGCGTGACCGTGAACCTAAACGCGCGGTTACACTGTTACACGTCTTCAGTGTGGCCGCAGCAGGTTTGCGAAGCGGCTCGCTCTAACAATGCCGCAATGCTCGGTGCCAGGCTGCAAGTCGCGATCGGTACCCAAGGAATTGGGCGTCACTTTCCACCGGTTAGTGCATCATTCCGCTGACAAGTATTGCTGTACATTGGTGTGCATTCATCCTTTGCTTGCAATCGCCGCCGTTTATAGGTTCCCAAGCGATGGAGAACGCCGCAAACAGTGGGCGAACGCCGTGCGGCTATTGGACTGGAAAGTGCCCAAGTTTGCGTTGCAGTTTCACTGGCAATCCCAGAGGTGACTAGTCAATTAAACGGCCGTTCTATATATATAGGTAAGCAGTACTTCATGCAGATTTCACGCTAAAAAATTGTGGAATGTTTTTACCGTTGTTCGCGTGCCTTCGATAGAATTTTTTGCGAAGGAGGAGGAGCAGGAGGAGGAGGCAAAACGTTTTATTGAGTAAAAAAAAATGAGAGGGTGGGTGGCGTCAATAAACTTTTTTTCGCCAAGTTTCAACTTGTCTCAGTGTCAATAAATTCAAGGTGATATAAGTTGAAAACGTTCATACACTAACCTCGCAGTATGAAGCGTTGAAAAGCGAAATCCAGAGCGAGACCACAAAAAGATTCAGATTCCAGATCCAGCACTCTTCCAGTCAACAGACGGACACCTACTAAGGTAATAGGACGATGGAATTATATCAACTGGGAATCTACCTTGTAACAGTTGCAAAAGCACTGCCGCGCATTGCCGGCCTAGCAAACTATATATTGCAGCGGCGATAACCAAAAAATTGAGTTGCGAATCGTTCGGTTGCAAGTCGCCTACGTACTGCACACCGTGTATCACTTCCCGAAAATCTACCAGGCGGGTGTCCGCGCGTACGACGGGACGGCGCGTTCACGATATCTGCACTTCAATAGGCGCGTCGTGATCGCGACCGGAGCAATAGCTTGACGCGGTACAAGGTGCACTTGCAAATAAAAATTAAATGACATATTCACATCGGCGCAGCTGTCGCAACTCGCAGCATCCTTTTCGAGTTCCGCAAGACCACAGCGCAGCAAAGCGAAGCAGCAATCTTCGCAATCGGACGACAAGGCAGGCGCTGCCTTTCCTCCATGACTGGCGAACGGTGGGCGGGCTGTTGCTAGGACGCCGTTGCTAACGCGACTTCCAATGGCCGCCGAAAACACGTGACTTCCTCCACACTTTTGCCAATGTGCGGGGATAGCTGGGGGCCTCTCCTAAGCTTTTCTTTCCTCCATGGTGCACGCGCTCTCCAACGCGCGCCCTCCACCGCCGCCTCTCCGTTCGCCGGGGAGCGCCGTGTATCCAAGGCCATCCAGGCGCCCTAACAACCTGCATGGCTACTCCCTAACAGGCGCCCTAACACGCTACTAACACTGTCCTTGAGCCGGTTTCGCGCATGTTTCGCGTGCGCGCAGCTAGACGGTGTTCGCGCAGCCCGCTGTCGTGTCGTCGTGTCGCCGTCGTGGTCCCGTCGTTGAGCGGTAGCAGTCAGTCAGTCACTCGCGTCAGTGGTGGATAGCTCACTGCCATTTTGAGAACTTTTTGATCTCTTTGTTTTGTGCTTGGTGCCGCTTTGCCATGGGGAAGAACGCCAGCTACACTGATCGAACACGGCAACCGTGCCGCAGGCAGGCACTTCGGCGTCACCGACTTCAACGTGCGTTACTGGAGTAGGGCACGCACATACGACGACGAGATAGGGCGCGCGCCAGATAGCAAAGGCGGCAATTTCATGATCGCTGATGGACGGGAGACTGTTTACGTTGTAAATAATAAAATAAAAAGAAATAGCGGCTGTTGGCAACAATGAGCTTACATATACAAAAAACGACCGCTACATTTAGCGGGATTGGCATAAGGCAAATTGGCAACACTGTGCACCAGATTTTTTTTTCCCCGCATAATTCTCGCACCCCTAACTTTGCATTGACTTTTCCGAAAAAAAAGTGCGAGGATTATGCGAGTAAATACGGTACTTTGGAAAATTGGTAAACTGCACGGGCATAGCTCCCGGGAGCAACAGAGGACTGCCCCAGTAGATTGAGACAGCCTCTCTGTTCACAATATGTTCAAAGTGCCAAGAGGTGTACCTGTCGTCAAAGTGTAGCTCGCACAGAGCTGAGTTTTCTTGAGCTGCTTTTCACTACGACGGATTGCACGCCGCCACTGTGCCAATGCAGACGTGTGTCCTTCGGAACGCCAAACAATGACAGTTTCTTTTTGCAGGACGTGTACCCCGTACAGCAACTCAGCACATAACAAGGACTACACTTTTGCAGCATTAATGCACCTTCAAACTTGCTACAGCACAGGAAGCAAGTGTTACTTTTCTCTAGTCAAATCGGCAATCACCTAGCAGACAATCCCGTGTATACGTGGCCTGGCAATGTGTAAAAGACTGCGCGCGCTGCCTCACGGATCCCTATCGGCGGCCTCAAAGTGTCTCACAGGCGCTGCACGACGCTAATCACACTTTCCTATTCTAGCCATTGTAGATGGGGTGCAGCGGCGGCTCATATATGCACAACGCATGCATGACGTTCCTAGAACTGTGGCTTTGTTGGTTGCTACGCAGTGTGAGGCGCTCCTAAAGGTTTTCACCAGGTGTATTTCTTTTATTAGGTGCGGAGTACCTTAGGCCCGCACAGTGTCCGTCCGCATCCGTGCGCATAGCATTTACAATCACAAAGACTCATACAGGCACCGGCAGGGTTCGAGCCAGTGTCTGGTAGACCAGGCAGAGTTAGTGTCGGTCATCTTACCCACTGGGCTACGACCGTGAGTTAGTACCCCAGAGTCAAAGGGCTTACTTCCTTGCCTGTAACGGTGCGGAGTACCTTAGGCCCTCCCTATGTCTGTCCGCGTCCATCTGTGCGCACACCACCATCAAGCAAAAATCAAGCGAAATTCTATTTGAGCCGCGAGTTGCAGTTCCATTTACAGAATAATCAAGGTGCAGCTTACAGTTCAAATCGAATGACGGTCGGGGCGCAAATCAGGTGTCACTCAGGGCGCAACTTGGATGTCATTTCGAGTCCCCGTACTCCACACCCTCCCCATCATCCACGGAGTGGAGATGCTGCCATTCTTTTTTTTTTTCATTTTATTTATTTTCAAATTTTGGGGGGCTAAAGCCACTGCGCGAGCCGGGGATGCTCGGCAGTCGCCACAAGGCAAGTGCTCATGAGCGCTCAACATTTTCTTGGTATTTTTAACACGTTACGCACCACACATTACAACAGCTCCGCCGTTAAAATGTCTTTTGAGGCTTGAATAAAGCCGAGTGATTTGCCAAAGGCTGGTTCTTTCAAACTGAACAAGGTTGTATTCTGTCTTCACGGCCGCTTTACTGAAGGAAGACACACTGCTGACCGACGACTGGTCGAAAGACCATAGAGGGTGAGCTGGCAGCACTTGCCAAAGTGAGAACGTAAGATGGTAAACCTGAACCACATTGTGCGGGTCATTTCACAATGCTACCCGTACAAATTAATGTTACAGGTTTCTCAAACAAGAGGAAAAAAAAAAAGCATGATAAACCTCCTCAACAATTCCCCCCTGCCCTAGACATAAACCCTCAACAAATACACAGATTCAATATTGCTGAACGTGGCGCGTGTCTTCACAATACAAGAGTAGAAGACAGAAGTTCAAAGCACACATTCTCCCGGTATAGCCATCCGCAGCACTGCAGAGATGAAGGCATGTTACTTTGCAGTGCACTGGCTAGACTATGTCAAAACCAAGGAATCCGGCTTGGAATGTTGTCTGGGGGCTGCGGAATCTGCCCCTCCATTATGTCAAACACCAAACAGTCACTGTTACAGACATCACTGACCAGCATAGGCACTCTGGAAAATGAATGGCAGGGGGCGGCTACTCACCTGAGTTGTGTGAGACACTTCTGGATGGCGTCGGCCTGGAAAAGGGTGAAAGCACAGCGTTCAGGAGCAATTTTGCGATGTAGAAATTCCCAACAAATACAGTGCGACATTAACTTTGCACACTGGAGGTTTTCCGTTATTCATTTTTATGCAAGGCCTACGTTGTCTACGTCACCCACTCTGGGGTACCTAGCTGGCTGGCTATGAGACTAGTACCTACCCTGTCATCATGCATAGCTGTCTACTGTAACCAACATGCTTGTAGAGGTTGCAATACAGGACAAGTGTTATTATGGCCCCAGGGGGAAAATGTTAGCAGTAATACGAAACAGACTCCCGCTCCAGGATTTCTTTCTTGCGCACTTGCAAAGATCCTTATCAGTGGGCACTTACGAGAAAATAGAGAAAATTCTTCCAATCTAAAGGATGCTCCATATCTAAAGGCAATCATCGAAGATGGATTCTGCCAGTAATGTCCTCGGAAAAATTCAATTAGCTCCTTGTTTTTCATTATTTCTCCTTATAAGCACCCGCTCCTTCCTTCCTTCCTGAACTTGGACTGGATTATCAAGAAATCACAGTCCCCCTTTGAGCCAGCTGCCTCATTTTAACAGCTGTGCTCCCCAGAGTGGCCAGGCTACTGCCCCTTCCCGCTTGGCAAATGCGTCAAAAGCAAAGCAAGGGGACCAGCACGCACACAAGCACAACTCGGAGACCAACAGAGTGCCTGGTGCAAACATCGAACACGGGAGGGCGGTACAAGAGAGTAACCGGACCCCCCCGCCACCCTCGCCCACCTTGGGGCAGCTGCGTGCCAGGTGCAGCCGATGGACCTTGTGCGGCAGGCAGAAGGAGACGCTGATCCAGCGGTTGATGTGCAGCTGCACGGACCCACTGCTGTGCAGCCTGGGATAATGAGGAAGGGGCAGAAGGGGAAGGCGGGACACTCGCTGGCTCATTCCATATCGAGCGTCTCAGCTGCTACCACAACCAACAAGAGTGCATGCACCGACTCCAAATAACGTCACACTGTTTAACAGGTGCAGTACCACAGAGTTGGCAAGCTCATTTTGGGCCCAGCACTGAAAGTGGTAGGGGGCGAACAACTTCTTTTTGCGCTTTAACTGGAAGATTTCAACTTTCAAAGCTCTCCTTCGACTTTTGTTTAACAGCAAACGACGCTCTGTGTTTGCATACAGAGACAAGTAATTGAAGCTGGCATTGCTGTCGAATGTGTTTTCCCTCCACTTTTGTGCATGCAGGGGTGAGACAGCCAAACCAGATTTGGGAGCAATTTTTGGAGCAGCGAAATCTCGATTTTGGAGCAGAAGAACCTTGATTTGGAGCAGAAGAACATTTATTATGTCACCTTAGGAGCCTAAAAAATCAAAATTTTGGAAACTCAGGGAGGGGGGGAAGTGCACTTTTTAATCGGTTTTGAACGTACGCAACACTTAAACAGTCTTTCGATTGAGTTTTTCTACCAGAGTATCAAAAGGCACGAACTGCACTACATCTTTACCAAGCATTTTTAAATTCTACCCGCCGCGGTGGCTCAGTGGCTAAGGCGTGGCGCTGCTGAGCACGAGGTCGCAGGTTCAATTCCCGGCTGTGGCGGCCGCTTCTCTGATGGAGGCAAAAAGCAAAAACGCCCGTATGTACCGAGATTTTGGCGCACGTTAAAGATCCCCAGGTGGTCAAAAATAATCCGGAGCCCTCCACTACGGCGCGCCTCATCGCCTGCGTTGCGTCAGCGCGTTAAACCCTACAATCAAACAACATCAACATCAATTTTTAAATTCTTAGGCTCTATGCATGGATAGCCTGGAGCGCCGTTGAGGATATCGAATTGAAAACCTGAACAATTGTAAGGCATTTTTACTATCATGTCAATGCCTAAATTATTATTCGTGTATTCCCAGACTGGGCTTTACGCACAAGTGTAGAGCCACGGCAAAAGTTGCGCCACAGAACAGGGAGGACTTTGTTGCGCACAGCGAGGTGACAGTCGTCCCACCCTACCAGCGCCCCCCAATTTCAATTACCAAGGTGCACGTTCACAACGATCGTAATTTGAGTAAAGTTGGTATGTTTAGCCACCTCCCTTTTGGAATTAAATTTCACTTCAGATAGATTAACCTTTATTACTAGCGTGCAATAAGAGCCCGTCCCATTATCGGGCACTGGTTGAACATTTTGCGGCGATGTAGCCTGCACCGCCACTTCTGCAGTGTCGATCGTCCCATTCCCGCCGCTCGCTGTCAAAGGCAGCAATAACTCGGCGTTTTATAACACCACAACGACTCCGAAATTTCACTTCAAGCACACACCGCTCCTCACACTCAAAGCCGAAACACGGCGAATTCACGGGCCCCACGCCGTTTTATGATGAACTGTCGCGCAACTTCCCGCAACAGATCAAACGACAAAATGTAAACCCAGCCACCCCCATAACCAAAACAACGGTAGAAATCAGCGAAGAGCACTCTGCCTGAAACACGAGCAACTGCTTTGCCCGGCGGCCATGTTTTCCAATCTTCACCACACCAAGCTGGCGGCGCCCAAAGATGTCGTTCCAGAGATACAGCGCTCCGAAGATAGTCGTTTTTTCATCAACTTGCACAAGTAGTTTGTCGCCTCAGTACACATAGGTATTTTTTCTACAGGACTTTGCAATGGTTTTCGATGGGAAAAAGTTTAAAAACTCACAGAATATAACATGTGCAACCCGACATTGGGACTTTCGAAAAAACTACCTCGGGGACAAATATGAGCAATCAATCAAACCTTTACAAACAACATCACCCTGGGGGTGCTGGAAAATTATGCCGTCAGTAAGCATTTTTCCCCACTCAAACTGACGGGAGCGTTAAAATTCTTGGCTCTCAGACTGTTTTGGAGCAGTTTGGCGCAATTTTTGCAATTTTCAAGCTTGTGGAGCAGCTTGGCGCAGGAAAACAAATTCGTATCAAAACTGCGCAATATGCGCAGCTGTCTCACCCCTGTGCATGAAAAAAGAGCGCACCATACGCTGTGAAGCGGGACTGCCTACATAGCCATTCAAGCAAGGTTGCCGCTGATCCCCAGGAAAAGAAGAGAAAAACACCCATGCAATTCTCCAGCCACAGCAGCACCCAAGGGCTAGACAAGTCAGGCAGGCAACTTCAGACTCTCGCCTCTCTTTGTAGTATATAGGTGGTACTCGTTGAAAAGTTTAGTGGTCAATTTCTTTGCTTGGCAACACCGAAGACGGCCACAGACATGGCCGATGCACCACGGACATAGCGCGGCTTTGGCCGCTGCGCCCGCACGCCGAAGAAAAAAAAAAAACACCGGCATGCGTCGTCTGTTTCATTTCAACCCGATTCTCAACGGTGGTGTCAACAGAGGTGTTATTAATCACACTCACATTGGACTCGAGGCAATACTTTGCGTTCGTTGAGGTAGAGTTTGTTAACGTGTGACACAGTTGACACAGTCATGTGCTTAGCACAGAGAAGTGCCGCCATCCCGCGGAGACCAGCGTAACGAGTGACGACGCACTCACACAGTTGCCTGCATGTGCGCCTTGCCAGTGAATACAAGCAATAGACACCGACAGTAATAAAGTGCAACGGCTCTCGTGTCCACTCACATAAATCTTCTGAATGTGCATGCCCAACAATATAAAACGTTTGACAAAAACTAAAACCGAAGCAGATCAAACAACCACTACAAATAAGAGAACCTGCTTGACAAGTTTAACAGTTGAAGTTTGCACCTTTTAATAACAAACACGTGCATAGCAGAAGTTAATTTCCGGCATGCACCTGTCTCACTGTGTGTTTCAAAAAATGCTTAGACAAGCTACTCCAATCCCATTTCATTACCCACAATTTCTGATGTCACAAATTGCACTGCAGGAAAGTGTATGGGGCAGTGACCCATCTACTTTCAGGCTTGTGGCATTATCTGCATCAACGGGCAAGTGCTGCTGCCAAGGGTGGCATATCCGTTTCACAACCCTCTAATCTACTAGCGACTAACTTGTTTCTGCCTTTCAGTGTTCTCCCAGGTATTGTGTACCATCACTTGGGGTACTGTAAACAACATTAGCTTGCTCTTCGCAATTTCCTTTCAGCCACATGAGCTTAGTTTATTTGAGTAAGGGAGGACAAAGCAAGTAAAACTATTTTTGTTATTTATAGACCAAATTCAGTCAAATTACGAGAATTTATGTACTTAACTGACCTAATAACAAAACGTGGATCAGTTTAAAAATATCTTCTATACTTTTTGAGTTACCAGCCTAATTACCTTCACAAAGACACCCCAAAATAAATTAACTAATTAGACAAGAGCTCAACAAGATTTTTGTGTCAGTGTGATCAGGAAGGTCTATTCTTTGCAAGGAAGCTATTAGATTACTGCTTTACTTCCTTTAGGCATCGAAAAAGAATGACAGAAGCTTGACTTTCTTTATGTCATGAAACCATTTCTGATTTCGAAAGGAAGGTGAAACTTTTCTTGTTTCCAATAGCGTCCTTGCACAGAATAAACATTTCTGATCACTGACGCACAAATCTTGTTCACTTCTTGCTTAATTAGTTTCTTGCTTAATTATGCTGAATGCAACTTTCAGGTAATTCGTCTTCTAACGTAAAAAGTATAAAAGGTATCCTTAAACCCATTTCAGTTTGGTGTTAGAATGGCTAGTTACATGAATGCTCCTAATTCGATTCAATTTGGTACATAAATAAAAAAAAGGTCATTGTACTTGCCACGTCCCCCCTTAAGCTCTGATTGTAGCCTGCTGACACAGTTTATCAGCATCTCACAAACCTCTCTATTTTGTAGCTCAGACATGCTAGTCACGTGCACGCAAAACGAAGCTGACAAAAGACACGCAACAGGGAAAAATGGGGAGTCCGTACTAACACCACTCACTCATTGTACGCTTTCTGCAGACCGCGCGCCAGTTGACTTCGCCGCAAGATCAGGTAATACGGAGACTCCCCGCTGTCTGGTCGCGTGTACACAAAATGTGGGGGGGAAAAAAGAAAAAAAAACATCTGTTACAATTAGAAGCTGCCATCATGCTTTGACCAAAACCTATCACAAGAGTGCCCCACCATCTGACAGATGGAGTACTTTGCACTAAATTACAAAAAACTGTTTCTGCAAACTTAGAGTTGAAAGTTTGGCCAGTTTTCTCAAAACACAGCGCATGGGGAGATGAACTGTACACACAAAGACATTTCCCCACCAAAATAGAACAACACCAAAGCTACTATTTATTTAACCCAGTTTTATTATATATTATAGCCCATTATAGTACATTATGCTGCAACGAAATAGGAGGTCTGTACCAGTCATGATGACACTCAGTAAGATGCTTCCAATGCTTGACAAAGCAAGAACTTGAATTACTGCAGTCTCCCGTAGCTTATGGCAGTCACTACTATTGACTGTTGGCTTTGAGAACAAAGCAGAAAAATACTAGTACTGTCAAATGCGACTTAAAGCAAGATTGCAAGAAAACTCCACTGAATTAGCTTTCGTATAACTTATACAAAATTTCGAATGGTTTAAAGGTTAAAATACCCCGTGATTAAAACAGAAGACTGAATTCTCCAGCACAGCTTTGCTTCATATAATGATAAACCAAGGGAAAATGGAACGTCAAGCTGACACCCATCTTTGAATTTTTTTTGTTTAAATTTCCGCTTCTTAAAAGATCTATCTGTTTAGTGTTGTATATTAGTGCGCATTGGATTGACTTGCTTCTTGCATTTAGGAGCCCTGGAAGCAAACAAGTTCTTATCCAAGTCACACTTCACAACACGAAGGCAAAATATTGTCTCAGCAGGTTACAAGCGCACGTGGTTTTGAGCAGCATGCATCAATACGACACTGCGAGAAGCGAAAAAAGAAATGCTGTAAATACACCCCATCCAGCATTTTTGTGTCTGAGGTTTGACACAGACACTTTCAGCTGCCTAATAATGTCGCTCTGCATCAACAGGCTTTTTTCGCCATTACCATGTCCAGCAACTACAACTTTCACAAAAAAATAATAATAAAAAGAGAAGAAATGAAGTCAAGAGCATGATGGAATTCCGTCTGGCCGGGAGGGTACATGCGGAACAAAAAAGAGACTCCGACCAGTCCAAACAAAAACGTACTGACGTTTCGGCTTCCAGCACGGAAGCCTTGTTCGCAAGCATGCATCACCAGAAGTGGGTCATTTAAGTGGGCTTGAGTAATCGCTGCAAAGAGCGTGCGTAGATCGGGTTTAGAGTTCCGTTATTACGGCTGACTGTGTTAGATGTGGTCTGAATGATTAGTGATTCCGGACGAAGTGGTGATGCTGTCATTTTTTTCTGTTGCGGCGATTCTTGCGTTGTCCCGATCAATCTTGTGGGCATTCACGACGGTGTGTTCAGATAAAGCATTGTTGCAAGCACTCTTATTCTTTATGTCATGGGCGTGCTGCTGCAGACGATCTTTGTAATTCCCTGATTACTGACAAATTAACAAATTACTGGCAGCAATTACTCAAGCCCACTTAGACGATTCACTCCTGGTGATGCATTCACTGTGAACAAGGCTTCCGTTATGGAAGCCTAAATGTAAGTACGTTTTTGTTTGGATTGGTTGGAGTTTCTTCTTTGTCCTGAAAAGGAGGAGAAAAGACCGCGTCCCACCTTCGGGCATGGCGACAGTGTCGTCGTGAGCCTGCAGCATGCTCTTGAGCTCCATGCTGAGGTAGTTGCAGCGGTTCTCTTCCGACGCCAGGGCGATGGCAATCTTGTGCGTGAAGTCATGGTAGAAGTTCACTATGTCATGGCTGGCATTGGCCTTTTTTCAAGGGTAATTGCGGGAAAGGGAACACAGACTCAGTGGTGGTCACTGTATACCTACTCATCCCAAAAGAGAATAAATGACACTCAAAAGGCCGACGCGAACCTCAGTGCCAGTTGATGTAACTATTAAATGCGATGGCAACTGGCTGACTGAAATTACGTATTTCAAGTGACTTATCACCAAGTCTTAACCTACCCTTTGGGGGTGTGTTTTGCTCTAGGAACATATACTAGGCTAAATGCCAAGTTCTCTCCGCACATCAACAGCCGCTGTCTCGGCACATACAGATGATGCAGTGAGGAACTCAAGCTCAAAAGCTACGAGTCATGCGATCGTTATGAGCAGACTTGGCAGTAATGAAATTGCAGTAATTAAATTGATTTTTGCTGTAATGGGTGATGTAATGAATTACTTTAGAGTGGTGGTAATTTAGTGATGTAATAAATTCCTTCAGGCCAGCAATTTCATGGAAATTAGCCATTACCTTCCCAATGACTTTTGACACCAATATAGTCTGTCCACTTCTCTTACGGCATAAGAAGTTGACCACGAAAAGTTGACCAAGTAGAGTTCTAATACCCAGAGAGTCTCTGGGCATTGAAACTCTATGAACGCAAAGGAAGCAACGCTTCGATGAGAGCTGCGCCTGCTTTCTCGTGCCTCTTCGTTCGCTTTTTATGCGTTCCGGGAATGCCATGGCGACAGTCAGTAATTTCAAAGTAATTTCATTACTTTTGACAAGTAATAGTAATTTATTGTCATTACTTTCGGCCACCTGTAATTTCTAATTTAATTACGTTTTAGAAAATTTTAGGAAAGTAATGAGTAATGTAATTTAATTACTTTTTAGAAGTAATCTTCCCATCTCTGGTTATGAGATAAAAGCATGGCTAACTAGCTGGAATAATTGTCACATCAAATCGGCTGTTGCACACAGCAGGATTATGGCTGATAAAAAAAATGTTGAAACACTCTTGGCTTACACCAACCCAAGGCCACCTTTGGAATCAAAGTTCATTAATTTCATTCTCCCCGTCAATTTTTTGCCTGCATGTGCTGTTTGATACCTTGACCCCTTGATACTATCTGTTATGTGATCCACTTGTTGAGCATCATTCCAATCACGTGCCCTGCCCAACTTACTTTTTTTCTCCTGAATATGAACTACATGCAGTAGCGTCCTCTACGTGGGGGTGTTTTCTGACCCACCCCGCTTGGTTCTTAACCCTACGTGTGGCAATCACTGTCTCTCTTTCCATGAATTTTTGAGCTGCTCTCAGCTTTCTCCGAGAGAGCTCCTAAATTGCTGTTTAGAACTCAGCCATTTGGTTGAGCACTGAATGATCTGGAGAATTGTCTAAATATAATCAGGGACCAAACAAAACCTCGTATCAGGCTTATACGGCCAACAAAACAGGATTAGTTCTGGCTGAATGCAAGGTTTCTTACCAAATCACCTGTCTTGCTTAGCCAAAACATACCAGAGACTGCTCTGCCTCAGCGAAAAACCATTCAACTTGTTTGTGTCCCAACACTGTTTTTGAGATCGCGAAAAGACACAGCTTCCGACACAGCTTGCATTTGGCAGTGTTAAAGGTGGGGACACTGATCTTGAGAAACCGTAAATTTTCAAAAAAAAAATAAATCACTTTTCTGTATTAATTTTATTTGCTGTCTACAGGCCCCAAAGAATGTACCTGAAAAATATTATAGCTGTACCTAAGTATTTACAAAGCTGTCGCCCTTTGAATTCGTCTAAATGACCATTTTTGCCTATGGTTCCAAAATTCGTACCTTGCTTTCTCAGGACCAACTTTTTTTCCCATGGGGTCCCCCTGTCAGGTACAATATCCTGGGATGTACTGGTGAGATTTGTATCATTTGGAAGCTGCATTTGGAAGCTTATGAACTGAACAGTGCAATAAAATGACAGAGATATAGAATTTCTTTTTGCAAGCATAAGATTTTATGTGGTTCATTATGTGAAAACATTGGTAATTGATGAACTGACATTTAATCAGTTTACGGCGTTTGCAGGAACAATGCTAAAATTACCGCTCTGGTATAGCTGCCCTCCCTGGTCCTTCTAGCCAAAGGGATAAAAAATATTCCAGTAGTTCATAGGTAGATAATGAAAATTGCATAACATGTTGCACAACTCTCAACTTACACCGCATAGATGAAAACTGAATGCATATTTGCACTCACGATGTTAAAATACATTTAACGTGTAAATCTCAAGCACATAGGTTAAAAAAAAAAAATGTCCTCAAGACCAGTGTCCCCCCTTACAACCAACCAGCGCATCAGAATTGACAGCTCAAAGTGCTGCGAAGGTGGGCACGGCACTTCGAGTTGTCATCTTCGCACCCTTGAGAAGCTGCGCCCTGTGTATTCTTTTTGCTCTTGCATGCTAACAGTGTTTCCGAACCAAGAAACGCACATATTTCTCAAACCATAGAGCGTCATTTAGAAATGATGCCACCGTTTTACAGAATTCATGATTGTAGGGTTTAACGCGCCAACGCAACGCAGGCAATGAGGCGCGCCATAGTGGAGGGCACCGGATTAATTTTGACCACCTGGGGATCTTTAACGTGCGTCGAAATCTCATACACACGGGCATTTCGTTTTACAGAATTTGGCGCCAAGAAGTACAAAATGTCCAGCTATTTATTTACAGAGCAGCACCTGCTCAAACAAGAACTGTCTCAAGCCCTGACAACCACAAGAAGCCGTTGCCAGTACAAACAAGTAGTCCGTGTGCTCTAGAGCATGGTTTCTCAAAGTGGGTTCCGCGGAACATAGGGGTTCCGCAGGCCCCTCCTCAGGGTTCCGCGAGCCACTGATAAATTTTCCCTGGTTCCGCAGTCGCAAAGTCTTATATGGTGAACTTGAGGTGGCGATCGATCTAAGGAACCTCCATTACTCTACTCACGCCCGAGTGTCAGTAAGCACATCTTGGCGCATAACAGAAACGCGCGAGCTCCGCCATAAATCTCGCCAGCAGCTTGTAGCCAGCCAGACTCCGAAAACGGACCACGTGGTTAAACTATTGCACTTGAATCTCGGCCTTATATTACCCCCCATGCGCATTTCTCCTGTTTGGAGATAGGTGCCGCTAGCGTACGCATTCGCGTAAAGTCGACGGAAAAAAAAAACGATACCCTTGCTTGCTTTTGAATTTATTGCACGTTAATGTAGCATGAACGGAATGAAAAATGGCGGGAGGGGGGGGGGGGGGTTCCTTGGCCCTTAACGGAACTTAGCATGCTTGCGAACCCCTGCTCTAGAGAACTGTGAAGGGTGTAGCAAACAACACGTTTGTAATTACGACGTAAGAGGTTCAAATGTCTCTACACTCAAAAACAGATGCATATGTGCTGACCATTTCCTTCATATGTTTTGATGATCATGTATGAGTCGAGAAACATTCTAATGTTCGGCCGCGGTAATTACCTTGAGGGCAAACACGACGTTGAACATGAGAAATGTTGACGTTTCTCGCTTGGAGCACAACTGGACGGGATGGCCCACGAATCGAACATCGTTCACCTTTAGTTCGAACTTGCGGTTGCAAAGGTCGCTTTTGGTTGCAAAGAGGTTGGACAGGGCTTTGTCTGAAATCCTGGTGAAAAAAAAGTGAGGGCACGTAGATTCGGCAGCAGTACTTATGATTGGGTAGCGGTTTCAATTAAATTAGTTGTGAGTACAGCGTCGTCCAGTCATCTTCTTTCCCTCATGTTGTGTCTACTACACTGCCATTCAAGATGCTTAACCAATACCGACTTGCCCAAATACCAATCCTTTTGAAAAAAAAAAAAGGAACAAGCTTAATCATCCCTTATTTGGCGCAAACATAAATAAGATGGGAAATGGTAGAAAGAAAGGTTATACAGCTCCTCCAGAGAAAGCATGGCACATCTTAATTAAAAAAAACACTAAAATTCATGCTCTCACAGCTTAAATACAAACCGAGCAGTGATGACAGAATATATACATGCAAGCATGCGCCGCAAAGTTTTCGTACAAGTCGTGTGTGCTGTTCCCCCGGCATGCTCTAATGGAAAATAAGCACAGGATAACATCTGCAGTGTGGGTGACAATTAGCATAGAACATGTGCCGGGTACAACAAAATCGTTACTTACAACACTAAGTTTTTGTCAGAAACCTCTGAACAGGTTCTGGCTCTGAAATTAAAAGTTTGGAAGACACAGCATGAAGTCAAGCCGGCAGCAGGAGCGCGAATGCGCGCACATTTACGCCAACGTTGTTGACAAAGTTGGTATATTAATCGCACGCACGTCCGCACCTGGTGGTATTGAGAGTGTCTTCGTTCACAATCAATGCGTACGGGTTGCTCCGTTTTTCTGAAAAGATAAAACGCGCGCAGACGTCACTGCACCCGGACACCCCCGCACCAGCAGAGACAGCTGACGGCGGCGCAGAAGATCCGTGAACTCACTGCTGGAGTGGGGATCCTTTTCCGTGTCGACGGCGTACGGGTAACGGAACAATAGGCGGTCACCTTTGCTACCAGACTTCACGAGATAAACGCCCAAAGGACTGGTTTCGTCCATTTTCACTTCGCGACGCTGTCTGAGAAGACTTCTCGACACCTCACAGCACCTCAGCTTCTGCTACCACAAGTTACATACAGCTGGGCAACACAGTTTAAAAAAAGTAGTTCTTCATTGTGCCAGCGTACGAATACAATTTGTTTGGAGTTTTGTCATCGCCTCTTGTATTTTACAACGCCAAACAAATGCGCCCTGAGCAGCCAATCCAGCCCTTTCCTTCTATACCAATCTCTTTCTCTCAATTGATAGCCTTCCCAGTGCTTTAGTCACGTGACCAGTTAATCTTGGGGCGACGCTTGGTGGAAAGCGGCAAAGTTGGCAAAACTCCGCCGTGGTTCCGAGTTTTTTCTAACGCTGACGAGAGCGCCGTTACTGCCGTTAATTCAACTATTTTAAACATCAATTGCTTTTGAAACCAGGCACAAGCCGCTCTCAGTTTCCGTTATGGTGGGTGATCCCGGTTAATCTTGAGGCCCCACCTTACGACATGTGGGCACTGCAGGTGTACCACATACTCCCATAGGAAGCGGGTGATGTGTTCGGCATTGTGAAATACAGGAGGCGATAGTTTTGTGCAAGAAATAACCTTCCCAAATACTCCCATTAGACATAATCTTTAATTAAATTGTAATACAATTTTTGTAGCTTGTGTTGGCGTTGATAATTTTACTTACATAGCAAATTATGGCCATATCATTAGAACTATTTTTTCTACGCGGACGTATGACGGCGAGCTGAGACAAAACAACATGTATCTGCTTGGCCCCGTATCACAGTGAAACCTGAACAGCACAGATCGCGGACGTCGTGAGCTTACGGCTGGCGTTTCGCTAATCTTGCCGCGACGGATTCCTTGACGGCTTGCATCCAACGCATGGAGATAAATAAGGCCAAGATTCTTGAAGAGAAGCTTCGAGAAGCAGCATGCTACGGCGACGAGGAAGCCGTGATAACGCTGGTTGAACGCAACGTGCGGGTCAACTCTCAGCATGACATTAACGGATGGTGAGTAAATGAAAGGGCCACAAAAATCTGGCTCACTGAAAGAGAACTTGGCTAGCAGATCGTCTATATGAAAGCCAAGTGTTTGGCGCATGTAAGTGCGCTTCAACGCAAAACACTTGTGCTATGCCAGGAAGCCGACCGCGTGCTAGTCAGGGCGTTGACCAACTGAATCAAAATCAAAACCAGGTCGTTATGTAAAGTTTGGGCGTGCGTTTTCGGTAGAAACCGCTTGAGTTATTACTAGGAGACATATTGCAGAAGGATTTAAGTTGCTCGATAAGCACCTGTTTGCACTGTTCAGATTTTCCGTGCATGAGCTGCGCTCTGTACTGCACTAATTTCTTCCTTGCAGTGATCGAACATAACCGCATGAACATAAAAGACGCATCGTTATTAGCGATTCTAACATTTGTAAAACAAGAGAGAAAGGCTGATCTGTTTCAGAAGTAATTCTAGATGCCAAAGCGCTTACAAGCCCGCGGCGTTGTTGTTGTTGACAGTTGAGGCGGCGTCCGAGAAAGTTGGTGTTACAAAATGTGAAGTAGAAAGGTGCAAATCATGTGTCGTCCCTTTTTACTTTATTAACTCTATGTTACTTGCGATAGCTTCATGTGCTTGCTCACCTAAATAATTCTTTGCACGATATTGGCATTCATAGGTGTGCTACTTGTATAAAATTTCTAAATGTTTAATATTCCCCAGTCATTTTTGCGGCTGACAGACCATACAATAAATTACTAATTTTGGTGAATCACCTCAAACTTGCAAGAAACACCCGCGCTGATTTTTACGCGAAAATATTGTTACTGTCAAAAAACCAATTAATGTTTGCAAGGTCATTTTTTTCCTTTCAGCACATCGAAAGGAAAGGCATTGGACTTTTGAAAATCCTCTCTTGATAACCAAGTATTTTTGACCAATAAAGCAGATATAAAAATATTACGCACAAAAAACATGGCAGGATAATGATGTTCCGTGTCTCTCCTGCCACAAAATAACGAAAGACTTCGAATTTGCTTCGAATTGATCTCGCATGAAAAATTGGGCGCATACACCAGGGGACCTTACCAAACTCTAGGTCTGTCTAAGATGTAAAAAAAGAAAGGTATATCTGAGATAATTCTGCCATTTTTATTACATGGGATCTGGCTTTGCAGACAGTGTTTTCTAAAATGGTTTGTCCAACCTTGATATGGAAAGAGCATCGTACAGCGTGTGAGCATCTTGACTTGGCTCACTGCCATGTTTCGGTCCAGCTAATGCTCGTTTTCTAACTCGGTTGCTGCACAGGATGTAAGCGATGCACGTGAAGTTAGGTGACAATAGCATGAATTGGCGCGAAACGCGGCAGTGAACGATGCCGTACGATGTTCTTTCCATATCAGAGTTGGACATGAACTATCGTAACATATTCCAACTGCGCATGCACGTACTGAGAGCCATGTGCTCTGTTGTTCGTATTTCAACATATCTTGATGGCACAGTCCAGCCCGCTTATAACAAACACGTAGGAGAATGGAAATTAGTTTGTTATAGCCATTTTCCGCTATATCTGAACATAAGATATATATATATACAAATAGTAATCGGAATAGAAGATTTGTTCTTTATAGCCGAGATTTCATTAATACAGTGAAACCTCATTAATCCGTACCTGACGGGGATGCGAAGGAAGTACGTACTAACTGGCACTACAGTTTATCCGAATGCATTAGGTCAAAGGGTAACCAAGTCGAGGATTCGGCTTAACTACGTATAAAAAGAAACTGCGGCTAATGCAGGTATGGTTTAACAAGGATCCACTGTACTGGATTTTGACAGACGGTATGCGACTGCAAATTTTGGTTTATGACCAACCTGTCTGCACAAAATGCAGTGTAACCTCGTGTATGAACACGCTTAGTCTTGATACAATTTGTGCAGTTGAGAGGAAGTACAGGATGTGTCTTTAATGTTGTTGCAGGAAAGCATGGGCATACATTAATAAGCTTTTGATGCTTATGATGATGGATGTGTGGCTTGTTCCCCTGCCAGGACGCCCCTGCACTGGGCCTGCAAGAGGGGCCACGTGGCCACTGTGCGCTACCTGCTGGCCCAGGGTGCCGACCCGAGCATCACCACCTTCAAGGGCGAGACGCCCGCAGCCCTCACGGACAACGAAGACATCCGGGCACTCCTCGGGGGTCAGTACCACGGGGGTGATGCAAGAGTGGCTTGAAAATGGCTTTTTATCGCAGGCAGAAAGTGGCACATGGCCCTAAGGCCAATCTGTCTGCATGAGAGTCACGGCACACTGTCACCGTCACCACCGATAACTTCTTGTGTGGTGTCGGGATGGTGCAATTGGAACTTAATGTGTGGCAAAAGGGAGTAGAAATCCAACATGCAACTGAAGGTCAAAGCTGTGATAGCAATGCAGGAGTGACATGTCACAAGTACACTCATCAATTATCTATTGCACTATCAAAACATTATAGTTACGATAAGGACTTTGTGAATGGCTAGTTACAACCCAGGAGAAAATGTGGCTGGTCCCAGCTGGTTTATGGTTAAATTCCCAGCTGGGACTAGCTGGTTCCAGCTGGGACCAGCTACGACCAGCTGGACCCAGCTTGGAATTTAACCATAAACCAGCTGGGACCAGCTACCATTTTCTCTTGGGAAGTGAGGCCTTTTCAGCCCAGCTGACATTATAATCACGTCATGTGATATTTTATTATCAACCTACCCTCTGTCATACAATTTTCAAAGCATGTACAGTAAACCCTTGTTACCACCAAGTCGTCGGTGCAGGAAACTGTGCGAATTCTTGGAACATGAAACTGATTCTTCGTTAAAAGCAGAGATAATTTGCTCTCGGTGCACTTCAATGGGTACTGTGCAACACTTCAGGTAGAGCCAGATATAAAGCAATTTCACGATAACAACGGTTTACTATACATGGTGATTTTCCCCACCCTCTTGCCTTTATCCCCCAGTGCGGTTGAGTTGTCTAAATCCGAATTACCACCGACAGCCTTTGAGCGCCTAACCTTTGCGTGCGTGCAGAGGCAGGCCAGGGTGACGTGACCCCTTCGACCCCCTCGTCGTCCCTGCCCATCACGCCGCACTTCCTGAGCCACCCGACCATGGAGTACAAGGTGGACCTGTCGGAGCTCTCGCGCAGCGCACGCAACGTGGACCCGGACCTGCCCGGCAAGCACGTCCTCCCACACGACAACGGACAGTCGGACTACTCCAGCGGACACCAGGGTGGGTAAAAACAATGGCGGCACCCGCTTTGCTTTGGCTTACGGCAATTATTGCTGACTGAAGTCTTCAACAATTTAGTATCATTAGAGACCTCGTAAAAGCTGCTGTTACAAAAGATGAAATACAGGGTCACTGGCCAAAATCAAAAGTAAAAAGGATGTTTCAGAGTCCTAACGCTTCTTTCTTCACAATGAAAGCAGTTGCTGGGAGGCGGCGATGTAAATAGCCCCTAGTAATCTCAATTTAGACAGCCCTTAGTAAATCGGCGTCTTCCATTGACTGCTGTCATTGTGAACGAGGGAGCCTTTGCACTCCTGAAACATAATTTTTAGTTTTGACATGGTCAGTGGCTTGTATTTCATCTTTTGTATTATGCTACCTGACCAGATGGTATGCTGTCCAACGATCAACTTCAAAAGGTTAGTTTAAAAAAAAATGAACTAGCAAAGCATCCAAAGTATGACATTGTTAAAAAGTAATTTAAAAATGGTAGCTAGTTAACATAGTAAAAGGTTAGCATTGTGAAGGCGATTCATAAAGAATGACAAACAGGCAGCAGTGCTGTTGGAATGGCTCTTTCAGTCTGCATCTGTAGAAACACGTCAGCCTACTTCCAGAAATCAAGGTGACAAGCTACTTAATGCCTAGCAGAGTGTTGCGATATTATCGATCGCAGCTGTTTCACTACTGAGGTAGTAATACATTTTTCAAATGTGTCTCTATAAAAAAATATAAGTACCCGAAAGTTTCAGGCACTATTGAAGTACTACCCAGCCCTGCTTTGCGATTTGATTACTTTGAAGTGCTAAGTGAACTCGTGTAAAGCCTGCTTTACATTCCAGTGGTGCTGGTTCTGAAGAGCTTTATTTACAGTAGCTACGCTGTGTTTATCTGCCTGCTCCGTGCAGTCAAAGTCCATAACTTGTATTTTTTTTTTATTCAAAAGTTTGCCCTGTGGCATGACGGTACATGGGTTCACAGGTACACAGACAAGTTGGCTTCGTGCATAAATTCCAGAAGTTGTCGATGAAGTGGTCCATGAACCCAGTGCTGCAGGTCTGGAGGGTAACTTGTACTTACAGGCCAAAAAAGCTTTCCCAGTGGTCAGCAGAATCGGTGCAGTTTTGTTCCTGACATGGTAATGTCTGGCTGGTGGAAAATGGTTGACAGCAACGATGAGGCACGGAAGAGTGAGTGGTGGAACAACGGGTGCCTCGACGAGAGTGTTCCCTGTGGTATTCGGCTGCAGAGGAGACGGACCTGGTGCTGAAGGTGCGCATCGCCTACCTGGACGACCCGGACTTCATCGAGGTGGAGCTGCCCAGGACAGAGCTGACGTTCGCCAACCTCCTACGCACGTGCTGCGATGAGCTGGGGGCCGACTTCAAGCGGGTGAGCACATGGGGGCTTGCAAGGGTTAAGGCTTGGGCGAGTTAGTGCATGACTGCAAATAGGGGAACAGCGCAACACAGACCAAACACAAGAAGAAGAAAGTGGTTGTTACTTTCTTCTTCTTGTGTTTGGTCTGTGTTGCGCTGTTGCCCTATTTGTACTCATGTAGTGGCCCCATCCTCTGGCATGCTCAGTGTCACAGCTAAAGGGGGAAGTTAGCAATATTGTGTTGTAGATTATGGTCGATGTATGCCTTGTTTCAAGTGAAAATTCGAATGTCTGTACACTCATACGTGGCAACAAACTCTTAGCAATCGTTGTAAATGGTTTCGACCTGCTCTGCTGTAAGCGCAGTCATGCAATATTACACCACTTGCAAAACTCTCCTAGGCCCCGTGTATCAAAGAGTGGCCCATGGTTGGCCCCCTTCCCTGGGCTGGCATGGGTCAAGGGCCTGCCATCTATTGCCAGAAGAACTTGAATAATACTACAGTAGCCGACTTATTTTTCGGACCTGGAGGGGAACGACAAATAGTCCGAATAAAAGAGTAGTCCGAAAAGTCCGTGAGTCATTACTTTTATGGGGCAACTGATGGCTCCTCGGGAAAGTCCAAAATATCCAGAAAGTCCAAATTTTTGGAGTCCAAAAAAAATGGTTGGCTACTGTAAGCGCTTGCAGCTGCTGCCATAAGTCATGAAAGAAAAGCTACGCCTTGCCAATACAGTTTCCCCACAGCTTCAATGAAGCACAGTCCGCATTGTCCACAGGAGTTTCGCGACTAGTGTGTATTGAAGAACTGTGAGGGAAGAGCTCATCAGAGTTCTTCAGTATACAGCAGTTGCCAACTCCACCTCAGAATCTGGGCTTTGCAAGCACCCCCGCTTGATTGAAGCGAGAGGAAAGTGTACAAAAACTGAACTTTACTGAACACTTACTTGATAACACAACTTACCGTAAAAACTCGCGTATAATACGAAGTTTTTTTTTCCAAATTTTACTATGTAAAATTTGTGCCTCGTATTATATGTGGATCCCAAAGTTTTCAGCCGAAAGTTTGCACTTTCAAACTTCGGTTTCGGTTTCAGCGGAGGGTGGGCCATCTTGCCGTGGCATTAGCTGGCTGCTGCTTCTCTCAGCCGGCGCCATTTTGATTGTTTTGACCACGCGAAGGATCGTCACATTCACCGCAAGTCTATCACGATGTCGGGTGCATGAAGGCAGTATTCGGCGGCAATTAAAAGAAAAGTTATTTTATGTGCCGAGACCATCAGGAATTGCGCCGCAGGATGGCAGTTCGGCGTCACCGAAGGCAGCATTCGCGGGTGGAGAAAGCAACTGGTGCTTGACTGGATAAAGTCTGTGTGGTGTTGGCGGCCTGGAGCACTGTTGGGGGTTCCCGTCAGTGCTCGTGTTGGACGCCTTTCGCTGCCACCTGGCCGATTCCGTGAAGAAGTTGTTGCACGAACCCCGCATCGAACTCATTGTCATTCCAGGAGGAATGACATTCCAGCTGCAACCGCTAGACATTTGCGTCAACAAGCCTTTCAAAGACTGCATCAGGTCCTGCTACCAAGAGTGGATGAGGTCAGGAGACCCGTAAGTGACAGCTACCGGATGGCTGACACGGATTTCTCCAGCGGTGCTTTGTGGCTGGATCGCGGATGCGTGAGCCAGCATCCCAGATGAGCTCGTCAGTCGCTCTTTTAAGAAATGCGGCATCTCGAATGCCCTTGATGGCATTGAGGACCACTTTCTGTGGGAAGACATTTCCAACAAGGCGACTTCAGGAGACAGCGGCAGTGAACCTGACGATGACTGAACGGACGTCGGAAGACAGTGCCAGCGAAAACTGACAATGACTGAAGGGTAACTGCAGTGCAAATAAATGTTTTCTGTGCTCTTTACCTCGTATTATATGCGGATGAAAACTTTTTTTCTGATTTTGCTGTCCCCGAATTACACCTTGTATTATACGCGGGTCCGTATTATACGCGGGTTTTTACGGTAATAATATGAAGCTTGCTTTTTAATCTAGAAAACATTGAATCAGGTCATGTTTACTTATGCTTCCGCAGTTTCTCTTATACAACTTGCAACAGTAGCTGCAAGCTCTTGAGTACTACTACTTCAGCCTTCTGCCAACAGATGGCAAGCTAGTTAACTTGCCCCATGGTCGGCCCTGTTGGCCTCCACAGAAGGGGACCAACCGTGGGCCACTTTTAAGAGCAGAGCTCTTTAGGGGCTCGCCTTGTCGTCGTAGCTCCCTTGCTGGACCCAAGTAGAACTGCACGGTGTTCCGTCGTCACGGCGTCCCACAGAGGCTTCGAAAGCCACGCGGTTTATATAGTCACAAGCGTTTGAATCTTGTTAACCGCTGGCGCTTGTCGTACATCTCCCCGTTGTTTGGCGCCAGGAAAAGTGCGGGTACATTTGAGGCAAAGATGTATACGTTATTAACCGGCAGCTCCCGCTTTCATTTAGTTCGGATCGCTCGTTGGGTTGGTTTTTACGACAGTAAGCAAAAAAAAAAAAAGTTTCACTGCAATGCCGGCACATGCGGGAGGAAAAGCAGGCACAAAAAGAACAGAACTCCCACTGGCGCAGTTTCAGGTAGAGGGTGCGCGAGCACCGCAAAGGCGGGAAATTTGAATGTGTTGGACAAACCTCCGTTGAATTCATCAGGAGAGGGATGAGACAGGGCAGCGCAGAGCGTGATGGGTGGTAAGAGGGAGCGGATAACGGCACCACAGCCCATTGTGGCGAATCACTGCTCTGCACTCCCAACACAACAGTTTTCACATTGAGTGGAACGGCTTTAATTTTTTGATACACGGGGCCTGTGGGACATTTCGCAACTGGTGGCATTAACTCTGGCCTTCCGCGTCACGTACTGACAGGTTCGCAAGCTCCGCAAGCTGCCCAACACGATCCTGCGCAAGGACAAGGAGGTGCAGCGGCTCTCCGACTACCAGGAGCTCGAGCTGGTCCTGGACAACATCCAGCCCAAGCCCCAGCCAAATCCGGCGCTGCCCACCATCTCCGGCGGAAACGTGGCCGCCTCCGCTGCACTCAATCCCGTGGTTCACTTGGCGGGCCTCCTGTCGGGCGCCAACTACAACTCTCCACCAGGCTACCTCCCCAATGGCAACGGAGTGACGGCGGCCACGACAGCAGCACAGAATGCGTTCGCCAAGTCAGCCTACTGCGTAAACGGAACCATCCTGTACTGAGCTTGCACACGGAGCTCTTTATGGAAACCGGGATGGCAACGTGTTACGTACGTTTAGTGTAGGCGCCCTCACCTGATAGCATTCCTACGGGACTTCCCAATTCAAGGCCCAAAGGCTTAAAAAACACCATGCTCCAAGAGGAAAGTTTTACAGCTTCAATGCATTGTTCCTAGTGGCTTAGTTTGCTTATTTTAGAAATATATCACTTCTGTGCTGAAATGAAAAACTAATACTCTTGCTCGCTAGACAGCGAGCAGCATCTAGTGCAAATTAGCTAAACTAAAGCGTGTTTCTTTTCTTTTTCAGTACAGAAGTGATTTATTCCTAAAATAAGCAAACTTTAGGAACATTTTTATGGATCTATAAATCTTTTTGTATTGACACGTTGTTTTTAAGCTTGTGGGTCTTGAATTAAGCAGCCCCATATGAATGTGATAAGGCAAGTGCTCATTGAAGGTGTAAAATTGGGCTTAACTGGTGCATGATCACAATTCAAAACAGCGCTACCAAACGGGACAAGAGAACACTTTGCACCGTGCCGTGTGTCTTCTTTTCTTGTCCCGCTTGGTAACGCTGTTTCAAATTATCATAAACTGATTCTAGAGTGCCAGAAAAAAAATGTACAACAACAGCCGTTCAGAGGCGAAAATTTGTCACTCCAGCGGCAGATTTGGTTTTCCCAAGTTCACGCCACTTTTGATTGGCTAACATCACTTTCCAATCATTGGCTGTTTCACTCATTCCCTGACACAGAACTGGTGAAACTGTTTTGGGTAGGGTTCGCCAGAGGCAGTGAAGATATTAGCGGGGAGATTGTAGAAGCATGTCTCATAGTAGTCGTAACAGCATAAGAGCACAGTGCCTCCACAAGAATGCACTGGCACATTCTTGCTCGTGTGAGAGTCCTAGTTTAATCTAGTCAGGTCTAGTCTACCGGACACCAGTCTGGCCAATTGCTGCTCTTCGGTTAAGATAAGAAATGCTGTGCCAGCGATTTTATAAAGTGCCTGCATAAATTTTGCTGATTTTTCATTTCGATCTGTGTGCAGGGGGGAAACAGTTTGCTAGAAGTTCTCGAGAAACAAATTCAGTAGAGCCATACTGAGCTGATTTGACTGACCACGTGTGTCGCGGCTGAGGCTATGCCTAAGCAACCTTTTTAAATTCTGTTCGTGGAATCACACAAAATTCTTGCACGAGAGTTGCATTCAGTTTGTGTGCACAGGACCCAAGGTTTCGGTCGGTTTCATATTGTAGTTGGGAACTTGCGTGACTGAAGCATTTTGTGAAGGTTCAACTAGAGTTCCGAAAACGTCGCGAGATGGCAAGCAGTCAAGCTTCCATTTAAAGCAACGTGTGTCAGCACTTTCTGCATGCAGCTGAATCGCAATTTTACGAAGGTGCAGTGAATGCTCGAAATACTTGATGAAATCGAAAACTCGAGAAAATTTAATTGCTTGTGGTCGAGACGTTCAAAATCATCCACACAATTGAGACATTCACCATGTCGAATTGGGAAAATTTGAGCTTCAGTCAGATTTCAGTTGAGTCAAATTAGGATGTATTAGAAATTCGACTCGGGGGACTTTCGCAGCGCTGGTGAGGTCGCCCTGCTTTGCTGTGATCTTGAACCAGTTTGGTTATGAGACACCTGATGGAATGGCAGCGCTGCTCACACAAGCATTAGTTGTTTCCTTGGTGTGCTATTGTACTGGGAGGAGTAAGAACGCTGTCTTAAGTCATCATTCCAGAGTGCACAGTACAGACATGCAGCTGTTTTAAAAAGTGTGTGTACGTACTAGTAAATGTGTCACGAGCTGTCATTATGGCTTTTAACATAACTTCTACTTAGTTTTGATGCGGAAATTTCGCAAAAGCTCTATTTTAGCCACTTGACGGGAAATGCCATTTCGATTAAAATGTACGGTTGGACTTGCAGACAATTTTGTTCCATATTTCTGATTCTGCAGACAAGCCTGCAATTGCCCACGCTCTCACCCTTCTGATCTCTCTACATTTGTGGCATTATCTCGTGGCGCACGTCTAATGCCGTCATGTGATAGGTTGTGATCCCGACGCTTCAGAGGAAAAGAAACTCAGGCATATCTTCTTCTTCTTCCAGGCAACACTGTTTTGCTTGTACATAAGGTGGTTCATTGTGTACATACGTGCTGTCTCAAAGAGCAAGCTTTGTATGCTGCTTTTCTGCTCATTTTGTAAAATGTTTTTTTTTTTACTTCGCGTTTGCGTCGCCAGCTGCTGCAGAAGACAGCCTTGCAGTTTTCTGCAACCTGGCTAGCCAAGCCATACTGGAGTTTTTCGAAAAACAAATGCACACCAGGCATTTTCAGCTTGTTCATCATTAAGTTTTGAGCTACATTCCTGGCCTTTCTACTTCACGTTACGATGCAGTCTTATTAACGTGAGTGTTGTAAATGAAAATGACATTGCTGGAATTGGGACGACTTGAATGTGAGGCACTGTGTTTGATCTTACAGAACTATTTGACTAATGTCCTAACTCTCTTTGCTTACAGTCACTGAATTATTACATGGTACAATTCTTGTCATGGCTAGTGCAGCGTCAGATGAAGAAATATTGCCGCAAACCATGCATTGGGTTTGATTATTGGCTTGACGAGGGCTTAGGGTGCATTTACCCAGCACCTCAACCAGATGTCATAAGCCAAAGGCGACACAGTGGTCTTGAAAGAAAAACACGTTTATTGGAGCGAACTTGTGCTTCCCTAACAACCTAAAGAATACACAGGCGGTGAAGCAGCAGCCAGCAAAGTGACATACGCAGGCAAGTGTCGGCGAATCGAATACCACCGCGTCTGCTCTGCAGGAGGTTTGACTTTTGGTGCAAGTGGTTCTCGAAACGTCGATTTACATCCAGAACATTGTAGATCAAAGAAGATTATTGTGGGCTAGTGATGTTAGGGCAAAGGACTCTTTTTATCTGAATGAGATAACTCATGCGGCATAAAAATACAGAATGGAACACGCACTTCCCTTGGGACACAGATAACAGAGCCGGGCGTGGCCGGGCAGTAGAAACAAACGATAAATAAACAAACCCGATGCATGGTTCGCGGCAATATGATAAAGGCCCATTCACGCTTTGCGACGAAAGCGAGCGAAAGCAACGGGACTTCTCTCGCTTTGTCGCGCGGCAAGAAAAATTGGTCCCGACCATTCGACAAAAACGATCGTCGTGCGACAAAGAGACGGAATTCTGTCGCTTTTGCTCACTTTTGCCGCAAGTGTGGACGGCCCTCAAAGGTCGTAAGCTATTGCTCAAGCAAGCAGAGAAACTGCACTGCTAATTGCGCAACTTATGATACATACTTGGGCACCAAAAAAAAGAGAGAAGAAACATAGGTTTAGACTCTTTCAATGAGAGTTCTTAGTCATAACTTTGCCCGCATTTGCAATTGTGGTCATTAGAGCTTATTTGTAAGCATGTCGATATGGCAGTGGTGATTTGTGTCACTTTACAAAAGTAGATTGCAATGGATCATCTTTAAAAGGGGGCAAAGTAGATCGGCGCTTGGTTCAAGGTTGGGGAATAGTTGCAAAAAGGATAGAAATGTCGTCAGCTAGTTGCTTATTAAAACACCAACAACCATTGGGTTTCGTGGTGTACAAACCCTTTTTAGTATTCTGTTTGGCAGTTTTATATCACAAAAGTAGTAGTAGTACAGTGCTCACAACGAACTTTTGCTTAGTCGCATGTACTTGTTCCTTGAGGCTGCCTCTCTGTTCGTCACATTGTGGCTGCTAGTAACGTGTCATCACATTTTTTAACGTTATCATCTATTTGTTCAACCTTGTATCGTCATGTAGTTTGGTAGAATTAATTGCGAGGCTAACTATTCGAGTACTCTTTCTGCATTTCCGGTGAAGGCAGCAGATGCAAAAGCTTGTTGCGTCTTCAGTGAGAAAACAACCTCTCCGTTTAAATACAGTAGAATCTCGATGATACGAATCTCGCGGGACCGCGAAAAATATTCGTATCATCCGAAATTCGTATGAACCAACATAGACCAAAAAATTGAGCGCTGAAAAAAGTTTTCGTTTATTTCTTTTCTTTCTTTCGCGTGAACAAATCCATGATTTTTTTCTGCTTTTTTTTAAACCCCCACGTCACAAAGCAGTCCTTTCTGGAGCGCGTAACGCTCCGCCTAACTTCGCGCTTGTCTCCTCACTCCCGGTGTCCAAGCTCGCTACACGCCGCAACAGTCAGGCGTGAACCGCATGGTGCGTTTTTGAACGTGATTCGCACGCCTTGGCTTTGCGCGCGCTGTATTTTCAAGGCCGCATTGACGATTTCGCACCCGCGGTATCTCCTTCCTCGGTCAGAAAAAGACGCTGACGACTTGCGAAACGCTCGAGACAGCCCGCTGGCTCCGCCCGAGATGTTTAGGCTTAGCACTCCGGCAGATATTTTATGGGCGCTTTCACTAGCGGCGCCGATGGTGTTTTATAGTACCGTTTTCGCCAACGTTATCAGCTCCTTTACTGCACAAGAAACTTCGTGTCTGCCTTGAGCGGCATTTTAAAGAGCGGCTAGAAGCAGTCGCTCAAGCGGCCGTGCCACTTCGCGGCCGAAGCCGCCGCCATGTTGCCGCCGCCGGCCGCGGCGCGCGCAGCGTGCGAGAGGTTTCGCGAGCAGAAAACAACAGCCCGGTCGTTTCTGGAGAAAGAATAGTGGCAAATGGGGAGAGAGAGCCGTCACTTGCTTGTTCGGCAGTCGGGCGCCTCGCCGGCTCGTTCGTATCATCCGCCGGGCCGCGCAGGTCCGTTCGTAACAGCCGAAATTTTTCCCATTGCAAACAATGCAATTTTGCCGGGACTTTTCAGAAATTCGTATCATCCCGAAATTCGTATCACCCAGAATCGTATCATCGAGATTCTACTGTACGAGCTTCCTTGCTTACGATGCCTGCGTGTTTTTTCTATTTTGTCAGCTCGCAATTTTTCTTTGTGGCACGAGTCATGCTGGTGTTTGTTTTGCTTCAGAACACTGGACCTACATTGCCTCTTGCTTGTGACAGTTATGAAAAAAAAAGAAAGAAAGAAGTGCCTTTTCTGAAGTGCATTGTTGTGTCACTTTACGTTCTTCTCTGTTTTCACGAAAAAAAAGCACTTTGCAAGGCGTACTTGTGCTGCAGTTAGGTTGTGTCCTTTCTGCAAGTAGGCTTCCTTTGTGTCTGTACATGAGAATCTACGACTAATAGCTAAGCGGTTTAGAAACTGTTATGTCTCATGGGGTGTCCTATTGCACAGCCTTCATGGATGACCCAACAAAGTTCCACTTCAGAGAGGCCACTGAAAGTGGAAAAAAGGTGGCATGTCAACTGAACCAAGCGAAAGATGTGAGGAATTTTTCATACATTTTCAAAACGTCAGCTCAATGGTGTGGGAAACAACAGCTTGTAGCTTACAAACCAGGTGCAAACAGTACTGCTTTGTTTAGAGCAGTGGTTCTCAGCCATGACTGCCCCGGGGACCCCTTCCGGTCTTCCGAAAGTGATGGGGGGCCCTACGATGGAGCATACGTTGATCGGTGTCATAATGTCAAACAATTTGCGCCTGCAGCTCACGTCGCCCACAGACTTATCCAATGCCCGCCTTTTCTGCTTGACGTTAATGACTATGCGGGCCATAATGTCAAACAATTTCCTCTTGAATTTAAATTCTTCTAAACACCTATACGCTGCCTTTTCTAGGTCTGTATTTTTGCTTCTCATAGCTAGTGAGTTGTGCAAAAATCAGATGTTCAAATATCTGCTACGGGGAGAAACTAAACGTACATGTAATGCAACAAAGCCACCTTTTTTGAATTGCAAGCCGGTGCTGGCAAAATCGAGAAAAGGATGGCGGGGGGAATGTTTCGAGGGAGGCTTTGCGGACCCCTCAAATGCTCTCGCGGACCCCCTGAAGTCCGCGGAGCCCCATTTGAGAATCACTGGTTTAGAGCCTGCAGCTTGAGCCCATCATCATCATCATCACCACCACCAGCCCACTACAGAACGAAGGCCTCTCCCATTGACCTCCAACCGCTCCTGTCCCGCACGGACCGATTCCATTTGTTTGCCTCCAAACGTGCTTCATCCCTCCGTCGAGTAATTGGCCTTCCTCTTTTTCTAAACCTGCCTCTAGGTATCCACTCGGTCACCCTGTGTGTCCACTTGTTGTCGGTTCGTCTAAGCACACGGCCCGCCCAAGTCCATTTCTTTTTCTTTACTTGAACTATGATGTCACCTACTCTAGTTTGTTCTCTGATCCAGGTCGCTCGTTGCCTGTGCTTGGGTGTTACTCCTAACATTATTCATTCAATCGCCCGTTGAGCCGATCTGTTTGTTTTCCAGTTGTTTAGTAAGGCGCCAAGTTTCAGCTCCGTATGTTATTGCTGGCAGTATGCACTGGTTGTAGATTTTTCTTTCAAGCGACAGAGGTATCTTACTTTTCATTATTTGCGAGCGCTTGCCGAATGCACCCCAGCCCATACCAGCTCTGTGCCGGATTTCTTTCTCGTGGTTGGGATCAGCACAGACGACGCGACCGGGGTAGTTAAAATCTTCTCCTTGTTCTAGCGTTGCATCACATATGCTGAACAGGGCACTTTCGGCACGTTTATTTATCGTTACTTTCGATTTATTTGTACTTATTTTTCAGCCCCAAGGCCGTGCTTTCTGATTGTAGTATTCCAGTCATTTTTTTTGCAGGTGTTGTGCAGACTCACTCAGCAAGACTGTGTCGTCTGCAAACCTCAAAATGGCTCGCGTATTCCCACATTATCTGTAATCTTGTGTTTTCCCAGTCGAGCCTCCCGAATACCACCTCCACACAAGCTGTGAACATTCTTGCAAGGTGGTATCACCCTCAGTCGTACGCCCTTACAAATTGAGAATTTGTCGCTTAGCTTGTGAAGGATTATCCTGCTAATACAGGAGTCTTAATGCAGGTCTCCTCTGTCCCCAGGTCTTCCAATGCTTCGAGCACTGCTGCGGCGCTGACTGAGTCAAACACTTTCTCATAGTCTACAAATGCCGTGTAGAGGGGTTAAGCGTATTCTGCAGATTTTTCTATCACTTGATTGACGACACGGATGTGATCCAAGGTTGAGCACCCTTTCCTAAACCCAGCCTGCTCTCTGGGTTGATGGGAATCCAGGCTGCCACCTATGCGGCAAAGTATAACTTTGGTAAACAGCTTGTAAAAAAACCGAGATTAGCTGATGGGTCTCTGATTCTTCTGGTCTTTGGAATCTCCCTTCTTGTGAATCAGAAAAATGGCGTTTTTGCAGGCTACGGGCACTTTAGAGTCTTTAGGCTTTCAGAAAATAGCGCAACAAGTTTTTCCAGTACAATATGTCCTCCCTCCTTTAAAAGGTGATGATGATGATGGTTGGATGTTTATGGCGCAAGGCCAACTGGGGCAAAGAGTGCCAGTTTTTTTCACCTTTAAAAGGTGAAAAAAAAAAAGAGGAAAAAAGTTTGAGCTCACTCAACTAAAATCAGCCAGATCAATCAGCTACATCCACTATAATGCTCAGTGGCTGAGGTGCTGGTTGCGAAGCCTTTTTTTTTTTTTTTTCCCAATGTGATGCCCATGTAATGAGAATTTGGCAGCATTAAAGATCCTCGAGTGGCCTGAATTAGTTTTAAATCCTCCACTGCAGCATGCTTCATAGCTGAGGTGGTACTTCAACACGTCAGTTTATTTGATTTGGACAATAGTTCTCATCGTCATGCTGACCACAATTGGGCAGTTTCTTTTTTTTGGTAAATAGGGTTGAACAATGTGGAACATATATTAAGGCCACTTTTTCTTAAAAAAAATAATGCAGAAAGGCAATTCCTTGATTAGACTAAAAGCCCATTAAGACTAAAAGCCTTGCCTTTAAAACCAATGGGACATTGGCACTATGGTAATAAACTAGCTAGTGAATTGTTGGACTAGCTGGTAATAAGGCAACTAAACAAGGAAACCAGGCAGCCACAAAAAAAAATGAAAGTGCATGTTATTTGTTTAAACCAAAACTGCAACCCCCAGGGATGCAGCACATCTGAACGTCGTCAATTCAGTTAATTCCTCTAAGAACGTAAAACTATTTTCTGCCACTACATTGCTTGGTTTCCAAGTCTATTGGCTCGCCTTTTATTCCTTTTGAAACAGTTCTGATGTTTGTTCCTCGAATGCCAACTACCTTATCTGTTTGCGCCGCTCTTTGTGGCTGGCTTTCATTATTCTGCGGTTACACATCGATCAACTGCTTGCACGTCAACATTGAATGAGAAAAGAGTGAAACTTACTCAGTTGGACCATCCATGAAGAGTTTGGGGTGCAAGCCTGGGGAAAAAAGCTTTTCCCCTTGCGGGCCACAGCTTGTAAATGATCGTGTGTCTTAATTGATACGTTACGTGTTGAATGTCTTTCTCATTTCTCTGAGCTTCTACAGTTGCTGTATGTATGGGCCCAGTTGTACAAGTCGGAAGACGTTGTTCCGCCAGAGTGATTTTTTGCGAGTTTGCTTAGAAGCCACAGCACACGATAGGGACCAAAAAATGGTGTTACGAGACGCAACTTCATGCAGAGTTAATTTTGTTCCCATAAAAAACATGCAGCAGGGCAGAACAGTTCTCCGTTAATTCCCAACTATGAAATACAGCATGTTAAATAAACAAAAATGTCTTTAAAATGCTGAGAGTTCAATTTTTTTAAAGAAAAGAAAAAGGCTGGGTTTTGAAGTTTGATACGCCTCACAAGCTAGTTGAATTACATCGCAGACTGCGTTAGCAGCCAAGTTGCTGGTGCATTCCTATCATTCGGGAACGCTTAGAACATACCTCTTCTCGAAGGTGTAAATAGAAACAGTGCAAGTATTGTTCAACACTTTGATTTCTCGACACTGTTTTGCAGAGTACTGGAGACACAATTTGAGGGGGGGAATTTTTTTCTTCTAGTATTGGCAAGTTATTCGTGGTTTCTTTGATTTCAGACATTGCTTCAACAGTCACTCAGAACTTGTTTCTGTGCTGAAGGTGATTTTCTACAGGGCAAAGGATATTGGGTCAGTTAATACTTCCCTTTGATGCCTGCCTGCAGGAGCTGCTACCGTTTTCGTGCAGAAAATTCTAGTCAGTCAAGCAAACGTGTGATGCAACTTACGCATGTGCCATTATATGACAGAGCTTTCCAAAATACTACATAGCAAATGAGAAGAGAGACACAAAGCCGCTTTATATGCACCTAGCACTGTGAAATGTCGCCGAGCGGGCCTCTATGCATGTTTTATGCCTAGAAATGCATGTAGTCATTCAGTCCCAGTCACTGCGATATCCTCATTCCCACTTTGATGTTGTAAACAAAACTTTCACTGTATGCTGTTAATTATGAACGTTTGCAGTATGTATTTTTTCTACTGTCTTTCATTTTTTATGGCCCTGAACTTTGTACATATGAACATGCTTGTACATATGAACATTTCTCTGCTGGCTTTATTGCTTTCCTTGAATGAAAAAGCAGTTTCGCTCATATGTGCGTTGTTTGAAGGAGTTCTCTTCAATTGTTTGCTCAGGCTTTCGTTGTACACGAGGATTGCGTCATTTTTGGTGCATTTGTATGGGGTCAGCAGGTTTTCTTGCTGAAGGTGCAAAAACTTAATATCTCTGGCCGCAAAAAGAATTTACATCCGAATGTGGTCTTGGGAAGCACGAAACGTGGTGGGGGGGGTCACTCTGCGAGATGCCAGCGAGAGCAGCAGTGATCATTAAGTTGTGTGCATTGTTACAGGGCCCTTTTAGTGGGGCCTGTAAAAAATGTTCAGCAGAAAGTTTTGGAAGTGGATGTAACTGTCTGCAGATGATTGTTTTCAGCAAGGGTTGGGGAATTGAAGGGTCGTACGATGTCTGTATTTATTATCGCCCCTCCCTCACTTTTGTAGGCAGCTTTGGCAATAAAAGATGTTCCTTCTCCAGTGCTTCTGTCCCCTTGATGGGGGAAGGAGTTGCAACCCAGCATGTGGCCGTCATTGGTTTTGACCGATTTATATATTAACCAGTAATAACAAACCTGCCCTAAAGTTAAGTACTAGGGCTTCTTGATTTACAATCTCAGACTCACTGCGGGTTCCCTGAAATTTGTTTTTCACGTATATTTCCACGGCACGGTGAATTGGACCACCTGCAGGCTATCTGTGGGGAGTTCGGGACTGTACAGAGGTCAAAACTGTTGACAACAACGCGCGAATGCGTGGCCTTCAATACGTGCAGCGCAGCCGGGCGTGACCAGCGAGATTAGGGGATGGCGCTGTGGCGGCTGGGCATGCGAAAGCTATTGCCGATGTTCCGTTGTTTTGGGGGGAGTAGTTCGACGCCAAAAGTGCCACAACCACCGCTAAAACCTATATTACATGTTATCAAACGCTGATAACCAGTGCAGTCTTGTTTTCACCTTTGGTATGGTTCCGATACAAAAAAAAAAGTGGAACGTGGGTCGGGCACAGCCATTCTAACGTAGGTTGTGCAGGAAAGGAGCATTGACTCAGAAATTCCCTCAAGACGTTTATTGTTGGCGCGGTGAAGTTTTCGCACGCATGCACAGGCACTTAAAGTGTGGCGAGGACGTGGTCGAACCTTTCCCCCCAAAACAAGAAAGCATCGGCAATAGCTTTCGCATGCCTTGCTGCCGTAGCGCCATCCCCTAATCTTGCTGGTCACACCAGTGGCTATCAGAAGGCTGCACTGCACGTATCAAAAGCCACGCGTTCGCATGTTGTTAACACTTTTGACCTCTGTACATCGAAGAGTCCCACTATATATTGATACCCTGATTACGGTTTCTCCCCACTGTTCACCCACAAGTCACTGTGATTACTCCTCCCCTCTGGAGAAACTGGTGATTACACTCTGATTACCAGCACAAGCCAACTGGGTAACCCTGCACACCTTGCAGCTCTCCTGTCCCAAGAAAGAAAGAAAAAAAACATCCTCTGTGCATCGTGATAAAAGGCTGTGTTCCAGACAAGAAGCAAAAGGTCGGCAGACTCTATTCAGAAGAGTGGGTAGAGGTGTCGGTAATGTACCTCATTCAACGCCAAACCACTGCTACCTGGCCAATCGGGGTGTACCCAGGTAGCGTGAAAGCTGGAGGGGCCACCGTAAAGGTGGCTAGAAGACTCTCGCTGCGCCCTCCCATCGCACCACATAAGGGCACCAATCACCAGCAACTCTGATTTACGAACCAGATTGTTTCATGGCATTATTGGCCTGTCCATGCGGAAACACATTTTCAGGCCAGTAAAATGCTGCCTACGCACCTCTCTGCTTAGGCGAAAAAAATAGCGAAAATTTTTCACATTCCCACCGCCACATTATCTTCTTACTGACCTCAACAAAACAAAAACAACCCAATTATTTTTGCTTTTTAGGGATATTCTCAAGAAATGTCAAATGCGGTATTGAAAAGAAAAACGAAAGCTCCTTTCATAAGAAAAAGGTGAATAAAATGCAAAGCTTTCTCCAATGCAACCTGAGTAAAAGTCGAGCCCAAAATTCAAACTGCTTCAACCAACCGTGTTGCAAAGTGCAAACGGATAGACGTCAGCTTCATGGCACGAACGACCCAGGTTCAATTCTGTCCACGAGAGGCATTCTCTTTTTTTTTTTCTTGAACCACTTGATGTGCATTTGCTTATCATTATCATTGCTTGGTGAGACCCATGGTGTAAAGTTGGCTTCCCTGCAGTGCATTTTACACAAACACACGACACTATCATTGAGATATTGAAAGAAAAATGTGATGTGTGGTTCGAGCAAGTGACTTTCATGGCCAAGCCAACCAAGTAAGGTGGAACGGCCTCTTGTGGTGGCAATACCTTTCTTGTTATTTCCACTAGCTACCTGATTTAAGAAATGCTGCATGCAAGTGTGATGATGGTTGGATGTTAATGGCGCAAGGCCAACTAGGGCAAAGAGCGCCAAAACAGTGGTTAAATATGAGAGGTGAGAACTTAGACACTGAAATCAATAAGCAAGAACAAAAGTAAAATCAATAAAAGACAGTGAGGATGGCTGGTGTAAAGGGCCAGATTTCATGATGCGTGATAGGAAATGAGGTTTAAAAACTTGACTTCTGACAGATACTCAAACACACGTTTGACGGAAACAATGGCATCGTCACCTAGGAAAAAAGATGGATGTAGGGGAATATGTTGTCTGTAGAGTTCTCTGAAGTGTTTGTGTCGTGTTGTGTGAAGTGCCTTGCATGTGATTAGTATGTGCACTACGGATAGGGCCTCTCCGCACCTGCCGCACTGGGGTCTAGGAGATCCCGTCAGCAGATACGAGTGGGTTGCATGGGTGTGCCCTATCCGCAGCCTACCCAAGGCGACTTCCGTGTGTCTGTTGTGCGAGTCAGATGTGTACCGTCCCAAGTGTGGCTTTATTACATGTAGTTTGTTGTCTGTCTGTTCATTCCAGTGTGTTTGCCATGTTCTGCGCAAGTGTTGTCTTATGTGTGGCTTGAGGTCTGTGTAGGGTACCGTTGTAATGTCCACAGTGTTCCTGAGTGCAGCAGCACCGGCCCTCTCGTCTGCCAACTCGTTCCCAGCGATCCCTGCATGTCCTGGGACCCAGCAGAGGACCAGCTCATGCTTCTTTGCATACACAGACATGATAGTGTTAAATACAAGATTAATTATGTGGTTTTTGGCGGGTGTATGCGATGACAGTGCGCGAACGACACTCAAGGAATCTGTGTAGATGATAGACTTTGGAATATGATTTTCAAGTATGTGTCGTACAATCAGTAAAATTCCATACGCTTCTGCAGAAAAAATTGATGTGTGCACGTTCATGGTTCTGGCTGCATTGAAATTAGGACCATGAGCAGCGCACGACACCATACTGGAGGTTTTAGAAGCGTCACTATAATATTCAGCACATGTGTATTTAAACTGCAAAGCCAGAAAGTGCTGCAGTATTGCAGCTCGTGGTACACAATTTTTATCAAGTCTCATAAAAGAAAGGTCGCACGACACAGGGCGAGCTTGCCAAGGCGGTAAACTGTTTGAAAAGGATGACCTGTACACATCTAAAAACAAAGCACTGAGATCCGAGGCTCGCTCTCTCACTCTAAGTGAAAAGGGCAGAGGAACGGATGGGCGATTTACAAAGAGCAGGGATGTTGATGTATCGTTAAAGACAGGATAAAAAGGATGATTATTCAGCGATGAAATCTTAAAAGCATAAAGCAAGTCCATGTATGTTCGTTGGTTCTCAAGGCTCCACTTATTACACTCGACATAAAGACTCTCAGCAGGGCTAGTGCGAAAAGCACCCGACGCAAGCCGCAGCCCCAAGTGTAGCACTGGGTCAAGCATACGCAACGCTGTTTTAGTCGCCGACCCATATACCACACTGCCATAGTCTAACCGAGACCCAACCAACGCAGTATAGAGCCGTAGTAGGAGTTCTTTGTCGGAACCATACGATTGATGGGAGAGAACCTTAAGTATATTCATTGTTTTCAGACATTTATGTTTAAGTTTCTTGATGTGTGGAATGAATGTGAGTTTATGGTCAAACACAACACCTAAGAACTTGTGCTCCTTGTTCACAGGAAGCGACACACCATTCAGAGTAATGTCTGGGTCCGGATGGACCCCGCGCTTCCTGGAGAACACAACGCAGGAGCTTTTTGCAGGATTCAATTTAAACCCATTCTTGTCTGCCCAGCCGGCAAGCTTCTTGACACCAAGCTGGACTTGACGTTCGCATATTGACATATTACATGATTTAAAAGATATTTGCACGTCGTCTACATACATAGAATAAGAGATTGTTGGTGGAAGTGCCTTTCCCAGAGAGTTCATCTTTACGATAAAGAGAGTGCAACTCAACACGCCACCTTGCGGCACGCCATTTTCTTGGACGTGAACCTTTGAAAGTGCACAACCAACTCTTACTCTGAACGCTCTCTCCGACAAATAACTAACAAGGGTGTTGAACATATTACCCGAAACACCGAATGACCTGAGGTCACTAAGGATCCCATAACGCCAAGCGGTGTCGTAGGCCTTCTCGAGGTCGAAAAAGACAGTTAAGCAGTACTGCTTATGTACGAAGGCATCCTTGATGTATGAGTCAAGTGCAACCAGTTGATCGTTCGTCGATCGCCCCACCCTAAAGCCTGCCTGGCAGCTCTCGAGAAGACCATTGTACTCGAGGAAGTACACGAGCCTGCGATTGATCATCTTCTCGAAGAGCTTGCACAGGCAGCTCGTCAGGGCTATTGGACGGTAACTTGAGGGGGACGACAGGTCCTTTCCCTCCTTCAAGAAAGCTACTACAATGGCCTCCCTCCAAGAGTGTGGAATGTGCCCCGAAAGCCATATTTTATTATATAGATGTAGAAGTGCTTCAAGTGTGTCTGCGTGTAGGTGTTGTATCATTGTGTATGTAATGTTGTCTGGGCCTGGAGCTGAGGGTTTACACGTGCTCAGAGCAGCCCTCAGCTCATGTAGTGAAAACAGGGAGTTGTAAGAAGTCTGTGATTTGATGTTATCGTGTAGGGACTTCTTTTCACAAGAGGCTTTGTACTTCAAGAAAGTGTTCGTGTAGTGTGCTGAACTGGACACGTGTTGGAAGTGTTGTGCGAGTGTGTCAGCCTGGTCTTCCAGTGTGTCCCCTGTTGTACTGACCAGGGGCAGGCTGTGTGTATGTTGTCCTTTGAGTTTGCGTATACGTGTCCATACCTTCCGTGTGTCTGTGTACGAGTTTATGTTATGAATGAGCGCCAACTCTCTCGTTTTGCCTCACGGCGCACACGTTTTCCTAACGCCTTGGCCCGTTTGAACAAAATGAGGTTACCCGACGTGGGGTACCGACGAAGGACACCCCACGCCTTGTTCTGGGCCTCTCGCGCCCGCCTACAGTCCTCATTCCACCACGGCCTCCGCTGGTTGCGCGGGGCACCAGAGGCGTGGGGAATGGACTTTTCGGCGGCGTCGAGGATGTGCGCCGTGAGCAGTTGGGTAGCTTCTTCAACGTGTAGGTGTCCTATGGATGTGTGGTGTAGTTGAGATGTCTCTGTAAATGTATTCCATGTAGCTCTTGCTTCATTAAACCTTTTATGGGAAGATGGACTGCTTGGGCCTGTACCTATGTACGTTAATGAAGTAGGGAAATGGTCACTACCATATGGGTCCGTGGCCACACCCCACTCAAGACATGGAAAGAGAATTGCCGAACCAATAGCCAAGTCAAGACATGAGTATGTGTTGTGTCCTATGTTATGATATGTAGGCTGTTTATTGTTGAAAAGGCATGCTCCAGAGGATGTAAGAAACCTCTCTATCAGGCGACCCCGGGCATCCGTACGAGAAGAGCCCCAAAGAGAATTGTGAGCATTAAGGTCGCCTGTTAGAATGTACGGTTCGGGCAGCTGGTCAACCAGCGCCTCGAAGTCAGAGCTTAAAAGTGTAACATCAGGAGGAATGTAGATGGAGCATACCGTTATCAACCTATTAAATATTATTAAGCGTATTGCTACAGCCTCAAGGACGGTATTCAAGGTGACAGGGTGGCATGCTAAGGATTTTCGGGCGATTATGGCCACACCGCCAGAAGAGTGTGTGCAGCCATCCCTGTCTTTCCTGTATACCAGGTAACTATTCAAGAAATTTGTGTGTTTGGAATTCAGATGTGTTTCCTGGACACACATTAAACTTGGCTGGTTGGCATGCAGAATCTCATGCACGTCGTCAAGATTATTCAGAAGGCCTCTGCAGTTCCATTGAACTATGTTTTCTCTTCCCATTATGATGTGATAGAGCTACTGGAGAGTGATTATGTAGGGTCTTTCGGGGCTTGCACTCTTGGGAGGGGCTTTCTGGCCTTCTCTACTGACCTGGACGTCGCAGTCCGTTCCTTCCGCTGCGATGAAAGCCGGAAGGGCTCGACGTCCATGTCGTCATCTGATGGCAAGGGGGTGCCCAGCGGACTGGGCCCCCTTGACGTGGTACCCTTTCGGGTGTTCTTTGCCTGCGCTGCCTGTGCCGAAGGCGTGGGGAGCACCCCAGATGGCACAGGCAGTAAGGAGGGGGAGCGGGTCGCTGCGACCGCCTCCGTCTCCATCTCGTCCGGGCCCTTGCGTGTGCTTCGGGCCGGTGGAGAGGGGGAAACGGTGGGTGCAGCAGCATCCGCACCGGACGTGGATGCCACCACAGCCGCTGCTGGCTGAGCGAGCGGTGCGGAGGCGGGTTGGGCTGCAAGAGGCAACCCAGGGGGGGGCGGGGGCGGGACCAAGTCCGACTCTCGGTACTGGGTCCCCGCCGAAACAAGACGCCGCTCCGCCCCCCGGCGAGCTGCGTCGGCGTACCTCCCCAGGGGAAAAGAGGCGAACCTCTTCCGCGCCTCTGGGAAGGTAATGTTTTCAGTGATTTTGAGATTTATTATTTTCTTTTCCATCTGGAACCTTTCACACGTGCGGGAGTACGCAGCATGAGGTCCATGACAATTGCTGCACATTAATTGTTGAGCCTGGCAGTTATCTGTATCATGATCTTGGGATGAACATTTTGCACACGTTGTTTTGCCGCGACAGGAGGTGGTGCCATGCCCGAACCGTTGGCACTTGAAACAGCGCCGCGGGTTCGGGATGTAAGGCCGGACAGAACAGTGAATGAAACCTGCTTTGATGGATTCGGGGAGTGTGGAACGGTCAAATGTCAAGATTATATGCTTTGTCATGATTTGCTTATCATCTCGCCGCATGGTGATACGCCTCACTGCCGTCACGCCCTCGCCTTTCAGACCTTCAAGCAGATCGGCTTCCGTCTCATTTATCAGATCTGGCTCAGAAATCACACCCTGAGAGCTATTGAGGCTACGGTGGGGTGTGACTCTGATGTCCAGATCTGCCATGCGATTCTGGGTAAGGAGGCTTGTGGCTTGCTGGTGAGTGTTCACCTCGACCAGAACTTCGCCGGTTCTCAGTTTCTTGGCTTGGAAAGACTTGCCAAGGATGCCTTCAAGGAATTTGGTGATAAGGAACACTGACTGGGAGGAGATGGGATTTGACTTGTCAAGAGATTCAACAATCAAGAAGCGCGGATAGTTATCTGGCTTTTGGGATGCAATTGTTGGCAAGGGTGGGAATGAAGCTTCGGTGCGGCCCCTTTTCGGGGGCCGATCACGTTTGGGGGGGGGTTTGGAAAATGCCATATGATACATTGGGAAGCAGGGAGACGGGGGTACTTTCTTCTTTGACCTTACCCTGGTAGCCAAAGAGGTCCCGGAGCTCCCTGCCTGGTGAACAGACAGGGAGCCCATCCGCCGGAGCTTGACCTGGGCTCCGACGGCCACCGTTCATGGTTTCTAACCCTTCACCTATAAACACATTGCCACGGTTGGATCCAGCGTATGTTTGGGGGCTCGGGGTCCGCGGTATCGCCAGTACCGTCACCAAGATTGCTCAAGGTGCCCCGTGCGGGGTGCATGCAAGTGTAACGTATCTGTGTCCACGGAAAATTATTCCATTGATCTGGACCAACCAGTCGTGTCTTTAGTGTCCCTTTAATAGCCATGTTACACTCGGTATACGCCTCAGTTAAGGCAAGTCTTGAGACTAGCAATCACGGCTACTAGATTTTGACCAAGCAGCTAGTTGCTGCACGCATCGCTCAACTATCACAGGTGCTGAGATAACTATTGCAGGGGACAAGAGGAAACAAGACCAGGATGAGAATAGCTTGCAGCAGACAAGCTTAAGCTTTGGTTCATGCCAGAGTTGTGACAAATGTTACACAATTTAAGGGATGGCTCACAGTGTCAGAGTGAAGGTGTTATTCCTTCAAGAAGTATTAATAACCTTGCAAAATTTTTAAAAGAAAACTTCATCCCTGACTCCCTCATCTTTTAGAAAACCCAGGACAAGATCACAACCACCTTTATTCAAACATCCTCTTTGCAACCTCCTCCCCCTCCTAATAGGCCCAGAAAATGCCTTATTATCAATCAAGTTAGCTCGTACGAACTCTAAAGCTGAAAGCTGTGGCCTGGATCACATTCATGCTAATCAATGCTAAAGCTACATCCAGGTGCTCCAGTCAAGATCACATATCTTGTACAACTCGCATTGAGAGCAGCCTGTCTAAATTTTTTTTTTGATTGTAGGGTTGAACGCGCCAACGCAACGGAGGCGATGAGGCGCGCTGTAGTGGAGGGCTGCAGATTAATTTTGACCACCCGGGGATCTTTAACATGCACCAAAATGTCGTACACACGAGCGTTTTGCTTTTCGCCTCCATCCGAAAAGCGGCTGCCGCGGCCGGGAATCGAACCCACGACCTCGTGCTCAGCAGCGCAACGCCTTAGCCACTGAGCCACAGCGGCGGGTCTGTCTAAATTTTTACCCAGCAAGCCAAACCACTTCCACTCAATGACCAACCATAGTCACTGCTAGTTACTATTAATAAGTGTAGATTAGTTTAGTGTAGTTTACTCTAAGTGTAGTTTAGTTAAGTGTAGTTTACTCTAACGATGGCTACATCGGTACAAGACTTAAGCAATTATTGCAGTTACATCTGGACGTAGCACTAGACAGCTGTGGCTGCGGCTGACCAGAACGCTGGTCAATCCCAAAACAAAATGCTAAACATCGTACTTAAAGGGACACTGAAGTGAATTTGTCAAGCTCCCGGTTTTGCTTGCACTGCGTAGACTGGCTCAAATTAACACTTTTCATCGTTTATCCGGTTGATAAGTCGGTAATTATTTTATAAAGCGGGAAAGAAGAAAAACTACCATGCGCTGTCTGTGGCGGCCGCACCAACTAAAGGCTGTGGCGTCGGGAGGAGGTGGCACTGTGATTGGACGATGCCCAAGGTTGGCATTCAAACAAGTTTCGGTTTCGGTTCTGTAAAACAACATGCTTGACATCCGACGGCATCGTTGGATGGGATTCTCGATATCTCAGCAATTGTCGTACCACGCTTCTGCCATGTTGTCGGCTGTAATATGCCTAAGATAAGCCTCCTAGGTGTGCTGATTCTGGCCTGTGCCCACTGCCCGCAAGCAGTCGGTGCTTATGGCAACAGCACGCCAACGAGAACTGGCTAGTGCGTCAGCGTCAGTCTGCGCGCGTTCTGCAAACTCGCTCGCGGAGCAGTGAATGTTGCGGCCGAAAAATGGTGAACTCAGGTTAGAAAACATTGGCCGCAAGCGAAAAAATCTACTTACAAAAAAAAAAAAAAAGCAGGCACACTCGGGGATTTAAACTTGCGACTTGCAAAACAAAAATCCTAGCGCGTCAGACCACTCGGCCGCGAGCCAGGCTTGGCTAAGTGGGATATATAAGGTATATAATGTACAACCAGCTTACACTTTTATTTAGTTTTAGTATTTCAAGTACTTTAGGTGACTATTTGTTATATAGCGCTCCTGCAGTAAGCGTCCCCCCAAACTTCCACAATATCTCACGTCTAGCAATTGCATTTCTTAGATGGAAAAGCATTCGCAGATGTGTGGTCGTGCTGCTGACCGCTGTGGTTGTTCACTCAACGCAAAAAAGTGCTCCGGCTCTCTAGTTTTGCACTGTATGGTAAATGTTTCAATTGATTTTATTTCCTTAGTACCTATATTGACTTTGCTGACTCGTCTCCCACCTTCAAGTGGCATTACATTTTCCTACTAGCGTAAAGTCAGCGAAGCGTCACATGTGCACTTGTGCAGCGCTTGTGTGGAGCGACCCGGACTTGGAGCTTGATACAGTGTACAAACTAAGTAAAGAAAGGCACATTCTTCCATTCACAAACGCGTGTGGCTTAGTTTTAACTGATTGAGCGAATTGCGAGGACCCGTTGGCGGCAAGCGGACTAAGCGTTGGGCCGTCTGACTCGGTCGCGGAAGGTCGGCGAGCCGTGCAGTAGCGCAGCCAATTGCCAACTCATCTCCTCCTGACGTCACACGGAAACGCCACAGAAAACGGGCGAGGGTGCAGAGAGGAGACAGCATTTTCGAATTGATTTTTCTACTAAATAAATTTGCGTAAATGCGCTCAGAGTGGTCGAAACATGGCCTATGGACTCTGGACTACAATTGGCACTAGTAATCCCGCAATGTTTACAAATCACTTCAGTGTCCCTTTAAGAAGTGCAAGTCTAATCAGGCTAGCTGTGAATGCGACTTCTTGGCCAAAAGTGTTGACTTTTTGTGCCATTTACCAGACGGCTTTGCTAGCTCGCCCACAACACCCTATTCTTGGCACAGCCTTTCCCCCCACACAGTCTACCCTCAATACCGTCAAAGGGCGACCACAGGATAGCATTTGACTTGGTCGACGCGAGTTAAATCTCGAGCTTTCGAGTTCACTTCTCTCCACCACGCATCCACGTGCGGTCCCAATTCGGCGCTCAGGCGGAGCGGGAAACTGAAGGAATACACTTCGTCGCCTTGCTCAGCACTCGTTCGCGGCACGGGAAGGTCGCCCTGGCTGGCACATCGCACCCTGACGACGTTCAGTTCCTCCAAGGCGAGGCAGTTGCCGGCGTCGGCACCGCCGTCGAACCAATACACCACAGGGTAGCCCAAGAGGACGCCGAACGCCGTGCACAGGTTCCACACCCCGCAGGAAATACGTTCCGACGCTGTTTCGTTTAACGACTCCGGCGGTGACGTCGCCATTCGTTCAAGTACTACCTTCAGCGACGCCAGCATGTCGCCCACGCCTGCAGGCGCCGACGTCAAGACGGCAGGGCAGCGCAGGCGCGCCGAAACGTCCACGAACTTGACGCCAAGACGCCAGTCCACCAGCCGTCGCACGGTCTCGGCAACGTTGCATAGCAAGACGTCGCTTCCCAGCCGCAGCGCCCTGACGACGCCGTCGCAAGTGGCACGGCACTGGCGCAGGCACTCGACGATGGCGCGTTCAGTGGGCTCACTCGCGTCCCACAGGTACGCTGGTTTGTAGCCCCTGGCCGTCCATAGTGCGCCAGGCAAGGCGGCCGCGGCATGCCGATGTATTTGCCTGGCCTTTGGCTGCGATTCGTTGTAGGTGTCTGTTGTCACTGCACCCTCCGTGACGCCCGCGTGCATTTCTTCTCCTCGTTCGCGTACTGAAAACTGACTTTATGCACTGCAAACACCACTTGCCACGGAAGAAAGAATACGCACTTTTAGTTTACAGCTTTCTCAAGCACCACAGCACCATGCAAGCCCCATCAACCACATCAACCCACGGAACAGAAAGATTACACGATCACGACACGATCAAACCGCACCGCGAATACGCGTCTGTGCCGCAGTGGCATCATCATCATCGTTTTCTTATGTACTACACGCATGGAGGAAGCAAACTTTTTCTTCCTCCATGATGGGCTTTTACCACTTTTACCCTCCGAGTTAGTCCAGGTTAGTCGCCCAGCATTTGTTGCACATAAATATTATTGTACGAAACTATATGACAATGCCTTACGTAAATAATGCGGCAACAAACTGTGCCGCAAATCGGTGTACCAGGCGCCACTCTCGCCGCGCAGTGGATGTTTCGCGGAGTTTCGGAACTTTGCTTCGCGCACCTGGCCTTGTTCCCTCTTGCAAACGCCTACCCTAGTAGCACAAATTGTTGCCGCAACGTTTCTGCCGTGTTGCCAATGTTGTGTAACGTTAGGCAACGTTACACAACGTGGTGACAATGTTGCCGAATGTGGGCCAACATTGGACACATTCAGCAACATTCCCGCAACGTTTACAAACAACGTATAGGCAACGTTGCCCGTATGCACATTTTTCACGTTGCAGCAATGTTGCCAAATGTGGGCCAACGTTGGAGACATTCAACAACATGCACGCAACGTTTACAAACAATGTATAGGCAATGTTGCCCGTATGCACGTTTTTTCACGTTACAGCAATGTTGCCAAATGTGGGCCAACTTTGGAGACATTCAACAACATGCACGCAACGTTTACAAACAACGGATGCGCAACGTTGCCCGTTTGCACATTTTTTCACGTTTCAGCAATGTTGCCAAATGTGGGCCAACGTTGGACCCATTCAAAAACATTCATGCAACGTTTACAAACAACGGATGGGCAACGTTGCCCGTATGCACGTGTTTTCACGTTCCAGCAATGTTGCCAAAGGTGGGCCAAAGTAAAATCAGTGTTGGACGCATCCAACAACATCCACGCAACGTTTAACGCATAGGCAATGTTGCCCACATGCACATTTTCTTGCGTTGCAGCAATGTTGCCAAATGTGGGCCAACGTTGGATACATTCATGTAACGTTTAAAAACAACGCATGAGAAACTGCCATTTACACGCTTTTTTCGCGTTGCAGCAATGTTGCCGAATGTTGGCAAATGTCATATTTATGATGATAAACGATTTCACGTGGAGTTACATAAGCTGCCTAAAAATTCAAATGATCCCGTACAGCACACTTGAATGTTTGCGATATAGTTACAGGATGCGTTAATTTCGGGAGTGTGGTTAAAAGTGATCAACGCGTACGTACAGTTTCTACATATTTAGCAATGCTCACGAAAAACCTTCAAATTAACATTGTCTGTGTACATGTTTATCTAGGTTGCCGCAATATTGAGGAATGTTGAATGTATAGCAGCTTTCCATTTATTTATTATGTGAAACACCACACTAACCCATGTTTTGGAGAAATTACGTCGCCTATAAAAGTTCAAATGGTTATGCCCAATGGACGTCTTAGTACAGTTCACTGCAACGTTTTTAGATTAGGTTGGTTTAGAAAATGTTGGTTCACTGTACCATCGCCTCGTGTACTTTAATTACTGTACTTTAGCTGCATATAATACGGAACTTACACGCACACGCACGCACATAAATGAAATCCCCATCGTCAGCCTGTCTACTGCAGGACGAGGGCCTCACCCATGCAGGAAAGAAAAGTATTCTTTCCTCCTTGCACGGCACTTGCTTCGCGCCATCTCCGCGACCCCGACCTGCCCCGACGTACAACCTCCCCCCCCCCCTCCCTCCTCGCCCGCTCCATCGCAAGGGGAAAAAACGTGGCCGAGCTTTCTCTTCTCGCGCAAACCCTGCCGCAGCCCAAAACGAAGAATCTGACGCCCCCGCGCCGGCTCCCTCCTTCGCCCTGAGCACGGCTTTTGAAGCTCCTTTCATGGCGGCCGAGCTAGTGCGGGTCATTCAAAATGCAAAAAGGAAAAGTGCGCCCGTAGCCGAGAGGCAGCACTCGCGCCTTCTTGACTTTGCAACTTCCACTTGTCTTCCGGCACCCTCCCTGCTCAATTTGGCCTCCAACTTGTCCCTCCCATCCTAAAAAAGAACAAATCTCCCAAACTTTTCTCCTCTTTTCGTCCTATTTTATTCACGAGCGTTGCCTCCAAAATTCTCGAATCCATGGCGCTCGCACGCCTCGAATTACAAGTATGCACGAATCTGCAACTTGAACCCTGGGCCGCAGACGGGTTTTCCTCGCCAGCGCAGTGCCATTGGATTCAATTGCCGACCTTGTCTCTGCACTAGAAAACGCGAAGGCTACCAAAAACCGTGGCCTTTGTCGTCCTTTTGAACATTCGCAAAGCCTTCGACCGCTTACGCCACGAGGCTATTCACGATGCAGTAAAACGCTGCAAAATTACTCGGCCGTCACCCTCATCTCCCCCGACGTTACAAGACTGGACGAGACCCGCCACTCCACCGCGCAAGAACCAAACAAGCAATACCCATACGCGTGGGTTGCATCATGCAATGCACCCGCTCGCATCCCAAGCATCAAATTTGGGTGACAAGAATCCTGCCTACTCAGCAGGCTCCGTAACTGGCTCCGTACTGCAGCCTCCGTACCAGTGCTCACCTACAACTGAATGAGAAAATCAACAGTCCCACTTGTTCTTCATCCACATAAATCAAGCAGCCTAAAATATAGAATCCAATTCGCGAATCAAACATAAAGGCAAACCAGATTTCGCTCAAATTCCAAATCAAATAACTACCCGCTCTTCATTTAAAATATGAGTTACAAACAGGCCAGAAAATATTTTGGAGCTGGAAAGACGGGGATGAGGGGAGGTTTGAACTAAGACACACTTTGTGTGGCTGGGGCCCCTATATGTACACCACGCTATGAATGCGAATTCTCAGTGTAAGGAAAAGTGTAAATTTGTGGACGTCCTAGTGATATCGCGTAATGATGTTATAACACACTTGCAGTGATATCGCATGGATGTCCACAAGCAGATGATCTTGGGTGAAACATATTGTATGGACATCACATGAATGTCCTGAAATGACATTGGATATTGTGACCATTTGTGGATATCCTATGGACTTTCGTGGTTTGCTGGGTTCAGACGGCTCCGGTCTTTTCGGTACAGGACGTTTCGGTACAGGGCGTTTCGGTACGGTCTTTTCGGTGCACGGGCGTTTCGGTACACGGGCGTTTCGGGACACGGGCGTTTCGGGACACGGACTTTTCGGGACACGGGTGTTTCGGTACAAAGACGAATTTCGGCGAGCGCTTTAGGCTGCGCGCGTTGTTTACGTGGTGGTTACAAGCACGCACTTCGTACCTATTTATTGCAGATGTTCTTGCTCGAAATACTGCGTTATTTTAGGCCAGCAGTTGGTTATGCGACCTTGCCAAAAGAACCTCTGTTGATTTGTTGACTATTAGCTGCGATATTTGTAGCATTTAGACAACCTATAGGTGTTCCTTTTTTTTTTTTCATAGCGACTACTTATCACCAGTAGTTTAAATAACAAATCAGTGACAGTATGATCGTGTTTTTTCACTCGCTTTTCGACGACTTAATATCAGCGGTTTTTTTTTTTTTTTTCGAAAATCAATGAGAGTAGCTATTTTATTTTTGCACTTTGCGGAGTCCCTACCACAACGGCTGCGGAAATGAGTCCCACTGCACGGAGAAAGGAACCTGTGCCTTTATAACGTATTGGCGAAGAAGTTGCTATTTTTTGGAATACTCCATTTGTGTTCGTTGCTTCCTCCTGATAACGCAAGTACTTAAGGCGTTATTAGCAATGCATTACGGAAGGCAGCCATTGTATCTTGCCGCACGCTTCCGTCCCGACTTCTTCGTAGTTAGCAGGGACTGCGGCGGGTTTATTGTGTTTGTGAACCGAAAGTTGGAAATGCTGTGCAATGACGTTTAAAGCACTCTGAAATGTTTCTGCAGCATACATACAAATATTCATCTTCGCAATGGATGCTCATTTGGAATTGCTAGCGTTTTGTCGCAGAGTATAATTGCCATAATATGGTTGTGATGTTATCTGAGACCAGTGTCACCTGCTCCCCACCAATACTTTTTTGAGCCGCGCAATATCACCGTCTAAATGATATGTTCGCAGAAGCAGGTGTCTACCCGACATTATGGTGTAAAATAGGCATGGTGTAAAAAAGAACAAGTGCCGACTGCAACAGGCATGCTGCAGGTTATCAGGTTAACTCGCGTGGAATGATGTAAGTGAACAACCCGAAGTGTAACACTTTAGCGCTACTGTTCCGACTGATAATGTGTTTTAACAGCACTGGTAAACCCTTTCATTCTGATTTATAATATAGGTGTTTACTTTTTTAACAGCACGGAATAGAGCTCGTAGGAAATATTTTCCGCAGCAAGCATGCACGTCAAAGCAGCGTCCCCGATTAGGAGTGATGTTGGATCGCGGCTCATTGGTTCTATGAAGCTCACATTCGGTACGTTTATGAAAAAGAACTTCGGTACTCAGAAAACAAAATTAAAATGATGTTACGTAATTGAAAAATTTATTCAAAGAGCATTTATGAGAAAAGTAAACAAATAAAAAAGAATCGAGGAACTGTCCTAAACAAATATTTACAGGAGATATCGCTTGAAAAGTACGCGGATGCATAAATAGGCGTTAAATAATCACAATAAGAGCTTAGATGCCGTCTTTAAAAAAATAGATGCTGGACCCTGTGCAAAAACCAATCAAAATAAAAACGAAATAAAGAACAAACTGATATTTTCATGCACCGAAAACTCCTTAAACCCGTAACTTTTTTTACTCTGTACCAAAATTTTGGACCGAAGGGGCTGCGGCATCCCGATGGACGTTCGCCGTGGGGGTCAGTCACCTGTCTTTCCCGAATTTCTCTGGACGCACGAGAAGTGGGGGAGGAGCGACCACGTGGGTGACGACGGGATGGGAAACGCGAGGGTGCAAATAAAAAATACTTCCCCGCGAAACGACGAATATTTAGTATTTCGGTATTTTTGTGTACGGTGCGCTGCCCCATCGGCTTTGCTGAAGAGGGATTCGTTCCCTGGTAGTCAATCCCAATGCTTTCCTTTTTTTTTTTGTTATTTTGTACGAACGCATACACTTCAAACTTCGGTCTTCATGGCCCTCTTTTTACTTTGTCGACAGGAAGCCTTGTACCCGAAGAGTGCAAAGACGTGCAAGGCGGAAAATCAACGAACAATCACTCATTCAAAATTTTCAGCAACACTGAGAATAAAAGATTGGGGCTGTCCATTGGAATAATGAACTTTTAAAAAGCTCCACGAAAGCAAATTTTGAAAAGCCCACACACAAATTTCGACCGTGAAAAAATCATTGGGGTGGTTATTCTAGGTGGAGAGTTTTTCAGTAGCTGTGGGGGAGGGGGAGCGAGGGTTTAAAAAAAATACTAAAAAGAGAGGCTTCTTGCCATGAATTCTGAAAATTTCGTGATTTACTGTTCAAGGGGACTTATAACAAGAGCGGAGTGACAGATCCACAGCCTTTATGGGCCCCGATACGTTTGAAGTACCCGCGAATGGGGTCCGGACAGTTTATCGAACGCCGTTTAATCAAAGTCGTTTTATCGAAAGCCGTTTTATCGAAATGTTTTTCTCAGCCTGTACATTTGGGAATTATGCAGTATATTTTTTTCGTTTCCTCTATGCTACGTAATTCAAAAAGATTGTCTCCACAGCGGTTCCTTATTGTTTACCAAAAGTTGTAGTATTTATAGTAGACGCCTCTTATTCCCTGCATGCTTTTCATGTTTTTGGGATGCGCAAGGTTTCTCTTCGTCAATTTCTTATTCGGTTCATTGTGCAGGCGGAACTTCTATAACGACTCTCCGTCTCTGTATAGTCCCCCATCTGATCCGCAGCATACACGCCATTGTAGCGTATAGGCTATAATGCCCTGATATGCCTCTCAATACTCCGCCTTAGTATCGCCACATAATTACTTTCCCGCGTGTGTTTATGTAAGTAACGCACTTCTTGACGCTTGAGCAACCCCGTCACGGTGGCTCAAGGGCTAAGGCGGTGTTAATGACTCTACGCTGTGCTGCATAGCCCAAGGTCGCGGGTTCGATCCCAGCCGTGGTGGGCGCTTTTCGGGTGAAGGCGAAAAGCGAAAACCCCCGTGTGTCAAGATGTTGGCGCGCGTCAAAGATTTTTAGGTGGTCAAAATTAACCCGGAGCCTTCAACAACAGCGCGCTTCGTTGCCGAGGTCTTTATTGGACGCGTTAAACCCCAAAATCAATCAAATCAGAGCTTGTGCGTCCAGAGTCAAAACTTTAAACAGGACAGCTAGTAAAAGCCTGCGTCTACATCTGTATTTCTAGATCTTTTGATAAGTTCACATATGACGAGTTGGCTGTGACGGGTTCACTTGTGAGTTCTCTAGACTCCACCACCTCTGTTGGGGCCTCACTTTCATTGTCCGACCCCCCCCCCCCCCCTGTTCCATTCATATAGCACTAATCTTTCAGAAGTTCTTGGCACGATATTTCTCCAGATGCAAACAATGTGACCACATGGTCCGCGTAGGAGTTGCGTGCAAATCATGTGACTAGAAAAACTGGGGGAGGACAAGAGTTTTTTATCACGTAATGACGAACCATGGCGCAAGGGATACATTTGGCAACAGCAACCTAAATACACACCCAAAGTATATTGCTCACGGGGTTAGGTTTGCTATTATAGTATAGGGTCAAATTCTGTAATGTATACAAGGTGGACATACATGTTTGAGTGCAATCAATGAAGACGCAAAAAATTCTAAAAATCTAATAAAACAAAGGTGATCAAAAACACGGGAGAGATGCGTCAAAATATATAAGCAGGTTTTTGTATGTAATGCACAGCAGAGACAATTTAGATTGAAGCTAACTGCAGGTTAGGTTAATGCGATGGCCATTTAAACAAAATAAACCCCGAAAATTGCAATGAAAGCCGCAAAACCACACTCTTGATAAAACAGACGTAGGTCGTTCGATAAAACGGCGTTCGATAAACTGTCTGGGAACCCCCGCGAATGTATGATGCGAGCTAACCAACACAGTCAAAACACATTAATCGACAACGCGTTTATAAAATGCTATCTGTAAACGTATCGTTCAACCTCTGCAGCAACTTTGGCCGAGTGGCTGTATCGACGGACATGGAGGCAGGCAGACAAACTGACGCACAGACAGGCCAAATTTTCCGCTCTTAATGAGCCCAAGAAAAAATACTGATGGTGGGGAGCTAGCTGCAGGTGTCATTTATCTCTGCTAGGAATAAAACCCGACCAAATTATGACAAGTATAAATTCCGGCAGAACCGTCTGGAGATCACAAGTGACCAGTCCTTGCAAAGAATATATCTATGTAGGTTGCAGAGAACATTGCAGACAGCTTTGAATATTATGAGCCTTTTCAACTTCCAATTTACAAAAAACAGTAAACCCAGCATTGTAACTAATAACGACAATAAGGCCGGCACGTAAGCGTGCGACAATGTACAACAGGTGCCTTCGGTAATGAATTGATAATCAATCAGTATGTGCATTGCGTTATAAAGAGAAAGCAACGCCCACAAATACGTAATGCCAACATTTTATAAGATCTTCTTGGTCATTACGTTGGAAAGATACAGGTTCCATTGCCCCTGCGGTGGCATGTTTTACGCAGCTAGCTGTTATTGTAGTTTCTGGAAAGCGCAAAAAATAGTTACTGTTGCTGATTATTCATGAAATATGCGACAAAAAATAGATGATGATACTGTCGCTAGAGAGACGAAGTAATGAACGAGCTACTGTTACGCAAATAGACAGGCATTTTTTGGCTAGGCTACATAAATTTTTACTGGCCTAAAATAACGCAGAAATACGAGCAACAACCGCTGTAATAAACAACTTCTATTTGCGTCCTTGCAACTCCCATGTTAAAAACGCACGCGAATTTTGCTGCCTCAAACGCTCGCTCGAATTCGTTTTCGTACCGAAATGACCTGTACCGAACCGCCCTGTACCGAAATGTCCTGTACCGAAACACCCGTGTCCCGAAACGCCCGTGTCCCGAAACGCCCGTGTCCCGAAACGCCCGTGCACCGAAAAGACCGTACCGAAACGCCCTGTACCGAACTGCCCTGTACCGAAAAGACCTAGACCCGGGTTCAGAGGCAGACCGCAAAAACCCTACATCGATGTGTGATCATTTAGAAACACAGCTCTCGAAAAACTGCAGAAATGCATGTGGAGAAGTGTCACGCTGAGCGTGTAGATTCCCCCATGAAATCTTAAAGGAACCGTGAACGTTTGAACGTTTCTCAAAACGAAAGAAACGCGTGGTGCCGGTCCGACGGATGGCGTAGCCAAACTCGGCGCCAGATCCGTTTATTTTAGTCCCTCATTTGTTGGATGATCACACAATATTATCTTACAGTGGATGCAGCCTCGAATAAAATAATACCGCCATTCCGCGCATCGTGCGTTACAAGCCAGGTGCTGCACCGTTCTAAGACGGCCATTTTTTTCAAGATGGCCGCCGGCTGTTCCATGAATGAAATTCGTTTTTATTTCATTTTTTAGTAAGCGGGTAAATCTCATCGCCGTTCTTGGTGTTAATGAAAATATACCACAAATATGGCACCTTCGATTGAAGGTTGAGCGCGAACAAAATATTTTTTTGTTCAGGAAAAACTTACAAAAACACTCATTTATTGCTGTATCATTTTGTAAAGCTAAAAAAATACACTAACAGGCTTAGTTTACGTTGGAGAACAGAATTTTAACAGGTCAGGCAGGCAGATTCCCGATCATAGCCAATACTTTCTAGCCTCACTAAGTTATCAGTGTCGTGCGTGAGCTCGCGTCATCCGCAAATTCCCCCGCAATGATCGTGTTGGCAGTGGCATTTCTTTGTGTTGCACATGGGCCCGCGGCGATTTCCTCCACGTGTAAGAAATCGAACTTCTATTATTAGTCACGCAGGCGTAATTATTATAATCATCGAAAAACTACGTCCAATAAATATAAATACAGTAGTCACTCGTTATAACGAAATCGCTTTATTCGAAATATCGCTTCATTCGAAATTTATTCTGGTCCCAACCCAAACGGATGCATTTTAGGCCGCATTACTCGAAGCGCCAGAAGAGCTAATTCCAACATGGCGGGTGTGGGTTAAGTGGCGAGCGGAGGCGTCGCCGTGCCGCGGTGACCCAGTGGCGAGTCAGGCTGTCAACATGGCAGGTCAACACAAGCTGGTACTTCGCCGGCGGTTTTCTCGAGCCGGTCATGCTCGATTCGGGTGATCCCCATTTTGGGCAAACGGTCCAAATGCGTGGTAGGGTCATTGAACTTCGTCGCAACACATTGGTCAAGGGCGTGGACACGACGGTGCGCGAACACTGGCAATCGAACCGTAGAATTGGCAGTGTCGCCGACAACGAGGCGCCGAAGAACTCTTGTGTTGCAAACTTCACAGCTGCACAACTCGGGAAAACAATTCCCAGTGATCATGCAATGCCCCTAATGCGAAACCGATCAGTTTTCATGATTGTGCTTTGTACGACCAATTAGCGGTTAATCTGTTTATTATTACTATTTATTTATTTTTTGAGCTCAACAAACAACCTCCGTCTCGAGCCACGGCATCTGCGGCGCTTTTCAGCGCAAAACTCTCGTATAGCGTTTCGTGACGCCCGCACGCCCCCCTATAAAAGGGGCACTGCCGCTGCCAATTTTTGTGGGCGGCGACCATAGCCTCCTGCATTGCTTGGTCAAATGGTCAAATTGTAGCAGGGCCCGGTTGCTCTCGCCCGGCAAGAACATGAAACAGCCACCACAGCTTATTCTGAATAACGTTTTGCTTCAGTGAATACATTATGGTTTGATTCCTCGCAGCTGTGGCGTATAATAAGCTAAACTGGTTTAGCTTTTCTCGAGTGGTTGCTTATATCAATATACCGCTTATAACGAAATTTTTTGCCGTCTTGCTGACTTCGCTATAACGAGGGATTACTGTATCTGTATTCTACATGTTTCCTCTTAGTTTTACGGAATAGCAAGCTCAGTTTAAGCCAATCTTTGCAGCGCGTTATTTGTTTTCATCAGTAAACATGCAATAACAAGAAGTTTGTGTTCCCCCTCGCCCCCTACTTGTTGCTTATCCCTGCTCCATTTATATGTCCCATTTGAACATCAGCCTTCGTAATATCGCTCAAAAATAGTCACTTTCAAAAGCAATCATGACTTTTCTATACTCGTCGTGCTAGTCGCACTTTTCTTATGGAGTTGATGAACAAATTTTTACTTTTTTACGGTGAGGTGCCCACAATAATTTGAAGATATGACTCAACAACGAAGCACCTTATTTCTATACCCGTTTTTTTTTTTCATTCACTTTTCCTAAAGGTATATACGCATACGACGTATACACGCAAAAATTTCTTGGCGGCGTGCATCTGACACATGAGTTTCTTGAGGACAGATTGGACTTACAATAACTCTAAGCGGCCGCTTTTGTTGGCTATGGACGCGTTTCCGTGAAGTCCAGTCCCCGCGAAATTTGTGAACGTGTGCAATGAAGCGTCGCTGTGCCACACCTAGTAAAAAGCCAATCAATTAGGCACGACAGTCACGCTCTGAAAAATCAATACCTGCAGTGTAAATCAACTTAGATCCGTGTAAATGACACCCAAATAATGACGTGTTTTAAGCAGAATTTCACTGATGTACGAAACCAACTTTTCCATTTTGCGAATGCGCTCTTATTGGAACATCCGTGCGCTCAACGGTTCGCACCAGCCCCTGCAGGCCGTGTCGCTCATGCAATTGGTATACCGATTGTCTCATCTTATAGTGTGATTTAGTTATTCTAGAAACCCACCACAGTGGCTGTTGTGCTAGCGCTGAGTCCAAGGATTGAGCCCGAGGACGCGGGCTCGATTGCAGGCCGCGGCAGCCGCTTTGTGTGTGTGTGTGTGTGTGTGTGTGTGTGTGGAGGCGAGAAGCGGAAATGCCCGTGTGTTCGGGATTTCGGTGCACGTTAATTAGATCCCCAGGTAGTCAAAATTAATCCGGAGCCCTCTACTACGGTGCGCCTCATCGCCTGTGTAGCGTCGGCGCATGAAACCTCATAATCAGTCAAATCAGATATTTTAGGGCGATTTTAACACATCATTAAACTTAAAGAGCAAAACACAGCTGCTGAGCACCGATAAAGCCGCGCAGCTTTCACCCTCAACTGTGCGTTGTCACGTATGGCCAACTATCGGGCTGTTTTCGTGAGTCTTTTACAAATGCCACTCGGGTGCGTTTTTGTCCATGTGCATGCCGCATATATCCAGGAAACTGACCAAATGCACAGCGCCTGCTAATTAACCCAACGCGCGCGTGAAACGGACGGCGCGGCATTTCGACGTCGTGAGGCACGAATGAGAACTTGGGTTTCATTGCCGTGTGTTATCTTGCAATCATTATTCGCTGAATAAATAAACAAACTGGAATTTCAACAAGAAAATAGCTTTTTATGCCATCGTCAAATGGTATCTACTCCGACTTGGCTTCATTTACGTTCCATAGCCGCTCACTTCACCATGACATCATACCGAAATTTAACGCGGCCTCTTTACAATGGAGATGTGTTCTTTTGGGAAACGTGCACCATATGGAAAGACAAAGTGATCGGGTATACGCCGTGTTTTTCATTCGACGTGTTGGCCGTATCTTTAAGAAGTTCGCGCACATTTCTTTCATAACTGCCTGAAAACAGCATCCAGAAATGACTTCCCAACTTTCCTTTCCTATTCTTAAAACATTGCGCGCCTTCCTTTGGTAGTAAACGGTTGCATTATAAAAAGGTAATCGTGCATCGACAAGGAAAATTTCCAGTTCCATTTTGCTAAGTTTTCACAAGCGACTCGCACTGTTAACTTTCTCTCTTAAAGGAGTACTGACACCAAATTTTTGCTTCATGTTTTTATTCGTTAGGTGTAATAGGTGTAATATTTGGTAAATGTTGCCGTGAATGGGTATTCTAGCGATTGCGCGATTACAATGGCGACATTCGGAAGCCTATTTATGGCCCCTTTAAAGCATGCATGGCCGGGTTGTTTTATGTTGCCGCCTGTATATCCTTAAACAAAAATAATCTAGATAGAAGGCTCAAACATTGCCTTGTTGCTGGATCCTCATAATTGGTCCAAAAAATTAATTTACTGGAGAAATTTTATATGCAAGCTATATAAATTTCTGTGCATCATATGGGTGTGCGAGCCGTATACATGTCGCCAGCTAATTACAATCGTGTGTTTTCCCTTCATATATACATTGCCGCAGTAATTACGGTTGATTTATGAAATAGATTCAAGCCCAAAGTTCGTGTACTTTAGATTGCCCCCTTCTTGTGACATTTAGTCACTGTTCTAGCCCCTCTGATCAGCGAACGTTCCAACTAGTCCACACCTTGCACCTTTGTTTGAAATAGACAACATGAAGTGGGCTGTTTTATATTTCAACTTCCCCATAGACATTTCACCTACCTCGAGCGCCAAAGTCAGAGCACCATGATATTGTAACATATATGAAACAATAAAACAAAACAAAGACCTAACCCTGGTGTGACACCCATTTTCCAGGAGAGACTGCCTGTACGAAAGCTCATTGGCCTATTTCAAGGATCTTTTCTCATTATACAAACGAACCTTCCAAGTAACCTGAAAATTTTTGCTCTTGTTCCCTTCCAATAGCATTGCACACACTATCTTCAGATTTTTCCTGGTGTAATTTTTATTCGTAAGAGGTTCCAATGCATCGAACACTTGTCGCGTTCTGCTTGGCGCGAAACGAAATACAGCAGGGCGCCAGGCGTTCTCGGAACCCCGCCTTTTTCCGAGACTTCAGCTGGGAATCAGGCACGCTGTCTCGCGCATTCCTTTCTTCCTGCATGCCTTATTTTTTGTTTTCGTCGACGCTCCGTCCCGTCCCGTCCCTTCTGTGTGTCGCGAAGGAAGTTTCAGCAGCCGAGCGCGAGTTGGGGATGGCCGAAAAAAAAAAAAAAAAAAAAAGACAGAAAGAAAACGCTTTCGTCCTTGGCCAGCGTCCTACCCTCCTCTCACACGCGCACACGTGCGCGCCCCTCGCAGAGGGGTCCTCCCCTCATGCTCCTTTGCGACTGGCAGCCGGCGGTGGGTTGGGAAAAGTAGACGAAATGCGCGCGCTTTTTTCAGAAAGGAGCAGCCATAGTGACAATCAAACGGAATGGAGAAGGAACCATGTCATACGAAATATTGTTGTGTGGCCGCATGTTACGGCGAATATTTGCGGGCCGGAAAGTTCATAGCAACCGACCAGTGAAGGTAAGCGCTCGATTTTCTGAGCTCGCCTCGTTCTTTCGAATGCAGTTTACTTCGTAAAAGAGCGGGAACAGGATTGCCCTCCCGTTCCTAACTTCTAAGCATATCCTTGCTTTTGTGAATGCGTACGGTTGTAAAAGGGGAACACGTATTCACTTAAATTTTATGGAAAGAGTATAATGAGAAATCAGGTGGGTGCTCAGTAGTAGATTTTTTGTTATGATGCTGAAATCGAGTGTATATATGTTCTGCAAGAACCTTGATATGTACGATTGGCTTTTAATTTACTTCTCGCCGCAGCTGCTCACGAACGCGAAAAATACAACTAATAAATATAACTTTGTTATGTTTAATTTCACGCGAGTTTCGGCGGCATGCTGTAACGGAACACAATTTAGCGTTGCAGTTAAGCCATATGTTATCAGCTGCTTATGCGAACCATCTTACGATGTAAAACAACGCCTGACGTCTTTGTAGTATTCACATATTTTCCATGTGAAAGGCTGGTCTACGTCGGGTACTATAAAGAAAATAAATGACAAATAAAAATAAATAAATAAAATGATCAAAAATAAATAAAAATAAGAAAATAAAACAGCTCAAGCCAGTTTTTAGCACATTTTTCGAGAGCAAAAGGTAAAATTAGGCAACCAAGAAAATACACGGTTGTAATTTCATCTAGTTGTACATGTAATGTTTCCCTTCTTTACATTTGCCTGTTTACTAATTTTTGTTCGTTGCGTTTTTATGTTTATGGCCATTGAGGTAATTATCGTCCTCTTTCAATGATTGCCGACGTACCACGTCGTCATCAGTTGGTCGGCTTCTCTTGTTAATTGAAAATTCTCTGGCAAGCTGTCTGATCGAAGTCTTTTCACTTAATTACTCAATGGCCTGGAAAGAAAGCTGTAAGGTATTTTATATAATTCAGTATTTTGTCCTTTTCTGTTTTCCAGGGATGCTTGAGAAACCAACTCAAGCGATGTGCGTCATAAAGTTGGCACGGGCATTAGAAAAAGTTAAACAAGCAAGACAAAGTGAAAAGTGAAGAGGCCTGTTTTGCTATAATATTCCTTCCTAAAGGTAAGGTTTTCTCTATTAGCTAAAATTTGTTTCACTTCAGTTTTCTGAACCACTTCTATACACTCTGTTTTGTTTCAGAAATACCTTATGATTTACCACAACATTGACACACGAATAAGCTCATCTGGCAGCAAGCGTCATCCAAACTGCAGGTGAGCTTCTGAGCACCCTGTGTGTTAGAGCAATGCCATTTTGTTTGTTTTCCAGGAATGGCAGTCAAACCTCATTTGAAGTGCCAGTACAAGAAAATTGATGAGGCCATATTGTATGCCAAAAGTCCTGGTGTTCTGAGAGGTGAGACATTGTCTATGCTGTAACAACTTTGCAACTTCTCCTAAACTACAGCTTTTTTTCATTTCGCAGAAGCGTGGCAGTAACAACCCCATGTTACTGGGTTCATGGCCGTCAAGTATGTCATCAAACTGACTTGTCAAGGCAGAAGAACAAGCAAGCCCAGGAGGAGAAAAACGAAGACAACGGCTGAAACAGCGTACTTGCGGAATTCAATTGCTTTAACACAATACGTATTCGGATCGATTGTTAATGGTAAAATAAAACGCACATGTTCTTTCATCTTAAAGAGTGTCAGTGTTGTTATTTACGCTAGCTGGCATGTTCCTTGCTTTAAAATTCCGCCATTTCTTAGTTTGTTATTTTGCCGGACTGCCTTAATTGTGTGTGTTGGTCAGTGTAGGGATCAAATGTATAAACATGCAGTCTAAAATGCCAGTTTATACCTTTCAGGAGTTTATGAGGACGACGTTTGAAGTGCTCGCTTATCATGCAGTCAACAATCGTCTGTCTAGGAAAAAGTTAACTTCTAATAATTTCATCTACTTATTGTTGCATGTATATTAGATACATGTAACTGTAAGTTACCTGTACATTGCTGCAATATCAGCGCTTCGTAAGAGAAACATTGCTTGAACGTCATATCAACAGTGCGCGGATGCGGCCCTCGTGAGGAAAAAACGTATCTGTAAAGTCGCGGTAACGTTGTAGGAAGCATCGCTTGAACATGATAGCGACGTTTTCTAAATGTTACCCGCACGTTGGAAAAATATAGCTGGCAAGTTACCGCAAAATTGTAGGAATGTTATTGCAACTTCATAAAAACATTGCTTGAACGTTGCAGCAACGTTCTTTGTATGCTAACTTCATGTTAAAAGTGTGGATCTAAAGTTGCTGCAAGATTGTAGCAATGTTATCACAACGTCCGAATGGTACAGGGATATGCTTAAATGTGGTATGCACGTTGCGAAAATGTAGCTGAAAAGTTGCTGCAATGTCATCAGAAAACGTCTCATAACGTTGTTCAAATGTGTCCCGCACGTGGCTGGAAGGTTGCTCCAAGAGTGTAGCAACGTTGACGAACGTCAGAAACAACGTTATCCAAACATTAAAACAACACCCTTAAAACGTTGCCCCCATGTTGGAGCAATGCTAAAATCATGTTGACGCAATGTTTCTGGGAAACATTGCACTAACGTTAAAAAAAGCGGACATTAGCCACGTTTTGGCAACGTTAAGGGGAAACGTTGTGGAAATGTTCGGGCAACATTCTGTGCTACTAGGGCTAGCAACAAAAAATTTAGCTCTTTACAGCAATGTTGGCAGTTCTTCCTTCAGTGTTCTAGCAGTTCTAGGTAACTCTTCTAGTACACTCTAGTTCTAGGTATGCTGCGTAAGAGCGCTTACCAAATGCATGTGTTATGGTTTCGTGGCTAAGCGGATGTTTTTGTTTAAGCCTTTTGTTTATTTAGCTCTACAGGTGATGGCTACAGCTTTCTCAAAACAACTACAGTTAGTGTGAATGCTTCACCCGAAAAGTGAAACATTCAAGTTACTTTAAACAAAGCAAATAAATATCAACAAAATTATGTGTCATTTGCTTTGAGACTAATTCATCAGATGTCGCTACCTGCGCCACGGGGGCCGGAACACTCAAACTGCAAACGGAGCGCTAACGTTTTACCGTTTTCAGCGGTAACCTCCGGATTCCGGTAACGCAAACATGGTAACGACTAGCCGGAGTCACATTTGATTAATAAACACTCTCAATTATTACAGATGATCGGCCGTCAAACGAACCACAAAGCTGGACTGCGCCCGTTTCACAACAAGCAGCGAGAGCAGTCTTTCTTGATACTTACCCAGCCGAACGAACCGCTTCCGCTCATTGACTAGCCAGAATAATTGTTAATTAGTAATCACCATTACGAACTACAAATGATCGGACTGCTTTCACCGCGTCAATTGTAAAGTGGGCGCAAAGTTAGCTGTTACAAAACGCTGGCACAACCACGCAAAAAAAAAAAAAAAAAAAAGGTATGCCCGGGGAGAATCGAACCCGGTACAAGGGTGCCATTACCCGAGGCGCACCCTCTACACCAAATCTGATTTTTTTTTTCGTTATTGCATGGAAAACTAGCCCGAATAGCTAAAGTCCCACGCTAACTACAATAATGGTACATTCACTAACACATTTCAGAAGTCAGGCAGGCACACACACACCTTAAGAAGATGCAACCAGTCCGGCGGCTGCGACTGCGCCGCATAGATACTGTACACAAGGGCACACTGTTCGCGAAAAATTGACTCAGCCCTCATTCCCACAGCCGTTTTTCACCCCGTCACGTCACCATCACGTCACCGTCTTCCGTCATGGGCGCCGTTTTTCGACCGATTTCGCGCCGAAAACGGTGCGACGGTGACGGGAGGCCGAGCTCTACGTTTACGTCACGTCAACGTGATGGGACCATGCCCCGCGCTAAACCAGCTAATCAGAAAACAAATTTTTACGGCTAAATTTAGCGAAAAGTGAGCACAAACCATTTCCTTTACTTTTCAGATTGAAAACGCTCAATTCTAGGCTAAAGTGATCACTAGGCAGACGACCCTGTAATCTGACGGAGAGCTCCAGTACGAACGTTACTTGTTTACGTCTCCGTCGCAGTTTCTTGACGTGACCGTGCCGTGACGAAGAAGGTGACGGCTGTGTGAATGAGGGCTTAGTTCCACGAGGTTCCTCGGCATGGCAGTCAATCATGCGACATTTCCATAGGCTAAACAATCCTATCAGCACAAAAAGGTCATATGGCACAGAACAGTTCTTCATCACTGGCAGGAATCGTATATATAGGGGGTGATGTCTATGTCCTTTTTAAGAGTCTGCTGCAGAACATCCCAAAAATGCACAGCATCCCGACATAAAACAAAACAGTGATCAATTGTCTCCGGCTGGTAACACAAACGACAATTAACAGACCAAGGCACATATACACCTTTACTATTGAGCTGTGTTTTAACAGGCAAATCAGCCGGTTTTGCTTTCGCCTGGACGGAACTGTACAAATTTCACGCCGGCTCTGTCTGGACGGAACGCTAAGCTCTCAGTTGTATTCCATCTGGACGGAACTTTAGCACTTGTATATCGTTCCGTCTGGACGGAACGCTAGCCACAGCCTTTCAAAAACTGCAAGTTTGGAAAAGCCCTGCACAACAGGGAGCTGAACACCCCACCTCCAGCACGCCTTCCGGGTGCCACCAGAGTGACTGTGCCTTACGTGTTTGTGGGCGATGAAGCTTTTCAACTGCGGGAAGATTTCATGCGGCCTTTCCCTGCGAAGCAGCTCCAGGATGACCGCATCGTCTTCAACTTCAGGCTAAGCAGAGCCCGGTATCGCTTGAGTTTTTCCTAGCCCTTGTTTATTGTGATTTTTATATGGAAACTACAGAAGGCCCTAAGGCATAGTCTTCTTTACACGGTGGGGTGCACGATCTTTCTGTCTAAATGTGCACGTCCAAGCACTCCTTTCCAAATGCAAACCACCTCGACGACTTGTATAGGATGTACAAAAATAAGGTTGTCCCTTTTTTGTTTCTTGTATTCGAGGAAGCTTTAAAAAATGGTGCGCTGCCAAAAACTTTCACCCGCACGCACACCGTTCTTATTCCAAAATCTGAGGATCCTTTGAAAAGGCAGTCTGTAACAGGATATCGACCCATTACTTTGGCCAGCACAGACTACAAAATATTAATGAAGATTATTGCCAAATGACTTCAGTGTGATCAGTATGATTGTTGGGCCACATCAGACATGTGGCATTAAAGGTCGCAGTATTGTAACAAACATTCACGTAGCGTGAAGTGTCTTGCAGTGCTGTGACATGTGTTTTCGTAAAGTAGCCATGCTACAAGTAGATTTTGAGAAAGCCTTTGATCGCGTCTGTCATGAGATCCTTTTTTCAGTTTTGAAGCATATAAACATTGGAGATGTTATTTTAAAGGGTGTTAAAATGGCGTATCATGATTGTTTCACGCAGCTGATAATTAACAAGTGTTACCTAGTACATTCCAGTGTTGTCATCAGTGCGGCAAGGGTGCCCTGCTTCCCCATTGTTTTGTATTTTTCTAGAACCCTTTTGTTTAAAGATTATCAATGATAGTTATGTACGAGGTTTTGTGTTGCATGCAAGAGAAGTCAAGCTGCTAACGTATGCTGATGATGTGGCCATATTCTGCACAGACGAACAAAGTGTGAGCAGAGCTGTCATGATAACCAAAGAATTTTGTGACGTCACCCAAAGCTCAGTCAATGGCAGAAGTGTGTTGGTTTTTGGCACGGAACCTGGGAATCAACACCGACTGTATTTGAACGCATAAACTGGACCACCACGCCTGGGCAGTACCTGGGGGTACCGATGGAGAGTTATTTGGACAGCAATCAGTACTGGCAAGGCGAAACCCAAACACTGCGCGACAAAGCCACAAAGTGGGGAGGGCCCTGCATTGTCTGTCTTCGCAAGGGCCACTGTCTGCAACTTGTTTTTTCTGGCGAAAGTGTGGTTCGTGATGCAAGCTATTCACTGTTCAGTGTTCCTGTGAATAAGTTGCATCGTATTTTTGCTGTTGGAATTCAACATGGGAACGCACGAGCCGAAGTTCTCTTTTTCGAAGAGTGAAGCTGGGAGGACTCGGGCTATCGCATATATACGCAAGACAAAAATTGTTAATCGTTTTATGTTCTTCTGGGACTCAAACGACCCTTTCTAGCGAAATTGCACTTGCCAATGCTTTACCGCAGTTCATCGTTTCTTCATGCAACAAGGAATGGCCTACAATTAGAGGTTATCTGAAAGAAGTAGTTGACGCAGTTAGATTCCTTTCTGTGCGGTTTTCTTTGGATTATCTCTCAAATGTTTCCAGGAAGGGTTTGAAAAAAGATCTGAAAGAAATTCTCTTTCCTGTACCTCTGTACCGAGCAGTGTACTCTGCAGGCCGAGGACAGGATGTTTTGTCCAGGGTGAAAGCTATGGTAATCCCAGCCTCTGTGAAAACCTTCTTTTTTAAATTGCACACCAACACACTCCCTGTGAGAACAAGGATGGAAGGGCAAGGTCTTTTTGTTGCTTGGAATAACTTGTGCGTTCTTTGTCAAAAACCTGAAACTACAGAACGTGTTTATAGACTGTTGGGATGCCATTTTCTTTTGGGATGTCCTCATAAGAACCCTAAAGAAGGAGTATCCGGTGACACCCTATGAAATCAGGTTCCTAAGTGTAAACAATGAAGATGATGTACCGCATTATATGATCATGCTTTTAGGATTGTATAGTATCTGGCTCTCTCGAATGGCGGTGTGCCATGCGGATGTCAATGCGCAAACTGTGAGCGCTTATTTCAGGGAAAAATTTAACTATCTCTGCGATTTGTACGAAGTGGAAAATCCTGACGCGGGAATTTTGCCAGTGCTTCAAAAATTGACATCATTTGATGTTGATAATAGTTTCCGCCAACCAAAACATGGCAGGCGCATTTTATTACATCGACTTGTAAAAATGTAAAAAAAGGAAATAAAGACAAAAAAATGTCAAAATGGAGCAATCAGGTAGACACCAATTTCATAACGTGGGGGACCCAGGATCGATTCCAGCCACAGGAAGCGTTGATTATTATTTTTTTTCATTTCACCCGTTTTCGCCTTACATACGCCATCAGTGAGAACACTAAGGCTTACCGTACGTTAAAATTACATTAGGCTCCATTGACCTGTAAATTCTTATCCACTGCTACACTTGCAGCAACGCATGCTCAGCAAGGCTAGGGCTGAAAGGTTCTTATTTTTGGGGCAAACTGTTTAGTGCTGTCACATATTCCCTCCCTGTGGACGGTGTGTGGAGAACGCCTTCGGCATCACTGCAGCAAGGTGGAGGATACTGCTTCGCACCATCCACTTGCACCCAGACAATGTGGAACAACTTGTTAATAAAGCCATTATAGACTTTGTTATTAAAGCCGCCTGCATCTTGCTCAACTTTCTGACTGTCCTCAATAAGCCAGCACATGTTGACACAGAGGACCAGTTCGGTAATGTTGTTGCAGGACGCTGGCGGCAAAACATTCAGCGGGTGCAAGTGGATGATGGGCAGCCGCTTTCTTCCGACCTGGAGACAACCCAGGCAAGGAACTACAACCTGAATGCGGCCACTGTCCGGAACCTCTTCACAGCGTACACCTGCAGCCCTGACGGAGAGGTTCCCTGGCAGTGGAACCAGCCAGGCGTGTCGAAGGCGGCTGCTCAGGCACAAGTGAAGCAGCTTCTTCCAGCCCGGCCTTCATGGTAAGAGCTTACAATTCCACAAAGTGCTTTTATTCACCAATGTAAATAAAACTAATTGTAAACAAATGGCAGGTTCACAAATCTGGTAATTTAGTGACAAATGATACGTATTAATTACACTTTTTCCAGTTCTAATATACGTTTATGTGTAATCTGCATACTCAGACGCATTCCTTGATCTGTGTGGCTTTCCTGACTGACAGGAGAACTGAGGTGAGAGGGTGCAAGTTGAGCAGTTTGCATTAAGTTTATTTACATAAGACATGAAGATGAGGCTCACAGTGCAAAGATAAATAGTGGAATAATGAAATACTGGATTAGAATAGTTTTACACAAGCAGGAAAAGCAAAACAATCACTGAATCACCGTAACAGCATGCAGTAGTAAATGGTGGAAATGAGTAAAAGTAGTAGGCGAGTAGGCAAACAAGTAAAAGGTTACACAGTAAAAAGCAGGAGCACTACTGGCACTCCGCAATTGCCTGAAGAATTTTCATTCTCAGCATAATCATATTTTCAGGGGGGACCTTTTCAATTAATGGAATTAACGAAAGCGTATATGTCTCTAGAGGGTCCCGCTTCTTGTTTTTGTGCGCAGCGATTTCTTCATTCACATTGTCCAGCTGCTGCAACACCACCTCCTCTATTCTCTTTCTCTTTTTTTGTGCAGATTGGCAGTACCGATCTGGGGAGGAGGCAGGCACTGCAGACAGCGTTGCGGTGGATGGGCCTGGCAGGGATATTTCATCAATGTCGTCGTCGTACTCGACAATGCCCAAGAGGAGGCTTTCTGCAGTCTCTTCGTTCTCCGCTGGTGTGTCCATGTTCCCAGATGTCCTTCAAAGAAGCGGCAGGCCAGTTTTCATATGAATGCAAGCCTTCACTAAGCTGTTTGGTGCCTTGCATACACAGTGCAAGCTCATGCGTGCCAACGACCCCTTTAACTGTTCGCATGGCCTCGGTACGAATGACATTGCACTGCTATTCTTCAGTTTCATTATTTGGAAATTTCATTAAATCAAACTAAGAAGCTTTTACTGCAGTAGAAGTACATGTAGTAAATAATTTTAAGCTTAATCTGTGCATGTTGAATACTAAATAAATAAGCATATGAAGAACAAGTTTTGCTTTTATATGCAAAATTGTAGCAGCCAGCCCTTAAACATTTGTTATCTAAAACAAAACTCCATAGAGTCGAAACGAACTTCCTTTGCGTATGCACGAGGTATGCACTCGCACGATTAGCACCCTTTCGGAAAAAAATTGAATGAGCACGTAAAGCTAATGTAATAATCACTTACGGCCGTCCTTCCATCTGGTCTCGCAGGAATTTCAGCTGGTGGTAATGACACCACCTCGAACGTTTCGAGTTTTGCGTGCCATTCTCGTCCTCCTCGACACCTTTTTCTGCTCCGCTCCTCCACCCTTATATTTTTCAAAATCGTCCGAAATCTATCACGAAGGGTTCTCCACCGTGTCTGGACAGAGGACACTGAGAATGAAGGAGATGACAACGGCTCAGTTCGCTGAAGTGAACCGGTTAATTTGAACGGTTCAGCGGTTCATTTAGGTCTGTAACCTGTGTTAAGCATGCATAATCTAAATTATTGCTTAATTATTATTGAGACATTTATTTTGTAATAACATCTGGTGTATTTGTACTGAAAAGAATTGGCCTCACCATCATTACAAAAGTTTTTATGTCAGTGGTATTTCAGGATCACTCTTGGTCGATATATAAAGAAAACAATGCACCTTTTTGTCAACTTTATTACCTCGCAAATATGATCTCAACTAGTGAGCTGTGACACCAGAAAAAATGATTCTGGAAAATACAATGCAAGGAACTAATTTTAATATTGTAATTTGCGAACAACACGGATCCGCTTTTTGGCAGCGATAATAGATGACGCGAAAGTTGCGCACAAGACCCAGCTGGGTCGGCCGCGACCTTTTCTTTCCTCCGTGGTTGGCCGATACGCCTCTAATAACGCCGAAACGTGCCAACACGACTCGTCCAGAGCCATGCTCAGCATGATTTTCTGATCGAACGAGCAGTCGCTTAGCGGCGGTTCTTAGGAGAGCCACTCTGCCAAAGAACCACCGAGAGGCGAGAATCGCCGCCGAACTGAGCAGCTCAGAAGATCCGGCTCGTTACTGACTCGGACAACAGCTGAACGCACAAATGTAACTTTGGTGAATAATATGGTCACAGGAGTTTATTTTCCTATTACTTTGAAAATACAGACGCAGTCCGTTCACTGCTACCATTGCGGCCTCACGATCTGTCATTCACCGCCGCCACGGTCTCTCAACCGCTGTTCCCAAATGGCGCCTCAGAAGATCCGCTTCGCGAAGAGCGGCTCTCGAAAAGACCGGGTCAGAAGAACTGATGAATTGCTCAAAATAACCGGCTCTCCTTACTCGGACTGTCTGCTCACATGACAGGAGGCGCTGGAGGAATTTGGAAAATTAGCCCCACCGAGCAACTGCCCCAGCCAGGCAGGGCAGTTGCTTTCATGCGCCGATAATAGAAAGCGCGAAACTCGCCTCGAAGAGCCGGGTCTTTTGAGCCACTCTTCGGCTCAGTAACTGAGCGGAAGAGCCGAAGAACGGGTCAAAACTGCATTCAGTTCCCCTGACTCGAATTGTCTACTCCCACGGCAGGGGGCGCTGGAGAAATTTGGAAAATTAGCCCCAGCAGTGGAGTTGCTTTCTCGCGCCGGCAATAGCTGGCGCAGAGAGCCTTGACGCGGCTCTTTGGCTCTTCCTCCATGGTTTGCTGTGCTGTGGCTCGCCCCGTTCGACACAGAACACTGAGGGGGCGAGAAGAGGTTCCCTCTCTCCAAAAAAACCGCCGCTCACTTTTACTGCGCCACGGCTCACTCGCTCTTCAAAAAGAGCGGCTCAAAAGATCCGGATCACTCCTGATGAGTGATGCATCTCTAGTCGATGTCTGGCAGGCTCTGAGTTAGGTGTAACAGGCGCGTACCAATGCATTCGGCGTACGCCGGAGTACGCCGGTTCCTTACGCGCTTACGCCGGTTTACGTTGCTGCGCGAGTACGTCGGTTTTATGCCTGCGTGTGGTTGGGCCTTAAGCGGGGCGGAAAGGCTGCACTCAGGAAACTAAGGGGGAAATTATCGCAAATATCGAATGTAACGATGAAATCATGTTTCTGATCACACTGCTGGCACACCAGACAAAGGGCTACGTTCAGTGCTTGCTGCGTGAGTGCACGCTGGGTCATGACCGACGCAGCTGAGATTTGTGAGGTGAATTTTTTCATCCTGATTGCTTTTATAATATACATCTTTATGTTCAAGTGCGCCAGATGATTCGCCAACACAGGCGAGAGTGGAGTGGGTAATTAGGCGAAAAGAAGGATCCCGGATGTGGACACGCTTTCCCTACACATTCCCTCTTCGCTTCAATTTTACAGCGCGCGTTCAAACGGTAGAAAACGTGTACGTGCCAATTCGATGTATCCATATTTGTCTGCGACACGATAGTTCAACACGATAGTTCAAAGATTGATTGATTGATTGTAGGGTTTAACGCGCCGACGCAACGCAGGCGATGAGGCGCGCCGTAGTGGAGGGCTCCGGATTAATTTTGACCACCTGGGGATCTTTATCGTGCGCCGCCGAAATCTCGTATGCACGGGCGTTTTTGCTTTTCGCCTCCATCAGAAAAGCGACCGCCGCGGCCGGGAATCGAACCCGCGACCTCGTGCTCAGCAGCGCAACGCCATAACCACTGAGCCACCGCGGCGGGTAGTTCAAAGAGAGTTACCTTTCTGTCCGTGCGTTGATCTTTCGCGCGCAGCATACGCGCACATGCGCAGGATGATGGTGGTGAAGTCACAGAACAGGGAGGATTTTGTGCGACTGCGCAGTCACGTCGGTCCCGTCGTCACCGTCGTCACGTATTCTATGCAAAACAAAAACAAAAAAAAAAGTTTAGACCCGGTGTTGCCATACTTATGAAGGTATGAAGCCAGGTGCTGAAACAAAAAAAGCGATAAGCACTGCAGAGTTTTGGTCTACATTATAAAGAACACTTTTGTAGGCCAATGGTAGCCTTTTAAAGTATCGTCTCTTTTTATATAAAAATGTGTATTTACTACGTAAAATATGACGTCACATTGATGTCACGTGGGGCAGCAGCCATCGCGAAAATATGCGCCAACAGTCGCGCACGTGCGCACCTGTTGCGCGGTAATGTCAAACAGAGTCGCATGACAGAAAGGTAAGTTTGTTGGTAGGTATCGTGTATGATGAATTCCTATGCACACTTGAAACTCGGGTGTGCGATGTTTACGCTGTTTGAACCCGCGCTCACAAATTGAAGGGATAATCAAAGCAGAAAGAAAAAAAAAAAAAAAAAAAACGTGCGCCTTACTTTTGGCTGGTTGCCCCATCATCCGCGTTTGTATGCGTTCTACACAGAAGCATAAGTCCCGTTGCTGGCTCGCCCTGTCCATGTAATGCATGGAGCACGTCGCGCACATTTCAGCGTCATTCCTGCTGTTCGCGCGCGTTTTGTGTACACTGTAACAAAGTGGATTGGATAGACCGTGTAGCAGTTTGACCACCTGGGGATCCTTAACGTGCGCTTAAATCTCGCACGGACGTTTTTGCTTTTCGCCTCCATCAGAAAAGCGGTCGCTGCGGTCGGGAATCGAACCCGCGACCTCTTGTTTAGCAGCGCAACGCCTTACACTTGCATGTTTTTCGTCTTGTGTGGCCGGAAGTTTCTTTGACTTGAAAGATTTCTGCTAGCTTTGTTTGTACATACACTAGACAATATTCGGTCACGGTAGAATTTAATGTATGCTGATTAACGAACGGAGTTGCTGGCCCACCGGCGTACGTAGTCGAATACTAAAGCAGGTGGAAGAATACATTATATACCATCAGGTTTCCACTTGGGGCACCCTGGGGCAGGTGCCTCGTGTCTTCTCCTTGCTTCTGACAGTCACTGCGTTGGGCTTTTGTGCTCCCTGCAGACGCTTCTTCGTGCTTTGGCATTTAAAGCTAGTTTCATTCTCAAAGAGTTTTGGAGGTGAGGTGCCTTTCTTTTTTTGCAACATCGAACCGATGTTTGGCTAGAATTAGATGACATCAGTGAAAGACTCACCAACGTTGAAAAAAAAATTGCTGGAAATCGACAGCCTTTCTGCAGGAATGTCTGAGGCACGAACTGAGATTTCAACCCTAGCTACACAGTACATACGATTCTCCGGCCTACACCTCAAACGACCTGGAAGACCGTTCCCACAGGAGTAATATGGGATTTTCGTGGTATCCTCGACTGTAAAGAAACATGCATGGGTGGAAACTGGAAACAATTAAGGTAGTGGCAATCTTGTCCAGCTGCACAGATGAACGTTTCAACACTGACAGCATTGAACGTGCTCGCCGGTTTGGCTCATACCCTCAATCTCAATGCTGTCCCTATGATTGTTAAATTTAATCACTGCAAGACAAGAGGTGGCGGAATAAACATTTAATTGAGCAGTCAGTGTTGGGTTGACCACCAGGTGGGGGACCTCCTTAGTCCAGGAAGCCCTGGGTCTTGGCAGCCTGTCTCGCCCTGCCTACCAGATGTTGTTGGTGATCCGGGTTGGATCTGGTCAACCGACCCTCCCACTGCTCAAATGAGGGATTTGGATTTTGGGGCAAGGGATGGTGTGTGGCGGCACTCCCATACCATGTGGTAGAGACTTGTGGCTCTATGCAGAATTTACAAGTGTATGTGTACAGAAAAAGTTTTTTCACTGCGCACTCGACTGAAAGACCATGAACTAACCATATCTGAATACTTTTCAGCTGGAACAAGATTGGCCCGTAAAAAGCTAAATCACAGCCTGGTTCTCCCGCTTTCCAGCTCAAATACAAACAGTTGCACATGAACAAAAAGCGATATGTTTACGACACACTTACCGCCACAATGAAAGAAGTCAACGGCAAACCCCAATTTTTCATGACTCGCGACTCTCGGCACAAAATACGCCATCCGAAATCACAGCGGCCATCTTAATAGCAAACACCGAAGCGTCGTGGTGCGTGCTCATCAAACTTATCTGTTCTTTATACTAACATACATAGCGTAACGAATAAACATATCGCTCTCAATTCTATGATTGACACATGCGATCCTGATATCTTAGTTCTAATGGCAACCTGGCTGAATCGTAACAGTCTTGATACCGAGCAGAGTATTGGTTTGGGAGAGTTGGTACATAGCGAAGCGTTGAGGCGCAGCACAAGACAAGGGACAGAAACACACGAGACGATATACAGAGTGACATGCAGATGCCGAGGTCTTGGATCGACCTAGCTGTTACAGATTGTACAGATGTGTCTGCAAGCAAAGGCATGGAGGGGCAACACTTATCTCCGTGAAAAGTAACATTATGTCATCACCAATACATCGTCCCTGCAAACAAATTGGGTGCTCATTGAAACCAGCTGTAAAAAAATTACGCCCACCTCCCCTCGCGGGAACCCTGGTGTGATGCGACGCTGAGGGGGGTTCAAGCGCAAGCGGAGAGCAACCGTCGACCGAAAGACCACCGGAGAGCGGCACACCGGTTATATGCGCAGCGCGCCCGAAGGAGAGGAGACTGCGGAGAGAGAGAGTACTGCACATGCGGAGCACCGCGTGCAGCGCCGCCCACCGGCGGAGTGAGAGCGCGCTGGGCCGCACACCCACAGATGTTGAGAGAGAGTGTTCACTCTCACCTGGGCACATGCCGGCGCCAGTGCGATGATGGTTTGATTTTATTGGCGCAAGGCCGACATGGGCAAAGAGCGCCAAACACAAAGTGATTTGATGAGGAGAGAACAAGAAATAAAATCAGTTAAAAGCTATGAGCATGGCTGGTGTAAAGGGCCAGGGTGAAGAACAAGAGTGGTTAAAAATAAATAAGGTGGCTGGTGTATAGGACCAGGGGTAAAAGCTATGGGTGGTATGAGATGAGTTGTAAAAAGTGAACTTCTGATAGGAACTGAAAGGTGCGTTGAACAGAGAACATGGCATCGTCTCCTAAGAAGTATGACGGGTGTGGTGGAATATGTCGTGTGTGTAGTTGAGGGAAGTGTTTGCGTCGTGTAGTGTCGAGTGCCTTACATTGTATGAGAATGTGCATCACGGATAGGGCCTCTCCGCACCTGCTGCAAAGAGGTCTTGGAGATCCAGTGAGCAGGTGCGAGTGCGTTGCATGAGTGTGCCCTATCCGTAATCTAGCCAAGGCGACTTCTGTGTATCTATTGCGTGTATCGGAGGTGTACGGTCCCAAGTGTGGTTTTATTACGTGTAACTTGTTGTCTGTCTGTTCGCTCCAATGTGTTTGCCATGTTTTGCGAAGTTGTTGTTTGATGTGTGGTTTCACGTCGGTGTAGGGTAATGTGGTGATGTCTACTGCATTCGAGAGTGTAGCAGCAGCGGCCATTCGATCCGCGGCTTCGTTCCCGGCTATACCACAGTGGCCAGGGACCCAGCAAAGGACGAGTTCAAATTTGTGGACATACACCGACATAATACCTTTGATGATAAGATTTACGACGTGATTTTTTGAAGACTTTGTAGAAAACAATGCCCGCACAACACTGAGGGAGTCTGTATAGATAATGGATCGTGGGATGTGACTTTGAAGGACATGATTAACAACAAGAAGTACACCATAAGCCTCTGCCGTAAAGATACTGGTATTACTGTTAAGAATTCTAGTGACACTAAGGCCGGGCCCATGCGCAGCGCAGGACACAGAGGTGGAAGTCTTAGAGGCATCCGTATAAAATTCAGAATAATGATACTTCTCCTGCAAATACAAGAAGTGCTGCTGAATTGCACATGTGGGAGCTCGGTTTTTATCTACATGTGTGAAAGATGTGTCGCATGACACAGGGCGGAGATGCCATGGTGCTATGAAATCTGTTACGGAACTTTGGATGGTGTCTAAAAAGGAGACAGCAAGCTCTGACGCTTCCTCTCTAACTCTGTAAGAGAAGGGCGCAGAGAACGATGGTCGGTTTAGGAGTAGTGCAGTCATGGAGGTATCATGAAAAACTGATTTAAAAGGATGGTGAGGCATGGATGAAATTTTAAAAGCATAAAGGAGGTCTGTGTATGCTCGCTGACGTTGTAGGTTCCATTTGTTGCACTCTACATACAGACTTTCGACTGGACTAGTCCGAAAGGCACCGCAGGACAAGCGGAGCCCTAGATGAAGCACAGGGTCCAGCATTCTGAGGGATGTTTTAGTGGCTGACCCATAGACAACGCTACCATAGTCCAGTCGTGAACCTATCAAGCTGGTAAAAACACGTAAAAGAGGTTGTTTGTCAGCACCAAAAGAGATGTGCGAGAGAACCTTCAGGATATTCATTGTTTTTAAGCATTTATGTTTTAGTTGTTTTATGTGGGGGATGAATGTGAGCTTTTCGTCAAAGATTATACCTAAAAACTTGTGTTCCTTTTTGACAGGAATAGAGACACCGTGGAGTCGAATGTCTGGATCCGGCCGAATGCCACGCCTCTTGGAAAACAGAACACAAGTGCACTTTCCTGGATTAAATTTAAAACCATTGCTATCTGCCCAGCCGGCTAGCTTGTTCACACCAAGCTGGACTTGGCGCTCGCAGACAGACAGGTTACAAGACTTAAAGGATAATTGAACGTCGTCTACATAAATGGAGGAGGAAATCGATGGTGGTAGCGCCTTACGAAGAGAATTCATTTTTACAATAAAAAGGGTGCAACTTAAAACTCCACCTTGCGGCACGCCGTTTTCCTGCACATGAACCCTAGAAAGTGCATTTCCAGCTCGAACGCGAAACGTTCTTTCAGACAGGTAACTGGCAAGCGTGTTCATCATGTTACCCGACATGCCAAAGGACTTCAAGTCGCTAAGGATGCCGTACCGCCAAGCAGTATCGTACGCCTTTTCAAGATCAAAGAAGACCGTCATGCAGTACTGCTTGTGGAGGAAAGCATCTTTGATATAAGACTCTAACGCAACGAGTTGATCGTTGGTAGATCGCCCCGCCCTGAAGCCCGCCTGGCAGCTCTCGAGAAGACCATTGTACTCTAAGAAGTACACAAGTCTCCTGTTTATCATCTTCTCGAAGAGCTTACACAGGCAGCTTGTCAGGGCAATGGGGCGATAACTGGCAGGAGAGGAAGGGTCCTTCCCTTCCTTTAGGACAGCCACTACTATGGCCTCCTTCCAAGAGCGAGGAATGTGCCCCGAAAGCCATATTTTGTTGTATAGGTGTAGGAGTGTTTCAAGGGTGTCTGAGTGTAAGAATTGTATCATTGTGTAAGTAATTTTATCTGCACCTGGAGCTGAAGGTTTACATGTGGTCAAAGCAGCCTTCAGCTCATAAATTGAAAAAGGAGAGTTGTAAGAAGTGTGCGACTTATTGCTATCACGCAGTGACTTCTTCTCCGCAGATGTTTTGTGTTTCATGAAAGTGTTCGTGTAGTGTGCTGAACTGGACACGTGTTCGAAGTGTTGTGCAAGCGTGTTAGCCTGGTCTTCCAGTGTGTCCCCTGTTGTACTAACCAGGGGCAGGCTGTGTGTCTGTTGTCCTTTGAGCTTGCGTATACGTGTCCAGACTTTGTGTGTGTCCGTGTATGAATTAATGGATGTCAAGAAGGTGTGCCAACTCTCTCGTTTCGCCTCACGGCGCACACGTTTTCCTAACGCCTTGGCCCGTTTGAACAAAATGAGGTTACCCGACGTGGGGTACCGACGAAGGACACCCCACGCCTTGTTCTGGGCCTCTCGCGCCCGCCTACAGTCCTCATTCCACCACGGCCTCCGCTGGTTGCGCGGGGCACCAGAGGCGTGGGGAATGGACTTTTCGGCAGCGTCGAGGATGTGCGCCGTGAGGAGTTGCGTAGCTTCTTCAACGTGTAGGTGTCCTATAGATGTGTGGTGTAGTTTGGATGTCTCTGTAAATGTGTTCCAGTTAGCTCGTGCTTCATTGAACCTATTATGGGAAGATGGACTGCTCGGGCCTTTACCTATATACGTTAATGAAGTGGGGAAATGGTCACTGCCATATGGGTCAGGTCCCACACCCCACTCGAGAAGAGGAAAGAGAACTGCGGAGCCAATCGCCAAGTCAAGACAAGAGTATGTGTTGTGTCCTATGTTATGGTATGTAGGCTGCTTATTGTTGAAAAGGCATGCTCCTGAAGATGTAAGGAATTTCTCTATAAGGCGACCTCGGGCATCCGTGCGAGAAGAGCCCCAAAGAGTGTTGTGAGCATTAAGGTCGCCTGTCAGGATGTACGGTTCGGGCAGCTGGTCAACCAGCGCCTCGAAGTCGGAGCTCGTAAGTGCAACATCAGGAGGAATGTATATGGAGCATACCGTTATCAACCTATTAAATATTATTAAGCGTATTGCTACAGCCTCAAGGACGGTGTTCAAGGTGACAGGGTGGCATGCTAAGGATTTGCGGGTGATTATGGCAACACCGCCAGAAGAGTGTGTGCAGCCATCCCTGTCTTTCCTGTATACCATGTAACTATTCAAGAAATTTGTGTGTTTGGAATTCAGATGTGTTTCCTGGACACACATTATACTTGGCTGATTGGCATGCAGAATCTCATAAACGTCGTCAAGATTATTCAGAAGGCCTCTGCAGTTCCATTGAACAATATTTTCTCTTCCCATTATTATGTGTTCAGAGCTACTGGAGTGTGACTATTTATGTAGGGTCTTTCGGGGCTTGGACTCTTGGAAGGGGTTTTCTGGCCTTCTCTACTGACCTGGACGTCGCAGCCCGTTCCTTCCGCTGCGATGAAAGCCGGAAGGGCTCGACGTCCATGTCGTCATCTGAAGGCAAGGGGGTGCCCAGCGGACTGGGCCCCCTTGACATGGTACCCTTTCGGGTGTTCTTTGCCTGCGCTGCCAGTGCCGAAGGCGTGGGGAGCACCCCAGATGGCACAGGCAGTGAGGCGGGGGAGGGGGTCGCTGCGACTGCCTCCGTCTCCATCTCGTCCGGGCCCTCGCGTGTGCTTCGGGCCGGTAGAGAGGGGGAAACGGTGGGTGCAGCAGCATCCCCACCGGACGTGGATGCCACCACAGCCGCTGCTGGCTCAGCGAGCGGTGCGGAGGCGGGTTGGGCTGCCTGAGGCAACCCAGGGGGGGGCGGGGGCGGGACCAAGTCCGACTCGCGGTACTGGGTCCCCGCTGAAACCAGACGCCGCTCCGCCCCCCGGCGAGCTGCGTCGGCGTACCTCCCCAGAGGGAAAGAGGCGAACCTCTTCCGCGCCTCTGGGAAGGTGATGTTCTCAGTTACTTTCACTTGGATAATCTTCTTTTCCTGGTTGAACTTCTCACATTTTCGAGAATAGGCGGCATGGGGTCCCTGGCAGTTGGCGCAGGTGAGGGTTGATGATGGACAATTGTCCGATGGGTGATCATGCTGGGCGCACTTTGCGCAGGTCAGACGGCCACGGCAGGAGTTGGTTCCATGCCCGAACCGCTGGCACTTGAAGCAGCGGCGCGGGTTCGGAATGTATGGCCGAACCGAACATCGAATGTATCCTGCGTTAATGAATTCTGGTAGTGTTGATCGATCAAATGTTAAGATGAGATGTTTAGTAGGAATTTCTTTGTCTTCTCTGCGTATCGTTATGCGCCTCACTGCTGTTACGCCCTGACTTTTCAGGCCCTCCAGCAGATCGGTTTCAGTTTCGGTCATGAGGTCAGGATCTGAGATCACGCCCTGTGAGCTGTTAAGGCTTCGGTGGGGCGTGACCGTGATGTCAAGATCTGCAATGCGTGTCTGGCTCAGGAGATTTGTTGCCTGCTGCTGGTTATTGACTTCGACCAACAGTTCTCCCGTTCTCTGTTTCTTTGCTTTGTAGGATTTTCCTATTATACCTTCTATGAACTTTGTGACCAAGAAGACGGACAGAGAGGCAACAGGCTTTTCTTTTTCAACGGATTGAATAATCAGGAAGCGGGGATAGTTGGCTGGCTTTGGGGTTGAGATCGTCGGTAAGGACGGAAATGATACTTCGGTGCGGCCCCTTTTCAGGGACCGATCACGTTTGGAGGGGGGGTTTGATAATACCATACAGCATGTATAGAAGCAGGGGACGGGGGTACTTTCTTCCACAACCTTACCCTGATAGCTGAGGAGGTCCCGGAGCTCCCTGCCTGGTAAACAGACAGGGAGCCCATCCGCCGGAGCTTGACCTGGGCTCCGACGGCCACCGTTCGTGGTTTCTAACCCTCCACCTATAAACACATTGCCACGGTTGGATCCAGCGTATGTTTGGGGGCTCGGGGTCCGCGGTATCGCCAGTACCGTCACCAAGATTGCTCAAGGTGCCCCGTGCGGGGGGCGCCAGTGCGTCTGCCGCGACTATGACGCAACACAATCCACTTCAATCCAATCCAATGCCCCTCGCGAGAGAGTGTTCGCTATCAGAGAGGAGAGGGGGTGAGCATAGGAGAGTGCGGACGACGGACGCACGCAGGAAGGACAGGGCCGCCGACAAGAGATACTCTCAGCGTTGCATCTAAAAATTGTACTGCCATGTTATAGGACCCCCCAATGCCCCCACCGCGTTAACGGACGAGCTACATGACGTAATTAAAACGGGTCATCAGCCGCTTTTCGACTTCTCCAGTATTTCTTCTGGGAGACTAATTTTCTTCAGATTCAATGGACCAGCAATGCAGCCATACTCTGTCATGTCCTTGTCCTTCACAAGCCAAGGATACGTTCTCGATATTTGATTTCTCCAAAATTGTCATGGAGCCTACCAGAACATTTGCAACTGCTTGTAACATTCTTGGTGTAGTAAATTTAACCACAGGCCCTGACCTTTGGTGGCCTTAGTGACCATTGTTTCTTGAACCTTACTGTTAATGCCAATGTTAAACCACCAATAAGTAACACCAACTTTATTGGGGAGCTGACTGATGGAATTATGCCAACATTTGCTCATTTCTTGATGTCTCTATGGATGGCTTTGAAGCACAATTTGTTCAAGACAACTGGGATATGTTCGAAGGAAAGGGGCGCGAACTAATGAATAAATATATATCCCTAACAAAAATATTGTCAAATCGCACTGCCCCCTGGTACAACCAGAATATTAAAAGGTTAGCTAACCGAAAAGAACATCTTTACCGTTCTGCAAAAAAATCCTGAACCACGAAGCGATGGCTGGCATATGGTGATGCATCCAAGGCATACATTTCTGCTGCTAAGACCGCAAAAGCCAACGTACGAATTACGTTGCCCTCTATGTTGTTAGAAAACCCTAAAAAGTTCTTAATTGTGTAAATCCTCGTGACAGTAAAGCGATCTCACTAATAGATAGTGATGGCAACAAGGTTTCAGGCGAGGATTGTTGTACACTCTTGAACATAACTTTTATGAGCAACTTTTCTCCACTATTTCTTGAGCCTATCAACCTCCAGAGTTGGCCGTTTACGAATACTCTCCTATGCTGCCCAGCATAAAATTTTTCCCTCTGGTGACCGAAGCTTTATTCCAAAAGACATTGAGTAAACAAAAATATCGCTTCACAAACACTCCACGCGTTTTCAGAATCAGGAACGCAATATACACAGGCAGCTTTACCCCAAATCGTTTCAGATCACAGCTTTTCCACCACATCTCATCACCTGGCACTTGGGCAGTTTGATGTGCATTGGTTGACCCCGCCTTGGTCTGCTGCGTGTGGCGTGATGTGTCCCCTTCCTTCCTTCTTCAGGACGGCGTCCGTGTCCTAAGCAAAGGGAGTCTTCTGCTGTTGTGGATTCCGGAAAAGACCCGCCCTTCCTCGCCATGGATCAACAGCCCAGCGGTGAGAGGGCGTTGCCACCCCGTGTTGTTGCATGCAGACGTGCCGGTGGCCTTTGTTGAGCTCGCAGAGAAGGATGCTGTTGCCAGTATGTTTACGACTGCCTGACTGGCAGGGAAAAGGGTGCTCGTTGAATGAGGCACTCTTGCCTCTGCAAGCTCAAGTCTGACCTAATCTGCTGTAGCACCCCGTGGCAGTCAGCATCCAGGCTGGTGTTAACTATAACGTTCATCGTAAGCACAGAAAAAAACAGGGACACGCTTACGATGAACGTTATGGAATACCAACTAGCCCGAACACAAGTCCTGGTGTTAACTAGTTTTGAGGTGATCACGTACCTGATGCATACGGTGAATGCATACAATTTCTTATTTGAACTTTCAAAGGGGGACAGGCAGTTCGAAACAAGCTGTAGATGTGCATGGAATTCTTGGAATGATTATAAGGGACCCTGAGGCTGTGTTTTGATATTGAAGCTTGCCTCATGTACTTTCTTTTTGGACTGCTGTGGATGTTTACTGTGGCCAGAAAGTAGCAAATGAAGTGGGGAATCTTATGTTCTTCGATTTACCTTTTAAAGGAGCCATGAAGAGAAAATGCAAGTTGGTTTTATTTGAAAGATTTCGTGTTTTATAGTGCCCCCAGCGCTTGCCCGGATACAAACGGTGCTTTATTCACTGAGAAATTAAACAATTTAGGTTAAAATTTTGATTTTCCCGCTCAATCGTGCGTTTTCGTGTTCCCAAGTGACATCACAGGAACCGACCGCTCTGCAGCCTAGAGTACCTTCATTCACGCATCCGCCGTACAGGGTAGAGACACGTATACGCTGGCGCCGCCATTTTCGGTTGCTCGCTCGCCGCCGAAGCAAGTCATTGTGTCAAAACCGCGCTAAAATTATCGCCGCAACGCGGTTTACTGAAGAAGTTTGAATCATATTGTCTGTTTCGCGTTGCTATGTCTCGTGGGAAACGAAAAGAATAACGCGTTGAGCCCGTTGGCCCAATTGCGGCGGCACGGGACCGTTCAAAGGTTGTCTCCACCCTGTACAGCGGTGTTGGTTTGTTCCCGCGTTTCTTTACGTTCCGTAACCTAGATGGCGCCACCATACCGTGGCAAGCGTTTGGTTTGTTTTTGCCCGCATTTAAACCTGGCTTGTTTTTGTTCTGGGGGAAAATATTCGTTCCCTGAAACAGTGCTCGCTCGACAAATGGGGTCACGTAAGACACCGTTGCTTGCGTCAATCGGCCAGTGTCGTCTGAGACAACCCCAAGCCCCGTAGTGCTGTGCAGCTAAACCAAGCATGCTGTGCGCAGTACGAACAGCAGAACGCATCAGTACTTCTATGTTTACATGTGCTTTCGTAACTTCCACTGTTTGTCCCATCATTCTTATTGCTTTGTAAAGAATGTGCTCTAAATTTAAGCGCAAATCGCTCGTTCGTCTAGTTTGTAAGCTCTACCTTATTTGCGTCTGCTTCTGCCAGCCTCCGCCAATCGCAGAGCTTAGCTCATGTGACATCACAGGTTCTGTTGCGGGAAATGAGCTGGTGGGTCGCATGACCATTCCCGTTTTTCCTAATTATGTAGCTTATTTGAGCGAAGTTTACGTTAAAAGTGGTGTCAGTATGATTCTAACGAGAAAATCTTTTGAATGAACCAAACTTGTGTTTTCTCTTCATGGCTCCTTTAAGGCGAGGCGCTGCTGAGCACGAGGTCGCAGGTTCGATTCCCGGTCGCGGCGGCCGCTTTTCTGATGGAGGCGAAAAGCAAAAATGCCCGTGTGTACGATATTTCGGCGCACGTTAAAAATCCCCAGGTGGTCGAAATTAATCTGGAGCCCTCCACTACAGCCCGCCTCATTGCCTGCGGTGCGTCGGCGCATTAAACCCTACAATCAATCAATTCAATTTACCTTTGTGTGGGGGTGCGGCAAAGAATACGCTATCGGAATTCACGGTTATGACAGTGCCTTCTTTAATGTACTGCCCATACAGGAGAGGAATCGTATATTCTGCTCTGTTAAAAAGAATAGTGAGAGAAGGGACACCTTGGTAATGTTTCGACCCACACAGTCGGGAGAACCTGTGGCACCACACAGCAAGGCACGCTAGCGCTAAGCTGTTTCCACAGTGCGAGCATGTTTCCAAAATGGTGGTTATGGAGCTCCTTCCTACCCTGCCTCTTGGTTCTGCCTATTTCACTGCTCCCAGTAGCTCAACTGACCTTTCTTGATACTAAGACTGTGTCAGAGCCCAAAAAGGTAACTTATAAATAGGAACTACGTTGGCCTGCAGTAACTGCAAAGTTTTCCTATTTAAACTTGTATGTTTGGCAATTTCAGTCCCCAGTCTGATAGCGGTAGGCAACTCAGAATTGCCATTTACGGAGTCAGCTTGCTTTCATTTATCATGTATGCGCCAAAGTAGGGGTGGAATAGAGTGTGGCTGTCACTATAGCCACTGCTTCTAAAGAAAAGAAAGCACTTTGCTGGTCATTATACAGCACATTGACATTGGAAGGTAAATCATGATATTTCAGCCCAAAAACGGAAACTAGCTGGAAACCTGGACACCTTTCAGTGGGGACAGCTTGTTTCTGATGCCAAGTGGTTGTGGGGTGCTGTCAGCATCGCCAAAGCTGCCACCCCCGTCTTAAATGCTGCTAGGACCATTCTCAAGAGTTCTGCTGAAGCACTGAAGCGTGGTTAATTTACTGTGGTTGGAGCGACAATATTGTTTTGATCTGTGAAGCTACGCTAACCAGGGTGGTTTCATTTCCATTTCTTTTTCTGACACAAAGGTGCAACCTGTTCCCTTCTAACAGGCTACTCGTCGTCTCTGGGGGCCACTGAACCTAAGCACCCTGTTTAAAGTACTGCCATGTCCGTTGCAGCCACATTTTGAAATCGCCCCTGCCAGTGTTCTGGTCACTAAAACAGTTGCGATTAATCTCCCTACGTTGGGTGCACATCAAAGGTCGGCGGACTCACTCACGAGTCCACTCACTCAAACTCATTTGGACTCAAACTCACGCGTGAGTTTGAGTGAGCACGAGGCTAGTGTGGCATTGTGAGTTTGAGCTTGAGTGACTTTGAGCCCAACTGAGTTTGAGTACTCCTGAGACCGAATGAGTTCTGAGTTTCGCACTCACTTTGAGTTTGAGTGAGCACAGATGTGCTGCTCAGCAGTGAGTCTTGAGTTTGAGTGAGTGGTGATTCGAAAATAAATTTGCGAGTGAGTTTGAGTGAGCCACACCAACTTTGCCGAGGTAGGGTGCACATGGCAGTTTCTGGAAGCGGTCAATCCTGTGCTCTTGGAAAGGCAAGAAGTCTTCTATCCTGCGCCACATTGATTCCCACAAGCCAGCCACACCTGACACTTTCAGTGGATTTAAAATCATTAAGGGTACGGATAGCAGCCAGCTCTTTTGTTCGTGGCTTCCGGATCCTCTGCTTATTTTCCTTGTGGTTGGAACCTTGTGCAAGCAGTGGTGCGCGTACACGAAAGCATCCTCGGTCACTGTGCTTTGTGCAGGAGCAACGGGGGCTTCCTGCTGCCCATCCGTCAGCCAGTGCAAGGCAGCCAAACGACCGTGGAACACAAGGGGGGACAACCCTGCCAGGTACAGAGCTGTTTGTCCCCTTTCCTTTCTTTGCCAGGCTGATGGCGGGAGGACGTGCAGTGTGGCTTGGAGACAACATACAAGTCTGGTTGATTAAAAAGACCACTTTGGCCCGTAACAGTTGTAGCGAACTTAAAGGAGTACTGACACGAAATTTGTATGTTACGTTTTTTTCGCTGCTATGCGTGCCTACCAGCCCACTAATCATAGAATGACAGATTAGACGGTCAAGCGCAGCCAACGTTTTTAGATTAGGTCAGTTTGCAAACTGCGCCTCGAGAGGCGGCACCATTTTGTCGCCATTCCGAGAGGTGGCGCTGGCGTTGCGTTGAGATCTAGTTTGGGGAGCGAGGCTCGCCCCGGCCATGTGTTTTCGCTGTGCTGTTGGCGCTCGCCTGTTCGTCACGTCTGTATTAACGTATTAGCTCTGTGTTGTCATCGTGCATACATATTTTAGTGGATCTCTGAAGTGTCGGTGCGGTTTGTTGACGTGCTGCACGCCGGGCTGCCGTTCGGGGTATGCTTCGGAAGCGGCTAAGTCCGTGCAGCGGCATTTCTTGAAAGCGCCGAAGGGTCCCGACGGATTGAAGGCGTGGGAAAGCGCGATTCCGCGGAAAAACTTCAAGGTTACGCCATAAATATACGTTTGTGACATTCATTGTGAGTCTTCAGACATCGTCAACTGTTACGAACACGCCGTGAACGTTCAAACTGTAAGGATACCGTAAGGCAGGCGGACTCTGAGGGACGGCGCGGCGCCCCGTATTTTCCCTGACATACCTGAGCATCTGTCGCCACCAAAGACGTCAAAGTCATGCCGAAAACCACATAAATGGATGACAGTGGTCCCCACCTATGTTGCGTCCTGCCAAAATGATGGGTCTTTGCGCGAGGAAACTGGCGTAAGTGGCGCGAGTGGTGTAGAAAGCGCCGATGTCAGCACGTACGTTGGGAACTGAGCTGTGGTTCGCAGTTATGCAGGAATTCAGCAAATGTCCGACATTTCAATCGTAGAATGTGAAGGCTTCGCCTAGGTTATCTTCTACAAGCTCGAAGATTCTGGGTGCAATTGTGCTGATTGAGAAGGGTGCAGTAGTGGGGCAAAACTTGTCAGTTGAAGTTAATTCAAGAGGTTTGCTTGTCCCGCCGTGTAGCTACAGCGATGAAAATGGGAATATTCACCCTCAGCTGACAAGATCAGCCCTTGGAACAAATGTTAACCTGTTTCCAGACGTTTTATCCGCAACAACTGCCGTGAAAGGGCATGAAGTGTGTGTGGCACATATTCACGGTGCTGTCAGATCATATCCCTACCCGGCGCGGTGGTCAAGGCGCCGTGCTGCTGGGCGCAAGGACTCGGGTTCGATTCCCGGCCACGGCGGCCGCTATTCTGGTAGAGGCGGAAAGCGAAAACACGCGTGTGTTCGAGAATTCAGCATATGTCAAAGATCCCATACGTGGTCAAAATTAATCCGGAGCCCTCCACTACGGCACGCCTCATCGCCTCTGAAGCGTCGGCGCGTTAAACCTCTTATAAATCAATCTGACTAGTCAAAACTGAGAAGTGTTGCCTATCTGTAGATTGCAAAAAGAAGCGAGCAGGAAAAATCAACGCAGAAGACAGCATAAGCGATGGCTCAGCGGAAAAACTACCAGGCTGAATGCTTTAAAAAATCGGCATATCAGGGCTACAAGAAGATAAATGAAGGCTAAATGCTTTAGAAAATCGGCATATCAGGGCTACAAGAAGATAAATGAAGGCTAAACGCTTTAAAAAATTGGCATATCAGGACTACAATGAGATAAATGAAAGTTTCTGTGACCCTAACAGACAGTCCATCAATTTACGAACCAACAAAAATGAATACCAGTATACGACAAACATTCTCATCCGAGAAAAAACGTTTATTTCTTTTAAGAAACCACATTTATACCTGTCAAAGAAATAAAAAAAACATTGGTTTAATAATTGGTTCAATTTTCTTTGTTAACAGCGCAGCTGCTTAACAAATCGTAATTTTTCGTGTACGCAGTTAAAATATTAAGAATTTGCTGAGCGCGTGCACGTGAGCGCGTACGTCAGCACTTGGTTTCCAATCGGTTCACTTGATCAGTTTGGTTGGGGTTGTAAATATGTTCTTGTGAAAACGTACCTACTGCATTTGCTTCCACAGCATAAATAAAAATGTCGAGGCGTCTTTTCTTGATTCCAAGTAGATGGCTGACTATTGTAGGCTTTCCCGCAGTTTCAGAAGTGTAAGACGTGTTCGGGTATGCTTTAAACATTATTGAGCTATAAAGGATCCCGTACTGGGGAAAAATAAATGGAAAAATAAATAAATGGAACGGGAAGCAGCCGAAGACAAGCGGACTGTGCAGTATTTGCCTTGCCTTTTTTTTCTTAAGTACAGCTTGTTTCTCGTTATAATGTAGATAAAAATGTAAAGCTCTTGTCACTAAAGCGTAAGAGTAGAGCGAAGTTGGATTTCGCATGTCAAAGAAGAGCATTAACGGTGTGCGGTGGTCGTTCACCGGCGCCTTTCCAAGCAAGGAGTAGCAGACGACGCGCCGATACCGATCTCAACGCTACCGCAGCGCCACCGCCTGGTCGGCGACAGCACCGGCCCGCGCCGCTGTGCTTGGAAGGCCGCGCTCTTTGCCAACTGACCTAATCTAAAAACGTTGAGCGCAGCGTAAACATTCATTTACGGCGTCGTTTATTCGTGCCAGTTTCGGTTTCGACAAAAAAACGCCGAGCGGCCGCCATGACAGCATGTATCAGATGGCGTCACCATTCTTGGCGTATCGCTGCCTCTCTGGAAGCGCGCGCGAGCGAGCGCACGCGCGCGCCCAGACCGGCCGAGGTCTTCGCCGTCCCCACAGACCCGGGCAGCATGACGTCAGTCCCAGAACCATGACGTGTACACACGTCCGAGCAGCGCGCGCCAACCACAGCCGGCGCGTCGGCTTCGTCACGGGAGCCCCGACGTCGGCAGTTTGGGGCACGTAGCAGATGATGTCACGTCGGCCCGCTCTGGGCTTTCTCGTGCGGGCGCAGATTAAAATGGATTTTAAATATGTTTCGCTGAACGGTTGCTGTTGAAACTTGCTGGGAGATATCTCCTGATAAAAAGGAAGCGTTTTACATAATTATCTCATCTTTGAAATTTCGTGTCAGTACTCCTTTAAGGGGAACTTTAAAAAGGAAGCGGGATATTAAAGAATGAGATTGATGCAGCTAGCGGCCGCTCTCCCTTTGTCAGAGACCCAGCTGTTGCAGCTCGCGTGGATTTCCAAACTTGCCACTAAAAGCTCTCCATGACTGGCAGGCCCAGATCGTTTTGTCTGCAGGCTTTCACATCATATCTCTCCCAAAGTCGACCGTGTTAGCGCGTGCTAGAACCTGTGGCAACCGGCTTCGTGAACTCAGTGTCTGTAGCGTGAGCTGTCCTGTACACCCAAATTGAGGTGCGGATGCACGTGAACTACCTTCTTTTATTTTATTTATTTATTTTTTGCAAGCTGCTTATGTGGTGCAAGCCCACACGCAAGCCTTGACGGTACGTCACCAGACCAAGCTCAGGCTTAAACATCTCTGCTCAGTATAGGCAGTGGGGCCCGTGCGAGTGAGTGATCGAATGGACAAGCGAGCGAACAAATGCTCATGTGATGCAAAGCCAACGCTACAAATAACCCAAAGGAGAGAGCGCTGTCCACCTGGAATGCGGTGATAGCTCAATCGGATAGACGCCGCTTTCACGACACGAGGGACCCAGGTTCGATTCCCACCAAGGGGTGCATTTTTTTTTTCTTTCCTATTGGAGGTTTTCTGTTTGTGTTGGACAACTTATGGCCAGGTTATTTAACAGGTGCACTGTTAAAACAGATGAAGCGTCTCTCTGATGCCACGGCATCTTGTGTGTGTGCGCGACTGGCAGCCACCGGCCTATGCCAGTGCCGACAATGACCGGGCGATTGGAGTGGGACCTGCGGTCCCGTTTCATCTTATCGCTTGAACTCCAATGCACAGTTAACGCACTGATAGCTGTGCTTTTAGTATCAGCCCATATTACGTTACTCCTGTCCATATTATACACATCACTGTAGAGTAAAACTCGAAGGTTTTCCAATATTTCTTGGTTTTCAGTTGAAAACGCGTCTTTTGTGGCTGGAATTGAGCTAAGTGAGTTGGCTAAGGTTGGTTCTTTCAGACTGAGCAAACTTGTATTCTGTCTACATGTCCCCTTGAAGAGCCCATGATCTATTCTGCACCATGCATATGAAACGCACGAAGGGGAAAGGTTTGTTCCTGTTGCTGAAACAGTGCTTGGAGGGTGCTGTTAGCTGGTCTTGTCCTCAGATTTAGCTTACCACTGTTGTTGGGCTGTGTATCGGAAGCTCGTGCAGACTTTGCTGTCACACGTCGTGTCCTCTGTTCTGCACTGGGTACAAAAGTTGAGCAGTAAGAGGGGAACGGGAAGAATCTGTGCATAGCATAGTAGTTAAAGTAATGAGTGTGAGGCCAGTAGCTTAAATGTTGACCATGCACAGGGGACCACTTCTAAAATGGCAGGGACCATATTGTCGTAGAGCCTAGGATGAAACAGGTTTCTTCTAGGAGCAAAGTTCATTAGAGAAAACTTGCACCCCACTAAGAAGCAAAGAACACACAAGTGGCCAAGGGGCAGTCAGCAAAGTGACGTGTGCGCACGCGAGTGATGGCGAATCGAATGCCTCGGCATTAATTACCATGCGAGTATTTATCTTTCCGTACTCTGCTTTCTCGAATCGTCAAATTACACCGAGACCATAGAGGAGCATTCTGGGCAAGTGACGACAGGGCAAAAAACTCTCCCTATCAAATAAGGTAGCGTGTGGGGCATACAAAAGAAAGAGAGGGAAACGCGCCCTCCGCTTCGAACATAGATAAGCTGGGTGCGGCGAGAGGTGGGCAACAAAACACATAAGTAAAGAAAACACAATGCAGGGTTTGCAACAATGTGAAATTCCGTTGTGATGGGGACTGAAGACAGACAGAGGGAAAAAAAAAAAAACAGAAGCACAGCCAGCACCTCAGCCTGATTCTGAGGCACTACGAGAGCTTTACTTTTGGACCTGTACAGAGTAATGCCAGCTGCAACCCAGATGGATGTGTGGGTGGGAGTGAATTTTTTTGCAGCAGCTGAGCTGATTATTCGTAGCAGAGTCTAGAGGAGGGAGTTGCTTGGAAGACTCGGAATAGGGAAAGGGGAAAAAGACGGGGGAAGGGGGGTGGGGGCATGGAGAGGCAGCTGACTTAATTTCACCCCCCTAGGCTGTTCAGTCTGAAGGTTAGCTCAGGGCAGGCCAAAGTGGCGTGTAACCTGTCCAGCGGAGCCTGGTCAGTCCAGAGACAACCTGGTCATTGTTTCAGCCCTGACCAGGACACCTTATTCCCTGGACACAGCTGAGGTGTACATACCTGCGGTCATGAAGTCGAGAGCATAATGGAATCCTGTCTGGCCGGGAGGGTACATTCGAAACAGAAAAGGGACGCCCACCACTCCCAGCAAAAACAATAATCTTGATGTTTTTTGTTTCGGACCTGGAGTCGTGGGTGCTTGCTGGGGGACAAGGGGGCCATGGCCTTTGAGGAACTGAATACTGGGAAGGGCGCAAATTGAAAAAAAGAAAAGGAAAATTACTTTACTTACGTTACAGCACCTGGCATTACATTTTCTGCGGTCAAGAATATGGCAGGGCTGTCCCTAATCTATTGTTGTGTGCCGAAAGTACAACAATCTCTAGGGTCTGAGCACATGTTTCTATGCTTAGTAGTTGATGGAAACTTCACCTTTTGCCCACATAGTGAGGGATCTTTTATTGTATTCGCAAGCTTTTGCAATATGCAAAAATTTTCCATTTTAATGGTAATTTTACGGGCCGATTGCTAACTACACTCTCCTGCCATAGGCAATTACCGCATTGTGTGTCCACAATAGCTGTGGGAGGCACCATACACGTACAGTAGAACCCCGATTATAGTACGACTTTCTCGGAACCATGAAAAAGCGTCGTATATTGTGGACGTCCTGAAATCAGAGCAATCGCAACTATGCCTGTAAATAGTTTCATGCAATGGATTTGAAAGAAACTTCAGTGTGGACTACACACTAATGCTTTGCGGAGCTCGGAAACCCAAACCACTACAAGAAGTAAATGCGAAAAGAATAATGCAGTGCAGGTGCCAATTACGCGGCATTTAAAACAAACCTTGTACTGCAATTCGTTGCTGTGATTCCCGTCAGCCAGTGCCAACTATGGCCTACACAATCATGATAAACACATGTGGAAACCTAAGCCTCTCAGCATAACCTCATTGGTCATTCACTGCCGAGTGGGAGAACACCTGCACAGTGCACGCTGCGACCGCTGCACGACGAGAGTGGACGCTAGTGATGGCCCAGCGATTGCTGGAGGGGAGAGAAAGGAAAGGAGGAAGGTCTGCACAACAGGCCCGTGGCACTGTCATTTCGTCCCCCGATCGGTCCTGCACTTTGTGTGGGTTGTTGGATAAGGTGTTAGATAACCACAGTTTTTAATGCATTGTTTCTACGGGGACTTCGCCGGGACTCGACTAATCCGTCATAAAACTCTAGTTGTTGTAAAACCTGGGGGTGTATAATCGGGGTACCACTGTATATTCGTGTGCCTTGGTGGCCCCAGGCCTACCGGTAAACCAGGTACAACCGTTCTTTTCTTTTTTTTTTTTCCCCCACAAAAAAGTAGAAGGGTGAGGTGCGCTCTGATGAGAATCGGCCACCTGTCACGTAAGACGTTGCGCACGGCTATGCCCGTTCATGTAGGTTCTGCAGTGTCACCAGCCACTTATGAGTTGCGGCTCGGATGTGGCTTCTCTTCCTGAGATCCCTTGTGTGTTGTGTGTGCAGCTTGGCCTCAAAGGAGCAGCCACCACGGATGCCAGTTACTCGCGTGCTGGCCAATTGGGGTGCACACGACGAAGGTGCGTTTCCCTTCCCTGCTTTGTCTCCCTTCCCCAAAGCAGGAATGATCTGTGCGAGGGGAATCTTGCCACTTGTGAACCTCTTAAACCCTTCCCCCCCTTCTCTTTCACCCATTCATTCGTAGGTGGTCCCGTAAACAAGATGCACACTTGTGTTCCAAGTGCGAGCTTGCAAAGGGTAGTGCGTAAACGACGTGTGAACAGCAAGCTGCTGCGAACATGCTTGTGGAAATGGCTGGGTGATGTGCTGGGGTGGAACTTGAATTTGTTTGCTGGTAACCCTGTACAGAGTGCGCCTCGTGGAACTTGTTTGTATTGCTTAACGACTTTAATAAACACCCAGAATATGCAGGAGGAGCCTTGTAGGGTGCAGAATTTTAGCGCACGACAAGCTTGCTAGGCTTGGATGCAGGGGCCTTGCTTTTGCACTGACTCAACTGCTTGCAGAGCACATTGAGTGAGACATGCTCCCAGCCAGGGGTCGGCAACTTTTTGAGGTGAAGGGCCAACACGATGGAAGGCCGGATGGCAAACCGGGGGAGGGGTGCTTTGCAGGGAAAGAGAAAAAATTCAGCGAATTGGCAATGATATGTGACAATAATTGACCATACTCTGGTTAAGTGTGAAGATGCGGGACAAAGCCAACTGGAATCGATCACTTCTCTGTTCTTGCTTCCCGTCTAACCCCATTTGAGGTCGAAACTGGCGAGTCGGCCTTCAGATAGAAAGGCACAAGGGGAGGGGTGTGGGTTCTGACGGCGTGCTGGGGGCTGCAAAATACTGCCTTGCAAGCACAGGTCGCTGACCCCCACTCTAAGCTGTAGTTACCTATGTGCCAGTACTGCAGTGGGATGTGCCTCTGTGAACCAGCTGGGCGAGGGGAATTCCGGCATTCACATTGTGTGTGTCTCGGCATCCTACTGGTTCTAGTCAGTTTCTTTGTTGCAAGGTTCTGCCCACATTGCTGCGGGTGGTATTACACATACATAGGTATATGTACAGTTGACTCTCGGCACTAATTGTAATTTTTCGTTAAGTGGAAGTGATGTTCTCGTCCTGGCAGTTTTACACACAATGCATACAAAGACATCGCTCAATAATTTGACCGTGTCGGACCAAAAAAGATACCAGTTCAGTTACAGTTCAAGTTTGGGTGAATTCATTTTGTTTCAGTTCAGTTCTCGTTCGAACTTAGGTAATCATGTGCAAGACTGGTTCGGTGGGTATGTTATTAGCAAAGTGCAAAAAAAAGTTTAGTAGTTTAAAGCAACCATAAAAACAAAATACAGTTCTTGTTTATTTGAAATTGGGCTTTTTCATGCCTTTTTTTTTTTGTAGCAAAGAAAAATTTATACTGCTGCCATGTAAGTTCTACCTATCAATCCGGTTGTTTGTCCCCTAGGATAATTTGGTAGCAGTCACCTTGTGGGGCTGTAATCCAAAATTTTGTTAGAAATAAGCTTTAGCTAATGCTCAGCCCTTGCATTATTGCCCTGATCACTGCAGGGTGCTTTGTGATAACGTATCATGAATGGTGCTAGAAGGCATCCGAAGGGCGCTGGAAAATATCGGCGGGGTTGCTTTCCTGCGGAGTCTATGTGACGTCACCAAATTATACCACATACTTGTTTGTGTGACGCAGGCTGGGTGGCGTTTTAGCTCTGCACTAATAACCGCCTGAAACCCCGCGGGTAATCAACCCCGCTGGATATCGTCCGGCGCCCTTCCAGATGCCTTCCGGCCCCAGGTCTCTGCTCCGTCTGACCACTGCCCCATTCCTTCCACTACATTGCTGAATCTCGTAACATGGCATGCAATTACAAACTGAAAGGGTACACGTGAAACACAGCATGGAACTTTGGGAAAATGCTCTTTTTTTTATGTTGACAGCTGCAGTCCTCCTTTAGAAACAGTAGCAGTACCAGCACAGAAGCGAGTTAAGACTCGTCAATGAAAACGCATCTCTGAAAACAAAGCAGCGTGGAAAGGAACAAAACAACAGAACAAGCGAAATTATGAGCATTGTGCTAGTGAAATAGTTTGGGGCCGGCCTGCCTTTCTACCGTAAAATTCTAAGCAAGTGCCATCTTGCAGGCAAGTTGACATCACCGGCGAAATGGGGAGGGGGCACCAAAATTCAAGATGGCAGCGGCAAAGATCTCTAGCTGCCAGGAAAAACAACAGAATGCACATGGACTTAAAATTTTGCCAAACAATGCTAGCAATCGCTATCAAAACCCTCAAAAGACTCTTCCGAGTCAGTCCAAAAGAATAGTCCACAGCATTCCACTTGAAGTCCGCCCCGGAATGCATGGTTGAACTGACACCGCCAGAAGAAAAATGAGAAATGGTGGGTAGAGATCGGGCTATCGGGCTGCTGACCAGGATTGGATTGGATTATAGACTGGCCATGGTATGCCAGTGTTGCCTGTGTGCAGAGCGAAGGGGAGGGGTGCATTTCCCGGAACTCGCAGAAATTTGAAATTAGATGTAATTGAAAATTGAATGTAATGCAATTGAAAAAAATCTGCCTTTTGGCATTTTGCTTTTTCGATGGCTGAAGGCAGTGAATAAGAGCAGAAATTACTCGTGCCCGAACTTGGTCCCAAATGATTTAAAACCACAGGGTGGGCCTTTCCTATTTTCTTTTCCCGCAGAAACACACTTTTCAAAAAATTCAGGGCACGTTAGATGCCACGAAGCTACTCCTGCATCATGAGGCACAGCGTATATTGCAAACCAGCAGAGTGATTTAGGCTCCCGGGGTTCCTCAATCTCTGTTGAAATCTCGGCCCGTGCATGTTTTCTGCATCATAAAAACGGCCACCAAGTGCGGCTATCAAACCCGCATCATTGTGGTCAGCAGCCAAAGGCTTCGCACTGAGGAGCTCTTGGCGGCGGTCAGACTTGTCAAGAATTTACAATTTTCACGTGTGCAAAATTTTCAATTAAATTGTAAAATGCCACAACTATGCGCATTTCCGATGTGATTTGATTGATTTATTGATTGAGTGATTGTAGGGTTTAATACGCCGACGCAACACAGGCGATGAGGCGTGCCGTAGTGGAGGGTTCCAGATTAATTTTGACCACCTGGGAATCTTTAACCCTTTAAAGGAGCCATGAAGAGAAAATGCACGTTGGTTTTATTCGAAAGATTTCGTGTTTTATAGTGCCCCCAGCGCTTGTCCGGATACAAACGGTGCTTTATTCACTGAGAAATTAAACAATTTAGGTTAAAATTTTGGTTTTCCCGCTCAATCGTGCATTTTCGTGGTCCCAAGTGACATCACGGGAACCGACCGCTCTGCAGCCTAGAGTACCTTCATTCACGCATCCGCCGTACAGGGTAGAGACACGTAATGCTGGCGCCGCCATGTTCGGTTGCTCGCTCGCCGCCGAAGCAAGTCATTGTGTCAAAACCGCGCTAAAATTATCGCCGCAACGCGGTTTACTGAAGAAGTTTGAATCATATTGTCTGTTTCGCGTTGCTAGGTCTCGTGGGAAACGAAAAGAATAACGCGTTGAGCCCGTTGGCCCAATTGCGGCGGCACGGGACCGTTCAAAGGTTGTCTCCACCCTGTACAGCGGTGTTGGTTTGTTACCGCGTTTCTTTACGTTCCGTAACCAAGATGGCGCCACCATACCGTGGCAAGCGTTTGGTTTGTTTTTGCCCGCATTTAAACCTGGCTTGTTTTTGTTCTGGGAGAAAATATTCGTTCCCTGAAACAGTGCTCGCTCGACAAATGGGGTCACGTAAGACACCGTTGCTTGCGTCAATCGGCCAGTGTCGTCTGAGACAACCCCAAGCCCCGTAGTGCTGTGCAGCTAAACCAAAGCATGCTGTGCGCAGTACGAACTGCAGAACGCATCAGTACTTCTATGTTTACATGTGCTTTCGTAACTTCCACTGTTTGTCCCATCATTATTGCTTTGTAAAGAATGTGCCCTAAATTTAAGCGCAAATCGCTCGTTCGTCTAGTTTGTAAGCTCTACCTAATTTGCGTCTGCTTCTGCCAGCCTCCGCCAATCGCAGAGCTTAGCCCATGTGACATCACAGGTTCTGTTGCGGGAAATGAGCTGGTGGGTCGCATGACCATTCCCGTTTTTCCTAATTATGTAGCTTATTTGAGCGAAGTTTACGTTAAAAGTGGTGTCAGTATGATTCTAACGAGACAATCTTTTGAATGAACCAAACTTGTGTTTTCTCTTCATGGCTCCTTTAAGGGTCGAATTTTTTCGCCAAATGCGACGCCCCAGGGTCGATTTTTTTTATTGCTGATTTAAATTCTTAGGATGAATCTATTTCGAGAAAAAATTATCGTAATTTTTTTAGGGTGACCGTAAAGTGACAAAAAAATTGTTTGTGTTGTTACATGCATGTGGTTTATTCATGAGTAGAGACCGGATTTTAGGCAAATGCCTTTTTTTTCCTTGCGTTCCTGTCGCCACATTTCGATATATGAGCACGAAGTGGAGGTCAAGGATGGCTTTTATGGTGGTTTTATAGTGCCTATAAATGCCTATTTTGGGTGTTGGTGCCTAAACTCCGATAAATGCCTATAAATGCCTTTTTTCTCAAATTGGCGCCTAAATCAGCACTATGTAGCGTCACGTTTCGCTTTCGAGTGCAATTTGATACTTTTATTCATTCTACCTGGAAATATTTAGTTCTGAATTCTATGGGTTTGAACCTGGTCCTATTTTTAACATCCCCCCCCTCCCTTTGCCCCGGTGCAACCGGAGCGGTGGCTTCTGCATACTTTACGGGTGGCTTTCCCGCAGGACTTGGCGGTGGACGCACAACTCCCCAGGGGAACTATGATACCGTCAGGGGCAAAGAAAGTGATGGGGAAAAATTACGCCCACCTCCCCTCGCGGGAACCCTGGTGTGATGCAACGCATCTGGGTGGTTCCATTGGTGTTTCCGTTGGGTTGATTCTATAAAGGAACCGCCGCATCAAGCAATCGTCGAGTACTGCGAGAGAGTGCAAACGGAGCACGGACGACCGTTGACTGAGACCGCGTTCGCTATTAAAGCGGAGTGGAAGAGAGTGGAGGAGAGACACACCTGTGCCGACGCCGCCACCGCCGCCGCCGAGAAGAGAGGAGGAGAGTGGAGGAGAGACGCACCTGTGTCGACGCCGCCGCCGCCGCCGCCGCTGTTAGGCGAGAGCCTTCGCTATCGGATAGAGGAAACGAGGAGAGTGGAGGAGAGACGGACGCCTCCGCCGGACAGACGCAGGAGTGACATAGCCCCGAGGAAGAGATGCGTTGCAATTAAAAACACTGTGACGTACACGCCATTATCTTGTTTGTAATTTAGTAGTTGAAAGGTTCACCAGCAGGGGAGAAATTGGCTCTAGGCGATTGGACCCGACCAATAGGAGGCACCCTTCCCTTCTGGTCCGGTCTTTCAACGTGCACGGTCTGGCTTTCTCCGCTGCCCTTTTTAGCCATGCCGAAATGGAAGGCGCCCAGAAGTGCGTTGATCTGACAGTGGACACTTAACTCACCATGCTGCAGAATAGACGGAGAGACCGTGTTCTGCCAGCCGTGCGGAAAAAAGGTGAGCCGACGAGTTTTAACGTGGCGTGAGTGTATCATGTGTTATTGGAAACCACAGCTTCTCGACCAAGTGCGCTTGATCCATGGGCCGTGGTCGAACTCGAAACTATGCAACGTTGTCCATTGAGCCGCCTTGGTTGGCGCCTGGGCGTCATGGCCGCGATTCGCTGTTATTGCTTTTTGTTTATACTGCCCTTTCTTCTGAGAAAAGAAAGGAGGCACCTGTGTATTTTCAATACGGCAGACAGCGTTCCTTTCGGTGCCTCATTTTTTCAAACGTTGCTTATTTTGATTGCTAGTGTTGTTTATAAGTTCTAAACTTTCAATACCATTGAGATTATTGAAATGAAATATTTTAGATACAAACTGAGAAGGAGATTCAAATGTTTATGTACCGTCCCTGTGTGCTGCGTTAAGTGAAAATCCAGAAATTTCTTAATCAAACGAGCAATTGATCGGTTGGTACTGAAGGATGATGTTTCAAAACTAGCGCTGATGAACAGAGCGTGCTTTTAAGATATGCACTGGACATCCGTTAATTCGAAGTCCACCTTGTAGCTACTCGGTTAATTACATGCAGACGCTAGCTAGAATTACCGAAGTACGCCACGCTAAGTTAACACGCAATTGAACCTTGTATCTTACTCCCCCTCCGTGCCACCGTGAAATTTGGGGTATTGATGGCGCGCGCCGAGTCAGTTGAACAGAACGTCAATGGAATCTCACCTTCTTGTTTTTCAAGTACGTTTTGGTGGCATGACACACGTAGCAGAGCGGCGCTCAAGTGCAGTTATATCATCAAATAGGACTCAGAAGCGGTGTTCGAGCGCTTCTATGCGAAAGAGTGTTTATTGATGCTTATCGTATTTATTTGTCTTCTGGTAGCATGTCAAGACGCTTAGTATGCCAGCATGTTTATCTGCGCTGTGGTGTTGAATATACGCTTCGTATTTAAGAAATCCTAACGCATTTGCGCAGACTCCTTGCGAGAAGAAGTACCACCTGGCTCAGCATGAGAAGACGGCAGGTCACCTGGCAAACCCTCAACATCCAAACAGTCTTTTTTGACAACAGCTATCAAGGACGACAGGACGAACGCTTTCAACGTTGATTTGTGCAAGGCCATGGTGGCCGCGAACATCCCTTAGACCAAAATTGAAAATCCCATGCTGGAACAATTTCTAGAGAAATACTGCAATCACAACGTGCCGTCTGAGTCTACGTTGAGGAAGAACTACCTCCGGCCTTTGTATGAACAGACATTAGCACGAATCAGAGAAGAGCTTGGCGACTCCTGCATTTGGATTTCCGTAGACGAAACAACAGACGTCAAAGGGCGCTTTTTCGCTCACTTTCTTGCTGGGAAGCTTGCAGCGCAAGAGACAAGGGGAAGACAAGAGAAGAAGTAGAGAAGACAAGACCCTTCGCGTGAGCGTCTTCAAGGAGATGCTGCCTGATGTGCCCGTCGTCACACGATGGGGAACGTGGCTAGAAGCTGTTGAGTACTACAAGTTCTACTATTCGGACATCAAGGCCGTGATCAATGGCCTTCCGATTGACGAGAGTGTTGCAGTCACAAAGGCTCAAGCTGTCCTCTCTGTGAATAGCCTTCCAGGAGACCTCGCGTACCTTTGCGCCAACTTTACGTTCTTAGCGGATTCTATCAAAAAACTTGAAAGTGCGGGAGAAACTCTTGTTACGAACGTTGCGCTAATTCTCCACGCACAGGAAAGAATCGCCACCGCTCCCGAAGGACCCGTCGCCGAAAAGGCACGTGCGAAGCTGCAATCAGTCATGGACAAAAACAATGGGTTTTCTGTCCTTAAAGAAGCTTCAGAAGTCCTTGCTGGTGAGCACTGTAGGATCCTAGTGTCAATTAACCCATCGAATCTTCCCAAGTACGCACCAACCACATCTGTCTACGTCGAGCGTTGGTTCTCCGCGTACAAATTCATTCTCAGCGACAAGAGGCACAAATTTTAACCCGGAAATCTGAAGATGCTGGTAGTTACCTATTGTTTCTATAATTTTCATAGTGATTCTTGAACTATGTTCCACGTTCTGTCCAAACACAATTCTTAATATTTATATTTCGAATGAGCGTATGTGTATTTGGCAATGTTTAAAGATCTTGCCTGTATAATTAAGGTACCTGTAGGAAATTGCTAAAGTTTGTACGTAAGTTCTCACATGTTAATTTCTTAACAAACCTTGTTTATTTTGCATTTATGATTTTCTTGCTTTATTGTAATTTAATTGCGTGAGGCAGAAATAACTTTGCGCTTTTATAAATCAGTATTACCATATTTCAAGTATTGTTTCTCCAGCCTGTTTTACAATATGCGACGCTTGAGTGACTTCCGCATTTGAACATGTATGTAAGCAATGCGCTTGTGAAATTAAGCCAATTGATCGCCATTAGCCCAGAGGTATTACGGGGCAATTCCATGTCAAAGTCAATCTATAGAACTTGTTATGAGAGAAAAATAAAGAATTGAATTGAATTGAACTGTTACCGCCATTGTGGCCTCATAGCAATGACATTTTTGGATTTCCTGTCATGCTTACAGTTCGCTCACGTGTTCACTTGAAATTATTACCATTTATCTAAAAATTTATTGCGCCTATTTTATTCTTTTTAATGCCTAAAACGTTTGTTTAGCCGCCTATTTTTGGCGCCTAAAACGTGCTTTTTAGTGCCTAAAAATCCGGCCTCTATTCATGAGTAACACAAGAAAAATTCTAAATAAAAACGAGAGAGTAACAAGCTGGCACCTTTCGAGTGAATCGAAATCAGATAGACATCAGTTTCGTGGGTGCAAAAAGCGGGAAGCACCAGGAGGACGCTACCAAAACCAGCCGCTGTGCCCGCGCGCGCGCGGCGGGATGTGCGAGCGATAGACGGCGCACTGCTCCTAAAAAATACAAAAAAAGGAGAAAAGAGCCTCATCAGTTTCGCAGGCATCCTTGGTCTGTGGCAGTCGCAAGAAGCGAGAGGCGCCCTGTGGGCGTAAGGGGCCTTACGAGGGCGATACCCCGCGCGCCCCCTCGTTAACAGATGTGCAAGCGATAGCTGGCGCGCTGCTGAAGTAAATCATGAAAAAATAAAAAGAAGAGCCATCGGCGCAAGAAAATAATTTGACGTATTTCTGCAGTGTGGCGGCAGCACATGCCAAGCAAGAGAAGTCGGTGAAAAAGGCACGCTTTTTATACATACAAGCAATGACGTACATGTACGTTATTGACCATTTTGAAGGTGTTTGCAGAGGACGTACATGTACGTTCGTGGCCCTGAAAGGGTTAACGTGCGCCAAAATCTCGTACACACAGGCGTTTTTGCTTTTCACCTTTACCAGAAAAGCACATTTCGGATGTGGGCCTTCGCTGTTGCGCAGTGCAGCGATCTTCCCCTCTAATGGCCCCATCATAGTCGCAGCGATAAAAGGGCAAACTCAATGTCTTACAATGCCTGGAGGCTGCCGAGAGAGTGGCATTTTGTTTGCTGAGCCTTGCACTCTGCTCACGCTGCCAGCACCAGCATGTTGTTGAAACGATGATGCACATCTTTTTCCTGGTGTTGCGAGTACGAAGATGGTGTTGGGAACGTTGTGACTGATTTTTAAGGGAAGGTACGTGAGAGGTTACGAAATTGGCAGTGCTTGACAGAGAAAAGCACCAAATGCCGTCGACTGTGCATTCAAAACAACGGATAGTGCAATGGTTTCATCATGAACCAGTAACTGTTGTATCTTATTTCAGTTCACTCCTGGTTCGGATTCAGTTGAGGCAAAATATTGGTTCAGTTCCAGTTTTCGGTTCGGTTCTGCTTTGTTCCAGTTCAACACCCTGGATAATTCGTAGCTAAAACCCATTATATCAGTTAATTGAAAGTTATTTCGAATCAAGTTCATTGTGGTGACCGTCCTTTCTCGGTAAAATTAAAAATTTTAAGTGCCAGAACACTGCCATGTCCTGCACTATGTCGACGCCGTTGCAACCAAGGCACCGCACAATCGACAAAGTCCGTTGAGACTCGCAACAGTGTGCGCATTTTTCTCTTTTTCAAGCCCTCAACATTCTTTGTTGTGCACAGCGCCTAGTGAATGGTTTGTGTGGTGGGCACCCCAGGCTTCGATTTTAGGGATAAGTCTCAACTATCAGGGCAATCAGTGTCGTGTGCCAAAATTGGCAACGACAGTAGAGATTCTGAACCACATCAAGAAGGGAACGTGTTTTGGACTAATAACAGTGCTGCTGTTGTGCATTTTCCTTAATTGGAAGTTCATTTAGTTGGAAGTTTTTTGCAGTCCCCACAAACTTCGTATTAATGGGAGTCAACTGTACCTACCTAATATGTATGTTCTTATATGCATAGCATTTGCCCAGCATACAGGTTTGGGCTAGCTGCTATCCACTTTCAATGACCCAGTTGTATAATTAAAGGAGTACTGACACGAAAGTTTTATGTTTGTGGGGTCGCCTACGTAAGGCTAACCTGTGAAGCGAACTTCACCTGCTAGCGTTTACGCAATCGTCCCGCCGTATAACTTGGCGGCTCTCACGCGACTCCCAACCCGCCGTGCGCAAAGTCGCGCGTGGCTCAGGGTTCGGGCGAAAAAGGACACCACGGACTCGCAACAAACAATAAACAGGTTTATTATAGCTAATATCGTTGCGCGTGCAAACAGACCAGCAGCCACAGCAGGGAGGATAGTCCTGTCCTACTGCAGCGTTCTCGCAAGGGAAGACAAAGGGTTTGGCTTACCCAGTGAAGGTCGCGGGGGCGGGTGGTCTCCGAGGTCGGGGCAGGGAGGTCCTTCCTCCAAGAGGTCGATGAGTCGAAAGAGCGCAGGCCCTCGCTCGCAACCTCCGACCTCGGCTCTTGCCGAGGACCGGTTCTTCCCCAACCTCCTCCCAGAGCTACGAGCGCGCCCTCCGAGGCGTCGCGGAGGAAACGGGAACCGAGACCCGAAACGGGTTGTTACCGGGGTGGTTGGCAATGTACCGCGCAGCGCATTGCTGCGAGAAGGTTGCCCCCGTGCCGGCCGCGTCAGCCGGCTTGGCCATAGCCGCCGGCGTGCGCTCGAAGTGGGGAGAGGGGGCAGGGCGCGAGTGCGCTCCCCACATCCCCCCCTCCTTAAGAATCCTCTCCACCCGTAGCGACTCCGCAGGAACGTTTATTCATTAAAAAACAAATCTACTCTTTTTTTTTTTTTTTTTTGACTAGCTTTCCAGCATTGCCTCCAGCATATCGACCTCGCTGGCCGACAGCCCTTCAATCAGGCCGACCTCGCGGCCGGCCGGCTCCCAGGGGACCGCCGGCAGCCCGGGGCCCGGGGGCGCCTGGGCCAGGGCTCCAGCAGGCCCGACTCCGGCGGCCTCCATGGGCGGCAGGTCCGGGGCGGGGTGCTGCGGCTGCAGGCTCGCAGCCGGCGGGTCCGGGAGCCCGTTCGGGGCAGCGGCAGCAGGCGGCAGGACGGGGGCGGCGGCTCCGGGCGGTACATCCGGGGCGGCGGCCACGGGCGGTAGGGCCGGGGCAGCGGCGAGAGGCCGCGGGCCCGTAGCTGGGGCCGGCGGGGGGCCCTGGGCGGAGGCGTGGACAGTTGCCACCTGCAGGAGCCAGAGCGCAAACTCCGGCTCCTGGGCCGCCCTCCGAACCATCAACTCCGCCGCGGTTCCGCCGGGCCCCTGGGGTGGTGGTGGTGGTGGTGGTGCGGCGGCCGAAGAGGAGGCGCCCGCCGCCTGCGTCCGGGCCCGGTGAAGGGGCCCCGTACGGTGACAGGGATGCAGCATTACCGCGCCGCATCCACACAGCCGGGTGCCCAGTGGAAGGGGCAAGGAAGCCCCCTCCGCAGCCCGGTCCGCGTCCGCCACCGTCCGCCCCTGGAACGGCCGGAACAGGCGCTCCGGCGCCATCCCGACCCGGGCCCGCTCCTGGCGCCGCCACGGCCTCCAAGAGGCGTACGCCACCGGCGCCTCAGTGCCGGCCTGATGCGTCCAGGTCGCCACGTCGGACGACGCAGGCCGCTGAGGCGGCTGAGGCGCCGGGCCAGTCGATCGCGGCGAGCCGCGCTGCCGGGCCGGAGAGCGAGCGGGCCGGCGGGGCGAATTCTCTTGCCGGCGACGGGGAGAAGTGGGCGGCCGCTGAGGGGGGTTGCTGGGGGCCATGATTCTATACTGCAAACACCCCCCCAAAAAGAAACATTCATGACGCTGCTCTGGCAGCACGTGCTGCCTCGTCGTGCATGTATCCCGAGCGAAATCGATCAGGGATCAACGCAAGAAGTCCTACGTTCACATAAACGCCGCCTTACGAGCAAAGTATTCGCATGCACGTGCACAGAAAACATTCAGTAAGGCGTGCACTCGCGCAAGAACGGTTAGGGTTTCCGCCTGTTGCGCAAGTCGTAGAGCTCTACCGGGCTCGTTGGTCGGCCCCCGTTTCGGCGCTGTGCTGGCGGTCGGCGGAGGAGCTCATTCTCCCCCCACTCGCTTCCTCGCGCTGAGTAGCGCTTGAGGTCGCACACATGTACGGGCCCACCTGTCGGTTTCCCCTTCATGTCCACGAGCCTGTACACAAGGGAGGAAACCTTTTCTCGAACTCGGTATGGCCCTGTCCACTTTTTTGCCAGCGAAGCAGCAAATTGCTTGCTCGCGTCACTGAGCACGTGATTGCGCCGCAGCACCAAATCACCCACCTCGTAGCGAACATCGCGGTGCGAACGGTCGTACTGCGCTTTCTGCTGCGCTCTAGCGGTGGAGAGATTGTGACGGGCGTTGAGCAGGGCCTCCGTCAACCTGGCGCGCAGCTTTGTCGCGTACTCAGCGGGTGCTGAGGAAACAACCGGCGCTCCGCTGCGGTCCGTTAGAATGCGGTCCATCGGATTCAGCAGTTCCCTCCCCAGGTTGAGCGAAGCGGGCGCGTACCCGGTCGATGATGATGATGATGGTTGGATGTTAATGGCGCAAGGCCAACTAGGGCAAAGAGCGCCAAAACAGTGGTTAAATATGAGAGGTGAGAACTTAGACACTGAAATCAATAAGCAAGAACAAAAGTAAAATCAATAAAAGACAGTGAGGATGGCTGGTGTAAAGGGCCAGATTTCATGATGCGTGATAGGAAATGAGGTTTAAAAACTTGACTTCTGACAAATACTCAAACACACGTTTGACGGAAACAATGGCATCGTCACCTAGGAAAAAAGATGGATGTAGGGGAATATGTTGTCTGTAAAGTTCTCTGAAGTGTTTGTGACGTGTTGTGTGAAGTGCCTTGCATGTGATTAGTATGTGCACTACGGATAGGGCCTCTCCGCACCTGCCGCACTGGGGTCTAGAAGATCCCGTCAGCAGATACGAGTGCGTTGCATGGGTGTGCCCTATCCGCAGCCTACCCAAGGCGACTTCCGTGTGTCTGTTGTGCGAGTCAGATGTGTACCGTCCCAAGTGTGGCTTTATTACATGTAGTTTGTTGTCTGTCTGTTCATTCCAGTGTGTTTGCCATGTTCTGCGCAAGTGTTGTCTTATGTGTGGCTTGAGGTCTGTGTAAGGTAGTGTTATTATGTCTAGTGTGTTTCGGAGTGCAGCATTGGCGGCCATTTCATCCGCCAGTTCATTTCCGCCGATGCCAGAGTGGCCTGGCACCCAACACACAGTCACCTCAAGGTTTGAAGAATATGCCAGCACAATTGATTTCAAGACAAGGTTAACTACATGGTTTTTCGAGGACTCTCCGGATGACAATGTACGGACGACACTCAGTGAATCTGTATAGATGATGGATTTAGGAATATGATGTTCAACTATGTGACTTACAACAAGAAAAATGCCATATGCTTCTGCCGTAAAAATACTTGTCTTTACATTCATGGTTCTATATGCTTCAAAATTCGGCCCATGCGCCGCACAAGACACTGCAGTGAACGTTTTCGATGCATCGCTGAAAAACTCTGCAGCCTTGTATTTATCCTGCACATACATGAAATGCTGCAGAATCCCACTTTTCGGTGTCCTGTTCTTATTGTATTTTAAGAAAGACAAGTCACATGCAACAGGACGAAGATGCCATGGTGCTACAAGATCAGTGATAGATGACTTGAATGTGTCTACAAAGGAGACCTCATGAATTGTGACCTCGTCCCTTACTCTGAGCGAGAAGGGAACAGGAATGGACGGGCGATTTAAAAAGAGTTTTGATGTGGATGTATCATTAAAAACCGGTTTAAAAGGATGGTTGTCCATTGATGAAATTTTAGAGGCATATAACAAGTCAACATAGGTTCGCTGGTGTGATAAGCACCATTTGTCACACTCTGCGTAAAGACTCTGTACAGGGCTCGTACGGAATGCGCCACAAGACAGGCGAAGCCCTAAGTGAAGCACTGGGTCGAGCATTTTAAGTGCTGTTTTTGTGGCTGACCCATACACAACGCTTCCGTAGTCCAACCGTGACCCTACCAACGCGGCATAAAGTCGAAGCAGGAGTTGTTTGTCTGCACCGTATGATTGGTGAGACAGGACTTTTAGAATATTCATTGTTTTTAGGCATTTTTGTTTAAGTCGTTTTATGTGGGGTATGAATGAGAGTTTCTCGTCAAACACCACACCCAGAAACTTGTGTTCTCTTTTTACTGGAATCGAGTCACCAAAGAGTTTTACATCGGGATCGGGCAGGATGCCCCGCCTTTTTGAGAATACAACGCAGGTACTTTTAGAAGGATTAAGTTTAAATCCATTTTCATCTGCCCAGCGAGAAAGTTTATTTACCCCAAGCTGGACCTGACGTTCACAAATGGATATGTTACATGATTTGAAAGATATTTGAACGTCATCTACATACATCAAGCAGGATATGGTTGGCGGTAGTGCCTTTCGGAGAGAGTTCATCTTAGCTATAAACAAGGTGCAGCTCAATACGCCACCTTGAGGCACGCCATTCTCCTGCACGTGAACATTTGAAAGTGCCGAACCGACCCTGACACGAAATGTTCGTGAAGACATGTAACTACAAAGAGTGTTCAGCATGTTACCCGAGATACCAAAAGCTTTTAGGTCTCTAAGAATGCCGTAGCGCCATGCTGTATCATATGCCTTTTCAATGTCAAAAAATACTGTCACACAGTATTGCTTATGAATGAATGCATCCTTTATGTAGGCCTCTAGAGAAACCAGTTGATCATTTGTGCATCGCCCCGCCCGGAAGCCTGCCTGGCAGCCCTCGAGAAGACCATTGTACTCAAGAAAGTACACGAGCCTACGGTTTATCATCTTCTCGAGGAGCTTGCACAGGCAGCTTGTCAAAGCAATGGGCCGGTAACTGGATGGAGAGGAAGGGTCCTTCCCTTCCTTTAGGATAGCCACTACTATGGCCTCCCTCCAAGAGCGAGGAATGTGCCCCGAAAGCCAAATCTTGTTATATAGGTGGAGGAGTGTTAGAAGAGTGTCTGAGTGTAGGTGCTGTATCATTGTATATGTGATGTTGTCTGGGCCTGGAGCTGAGGGTTTACAAGTGCTCAGAGCGGTCCTCAGCTCATGAAGTGAAAACTCCGAGTTATAAGAGGAGGTTGACTTATCATTATCACGTAAAGACTTCTTTTCGGCCAATTGTTTGTGTTTCATGAAAGTGCTAGTGTAGTGTGCTGAACTGGACACGTGTTGGAAGTGTTGTGCGAGTGTGTTAGCCTGGTCTTCCAGTTTGTCCCCTGTTGTACTGACCAGGGGCAGGCTGTGTGTCTGTTGTCCTTTTAGTTTGCGTATTCGTGTCCATACTTTCCTTGTGTCTGTGTAGGAGTTTATTGATGTTATGAATGTACGCCAACTCTCTCGTTTTGCCTCACGGCGCACACGTTTTCCTAACGCCTTGGCCCGTTTGAACAAGAGGAGGTTTCCCGACGTGGGGTACCGACGAAGGATACCCCACGCCTTGTTCTGGGCCTCTCGCGCCCGCCTACAGTCCTCATTCCACCACGGCCTCCGCTGGTTGCGCGGGGCACCAGAGGCGTGGGGAATGGACCTTTCGGCGGCGTCGAGGATGTGCGCCGTGAGGAGTTGGGTAGCTTCTTCGACGTGTAGGTGTCCTATGGATGTGTGGTGTAGTTTGGATGTCTCTGTAAATGTATTCCAGTTAGCTCGTGCTTCATTGAACCTATTATGGGAAGATGGACTGCATGGGCCTTTACCTATGTATGTGAGTGAGGTGGGGAAGTGGTCACTACCGTATAGGTCAGTGCCCACACCCCACTCGAGAAGAGGAAAGAGAACTGCGGAGCCAATCGCCAAGTCAAGACATGAGTATGTGTTGTGTCCTATGTTATGGTATGTAGGCTGTTTATTGTTGAAAAGGCATGCTCCTGAAGATGTAAGGAACTTTTCTATAAGGCGACCTCGGGCATCCGTGCGAGAAGAGCCCCAAAGAGTGTTGTGAGCATTAAGGTCGCCTGTCAGGATGTATGGTTCGGGCAGCTGGTCAACCAGCGCCTCGAAGTCAGAACTCAAAAGTGTAACATCAGGAGGAATGTATATGGAGCATACCGTTATCAACCTATTAAATATTATTAAGCGTATTGCTACAGCCTCAAGGACGGTGTTCAAGGTGACAGGGTGGCATGCTAAGGATTTGCGGGCGATTATGGCCACACCGCCAGAAGAGTGTGTGCAGCCAACCCTGTCCTTTCTGAAGACCATGTAACTATTCAAGAAATTTGTGTGTTTAGAATTCAAATGTGTTTCCTGAACACACATTACACTTGGCTGATTAGCATGCAGTATTTCGTATACATCGTCAAGATTTTTAAGAAGGCCTCTACAGTTCCATTGAATTATGTTTTCTCTTCCCATTATTTCGTGTGAGAGCTACTGGAGTGTGTGTGTTTATGTGTCGTCTTTCGGGGCTGTGACTCTCGCCTTTTTTGGCTTGTCGGGAGGCTTTGGCGTCGGGACGCGTTCCTTGCGGTGCACCGCCGGCAAGAACGCCCCGACATCCATCTCGTCGTCGGATGTCCGAGGGGTGGCCGACGGACCGGGCCCCCCGGACTTGGCCCCCCCTCGGGAGCCCTTCGTTTGAGCCGCCACCGCCGAGGGCGTCCGGGGCGCCAGAGGTGGCACGGGCGGTGCGGTGGCAGTGGGAGCCGGTGCGGGGCCCGTGGTGTCCATCACCTCAGTACCCTCCAACGCACTGGAGGGTTGGGAGACAGAGGTGGGAGCGGCACCGGTCCCGACGGAAGATGTTGCCACCACAACCGCTGCTGCCTCAGCAAGCGGCATGGTGGCGGGTTGGGATGCCAGAGGCAACCCAGGGGGGGGCGGAGGAGGGACCAGGTCAGACTCGCTGAACTGGGTCCCTGTGGAAACCAGACGCCGCTCCGCCCCCCGGCGAGCTGCGTCGGCGTACCTCCCCAGAGGGAAAGAGGCAACCCTCTTCCGCGCCTCTGGGTAGGTGATGTTCTCTGTCACTTTCACGTTGATTATTTTCTTTTCAAGATGAAATTTCTCGCACTTCCTGGAGTAGGCCGCATGTGGGCCCCTGCAGTTTGCGCAAGTGAGGTTATCAGAATTGCAATTGTCGGTGGGGTGGTCCTGCGCTGCACATTTCGCACAGGTTGTTTTGCCGCGGCAAGAGGTTGTGCTGTGCCCGAACCGCTGGCACTTAAAGCAGCGGCGCGGGTTCGGTATGTACGGGCGAATAGAGCATCGGATGTAGCCTGCATTTATGTACTGCGGAAGTGTCGATCGGTCGAAGGTCAGGATAATGTGCTTGGTGGGGATTATCTTATCGTCCCTGCGCATCGTGATGCGGCGCACGGCTGTGACGCCCTGGTCCTTTAACCCTTCAAGAAGGTCAGCATCTGTTTCCGTCAGGAGATCTGTCTCAGAAATCACACCCTGGCAGCTGTTTAGGCTCCTGTGGGGCGTGACCCTGATGTCCAGATCATGGATGCGAGTTTGGGCAAGAAGTGTGCGGGATTGTTTTTCAGTGTTGAGTTCGACAAGGATTTCTCCTGTCCTGAGCTTTTTGGCCTCATACTTTTCACCTAATGTGCTTTGCAGAAATTTCGAGACAAGGAATACCGACAGTGAAGCGACGGGTCTCGTTGGGTCAGCTGATTCGATGACAAGAAAACGAGAATAGTTATCCCCGTTTGTTGAAGAGACAGTTGCTGACAGAGGTGGGAATGAAACTTCGGTGCGGCCCCTTTTCGGGGGCCGATCACGTCTGGGGGGGGGGTTTAGAAAATGCCATATATCATAGTATAGAAGCAGGGGACGGGGGTACTTTCTTCCACAACCTTACCCTGATAGCTGAGGAGGTCCCGGAGCTCCCTGTCTGGTAAACAGACAGGGAGCCCATCCGCCGGAGCTTGACCTGGGCTCCGACGGCCACCGTTCGTGGTTTCTAACCCTTCACCTATAAACACATTGCCACGGTTGGATCCAGCGTATGTTTGGGGGCTCGGGGTCCGCGGTATCGCCAGTACCGTCACCAAGATTGCTCAAGGTGCCCCGTGCGGGGGCGTACCCGGTCGAGCGGTTCACCGTGGTACGCAAGGCGAACCCCAGCTCAGAGATGTGAGCATCCCAGTCCCTGTGTTCCTCGGCGAACGCAACGAGCATGTGCTTGACGTTGCGATTGACCCTCTCCGTGGGATTCGACTGGGCATGATAAGTGGTCGTCTTCCTGTGCTTAATTCCGAGTGCAGCACAGGAGTCTACGAACACTTTCGCAGTGAAGTAGGACGCATTGTCCGTTATCAGCTGCTCGGGAAAACCAAACCTGGTAAACACCTCCATTAGTTTCCCCATGACCACCTGTGCCGTCAGCTTCCTAAGGGGGAAAAGTTCAACCCACTTGCTGAAGTGATCCGTGACGACCAGCAAGAATTTGTTCCTGCTTGGCGTAATGGGGTAGGGCCCCATTATGTCACATGCCACGATTTGCCAGGGCGTCTGGCTACCGATTGGCTGCATGAGGCCGGGTGCTCGACCGCCCCGGGGCTTCACGCTTTGGCACACATGGCATGTACGGGCGTAACGGATCACGTCCCGTTTCATGCCAATCCAGGTAGCAAAGCGGCACAACTTGAGATAAGTCTTGGGGCCGCTCGCGTGACCAGCGATGCACGTGTCGTGAAAGTAGCGCAGCAGCGCTCCTTGCAACGTGCTCGGGATTACCACCTTGAACGACTCGCTTGTGTCGCTCTCTGATGGAATGTACCTCAGCAGGACGCCGTCTGAATCCAGCAGATAGGAATCTAACGCGCCTACAGCATTACTAGCTGTATCACAGCGCTCCGCACTGACAGCAATACCAGCTGCCCCCTTGTGCGCGGCGGCCCGGCCGCCCGGCTCCCGGAGCCCGTCGAACACCTTTCGACAAAAAGAATCCCTCTGCTGAGCTTCTAACAGCTCCCTTCTGCTGAACGCGATACCAACGGGACTGACGAAGTCTACGTGGTTAACGCTGTCGCCTGGAATCGACGGAGAGTCCGCCTTCCTTTCATCGCCTACGGCACGAAGTTCGTTACCGCTCTCGGCCTGGCTGCTTGGTTTCGCGGAGCGGGCGTGTGTGCCCGCCTCGCTTTGAATGGGCGCTCGCGAAAGAGCGTCAGCCACGACGTTGTTCTTGCCCTTTCGGTAGCGCACGGTGAAGTCATAACGCTGCAACAACAACGCCCAACGCGCTAAACGGCCACTTGGCTCGTTCAGGCGCCGCAGCCAAGTGAGCGCCATGTGATCCGTTTCAATCACAAAAGGCACTCCGTCGACATAATAGTCGAACTTCCGCAGAGCAAAAACTATCGCAAGACACTCTTTCTCTGTCACCGAATAGTTCCTCTCTGCCGGCGTTAACGAACGACTTGCGAACGCTACGGGACGAAGCGCGCCCTCGTGTTCCTGAAGCAAAACTGCTCCCAAGCCCAAGTCGCATGCATCCGTTTGGATTACGAACTCCCTGTTTAAGTCAGGCAGCTGTAGCTCGGCCGTGTCCGCGAGCACTCTGACGAGTTTGCGAAGTGCAGACTCCTGCTCCGGACCCCAACTCCAAGGTTCCCCTTTCTTTAACAACTTCGTTAAAGGGGCTTGTAGCGCGGCGCAATCTGGAATGAACTGGCGATAAAAGTTCGCCATTCCCAGAAAGCGTCGCAGGCCGCTCACATCTGTCGGCGACGGGAACTCCAGAAGTGCCCGGAGCTTATCCGCGCTTGGCAAAATGCGGCCGCGGTCGATTGTAAACCCTAATAACTCTATTCGGGTTTTTGCGATCTGCGCCTTGGCCGGGTTCAGAGTGATACCCGCCGACCTGAGCCTCTCAAGGATGTCCCTCAAATGCTCCAAATGCTCCTCGAACGTTTTCGAGTACACCACAACGTCGTCCAGGTACGCTAGGGCATGCTGCCACTTTGCGTCCCCCAGAACGCGGTCCATCAGGCGCTGATAGGTTGCGGGCGCTCCCACCAAGCCGAACGACATGCGGGTGAACTCAAAAAGCCCTCGGTGACAAGTAAAGGCTGTCTTTTCCATGTCCCGCTCGTCCATTTCCACCTGAAAGTACCCGCGGCTGGCATCGAGCGTCGTAAAGTACTTCGCTCCGCCGAGGTTGGAAACTAGGGAGGAAATGTCCGGTAGAGGATACGCATCCTTGCGCGTAAACTCATTCAACCGTCGGTAGTCGACACAAAGGCGGAAAGTTCCGTCTTTCTTTTCAACGAGCACTACCGGAAAACCCCATGGGCTGTCAGATCGCCGAACAACACCTGTCTGCAGGAGTTCGTCTAGGGCACTGTCTAGACCTCTCCGCTTAGTCTGGCTGATTGGCCGTGGATTACATTTCCAGGGCTGCGCATCCCCCGTATCTATCCTATGCTTGACCAGCTTGGTGCAGCCAGGACGATCGGTAAACATCGCGTCGTACTCATACAACAACGACGACAGGCGCGCATGCTCCCTCTTTGTTAGGCTAGTCGCTGCAGATAAAAGCGGGTGCGTCCCCTCTTGGCTCGCTGCAGCGCAGGTCTCCCCCGCGTCAGTGCGTTGAACTGCCTGCCCCATCTCAGCAGCAGCCGCACCCATTGTCCGCGCGGCTGCAGTCGCTGGGGGCTCTTTGCGGCTTAGTGGCCTGTCGTGCTCGTCGCCTGCCTGAGTCATTTTCGCGGGGCGCGGTGCCTCCGAGTCTGCTGGCGGCCTAACAAAAGGTTTGAGCGCACCGGTGGCTCGCTCCCGGTACCCTCCGTTAGCAATATCCAGTACGATGCCCGTTTTGGTCAAAAAGTCTCGACCCAAAATAAGGGGCACCGTCAGGCCCGGAAGATGAACTAGGCGTTGTCGCCTTACACGTCTCTCCCACCGAACAACAAGCCTCGCGGCACCGCTCGATTGTGCTGTGCCGCTCGCAAGCCGAAATGTTGTGCCGCACGCTCGGAGATGAACTTTGTTCTCTTGGAGATGCGCTAACACTTCGTCACCGAACAAAGAAGCACTTGCCCCAGTGTCTAACAAAGCGGCGAACTTCTTGCGAGCTATGGTTAACTCTATGTACGGCGCCGGCCCGTCGGCGGAACTTCCAACACGACAAGCCAACGGCGCGAGTGAAGCATTCATACTCGTGACGACCGCCGGCTGCCCAATGTGATTTACCGGCGGCCCCTTCCGTTTCCCGAACGCCCGTGGTCTCGGGGCGGCGGGTGCCTACAGTCGCGGACAAAATGACCAGGCTCATCGCAGCGGTAGCAGCGGTTGCTACGGCCTTGCCGCTGGTTGCCCCGATCACGCGGAGCATCGCGCTCGGGGGCGAGCGGAGGTTGCACGCTCGGCCTCGGATCCGCGTGCTGGCCTCGGTGCGGCTGGTTGCGCTCCGCGGTAGCATGTGCTGACCGTAACGCGTACGAGTAGGGGTCTAGGGCGCGATCTGACAATTCCCAGTTGTCTCGAAATTGTTCATCCGCGACCGCTACCGACCCGTCTGTCCTGTTCGACCGCGCCGAATGCGCGCCTGTCCACGCGCAACGAGGCTCGAGTGAGTGAGCCGCGGGCGGTGGTGGCCGATAAGCTCGCGCAGCGAGGATGTCCCCCTGAATACGCTTAGCTTCGGAGGCAAGTTCATCCAAATTTCTGAAACCGCCGCCTCTCAGGTAAGCCGCGAAAGTCGGGTGAGCTTGTCGCGTGACGCGCTCTACCTTCTCCGCGTTCGTGGCGAGTGGTTCCGCGAGACGATAAAGTTCGTCCATGGCCCTTACGTACTCCAGCAGCGATTCGTCCGGATGCTGGGTGCGTTGCTCCAACTCTCGCCGCAGGCGGTACTCATAGTTAGCGGGGAGGAATTCGTCGCGGAATTTCGCGCGGAAATCCTCCATAGAGCGCGAGCGCTCTCCCACCAACCGGAACCACCGCGCCGCTTTGTCCGTCAGCGACACGGGAACAATGCGCTCGAGTATTTCGGCGTCCCCTAATCCCATCGCCTGCTGATACTGCTGCAGGCGGTCGAGATACTCGTTCGCGCTGACGCGATCGTGGTAGCCTGTGTAGGTAGGAACGTCTACCTTCACGCGCGGTCTCTCCGCTCGCGCGGGGGGTGCCTGCAGTGTTGTCTGCATCACGACCGCCATGCTCTGAATGAGGCGCATCGCATCCTGCAAAAGCGCCTCGCTCGTCGGCCGACTGGCGTCAGCCGAAGCCGGAGGTGCAGCTGTCGCTGGTCCGTTCGGGGGCAGCGGTGACCCCGTGGATACCGCTAATTCTGGTATAGCGCTGCGGTCAGCGCTCCCCGCGTCGGGCCCGTTCTCCGCCGTCGCGTTGGCGGCGGGCATACCCTGACTCGGAACGGAAACGGGAGGATGCAAACCGCCGGCGTCAGCAGCTGAATCTCGCAAATTTGCGACCCCGGCCATAAACTCCCGACGCTCTGCTGCTAGTTCTGACAAGACGCGTAGAGCCTCACACGACTCGCCGTCTGCCATCCTTTGTTCGGGTCCCGACAGTCGTTCCCCGCCAAAAGTCAAAGTCCGGGTTTCCGATTTCGCCCCACGTTCGGGCGCCAAGATGTGGGGTCGCCTACGTAAGGCTAACCTGTGAAGCGAACTTCACCTGCTAGCGTTTACGCAATCGTCCCGCCGTATAACTTGGCGGCTCTCACGCGACTCCCAACCCGCCGTGCGCAAAGTCGCGCGTGGCTCAGGGTTCGGGCGAAAAAGGACACCACGGACTCGCAACAAACAATAAACAGGTTTATTATAGCTAATATCGTTGCGCGTGCAAACAGACCAGCAGCCACAGCAGGGAGGATAGTCCTGTCCTACTGCAGCGTTCTCGCAAGGGAAGACAAAGGGTTTGGCTTACCCAGTGAAGGTCGCGGGGGCGGGTGGTCTCCGAGGTCGGGGCAGGGAGGTCCTTCCTCCAAGAGGTCGATGAGTCGAAAGAGCGCAGGCCCTCGCTCGCAACCTCCGACCTCGGCTCTTGCCGAGGACCGGTTCTTCCCCAACCTCCTCCCAGAGCTACGAGCGCGCCCTCCGAGGCGTCGCGGAGGAAACGGGAACCGAGACCCGAAACGGGTTGTTACCGGGGTGGTTGGCAATGTACCGCGCAGCGCATTGCTGCGAGAAGGTTGCCCCCGTGCCGGCCGCGTCAGCCGGCTTGGCCATAGCCGCCGGCGTGCGCTCGAAGTGGGGAGAGGGGGCAGGGCGCGAGTGCGCTCCCCACATGTTCCACTTTTATTGCTTTTATCGATACTTAATGGTCTGGCGAACCCGAAGCAGCACCTCAAATACTTCAGCGCGCGATAATTAATTACATTGAACGGCCTGAAAATCGGTGGTTTTAAATTCCCGCGTTTTCAACCCGAAAGGCGCATATGACATAATCCCGGCATGACCTCACCGCTTTGTGCGGACGTCACGTCAAAACACTGTGGAGGCCGGTGGGGGCGTTGTTTCGACCGCGTCTCCGCCAGAGCTGAACGGCTGAGTTGCCTGAAGGTGCTAGGCTAAATTCGGTGACCGCTTTTAATAGAAGTCCTGATGGCGACTTCTGTTGCGATTCCGGGCTATATTATCGCTTCCTTTCCCGTGTGTGGAACTTTATTTTTGCCAACAGTGCCTTTCTGGGCAGCGGTTATGCCTGTAGCTCTGGCTACATGCACCGGTTTGTGAATGCGCCGGCGCCTGCAATTTCCTCTACGTGGTGTGCGCCGCTCGCGGGGTTGCGCGCGTGAAGTGGCGTCACGAGTTTTTGACAAGTGCTGTCGCGTCACTTTTTTTGGCTATCATGGGATGATGTCACGCTGATGTCCATTTGCTGAGTGCCGCTCCGCGCGCGCTGCTCTGTCGGAGCGATAAATGGGATCCACTTGAAGTATGTTCTTCACGTCGCAGGCCACTCATATTTCAGCCAGGGTATTCTGTTGAGGAAAGGAAGCGAACTGTGCAGTAATATTAACGCCTAAAATTGGTGTCAGTACTCCTTTAAGTTATGGGGCAGGAATGGTTTCGCCAGAAGGGCTGGTATCACCGACAGGCTCTTCTGACTTTGCCCAATCTCTTGTCCTTTTAAGGGGGGACGTGGCTTTCAAAATCAACTTTTTTATTTCTTTGTGGATTTTGATGAAAATTGGCACAGCAACTGGAAATGCTTCTGTGATAACACCAGAAAAATTTGAAGTTAATATTTTGATAACTTTTTTATGTATGAAATTTTCTTTCTGTTCCGCTTGTACCGAGCTTGAGCGGCTTATAAAACACGATAGAAAACTTGTTCGAAGTGCTTTGCATTCCCAAATGAATGGACGAGGTCGTGACAGTTTTAGAATTTTTTTTTTACAACACAATGTTTTTTAGTTTTCATTTTTTTAGAGGTTAATGTGCAACAGGCATGTCAACTGTGAACGATTATTTGAATAAAAAAATCACAAAAAACAAATCTGGAAAACTAAAAGTGTCACGACCTGAACAGTTCATCAAGGAATGTAATGCAAGAAACGGAATCAAAATAGACCCAGCAGTCACGAAGAAATCCCTGGGACAAGCGACACAGGTGGCAAAAAAAACTGTTTTGAGAAAACGGCTTCCGAAGTTGCAACATAGGTTTCACATATCAAAAGTCGTCACGGGTGTAGCCTTTCATGTCCTTTTGAACATGGGGCTTCTGGAAGGCCTTGCCTTGAAATTGGAGTGCCTTTTCAGCCTTTCTCTTTCCAGAAAACATCATTTTCAGCTCCTCCGTGAAGAGTACATACCCCCCTTTGCAAACCAAACGGAGGGGAGATGGGTTTCAATGGGCTTTCAATGCAAAGTAGGTTAGTTGGTTGGCTGTATCGCACTGGACAACCTCCTTTTGCAGTGTTGTCACCATGGCAACAAGTTAAGCATTTTTTAACTTAAATTTGAACATTTTTGGCTTTTTTTTCATGTTTTATCTTGCCTGGCACACCAACTTAGTACTCATAGTGCAGGTGTTCATTGCCAAAAGTTTGCATACCACAAGGTTGAAAATGAGCTACTTTGAAGCTTGGTAGAGTATTCTGCATAACTCCCAACATCAATGCAAGAGCATATTTTTTTTACTACTTTTGACATTCAAGGCATCCAATATTTCTCGCAGCACAGCCAGTATGCCCTGAGCAATGGTATCAATAATTTCCCTAAAAAAGTCACTGTTAAATGCTGCCACAGTAACGTACATTTTTAACGCAGAGAGCATATTTTTATTCCTATATTACTAACTCAAACCTGTTTGCATGAAAATTACAAGTGCACGGGAAACATTGCGCAAGAAAGGCGATATGGCTCGCGCGCATCGCAGCGCACGCTTACCGCGACATATCGAGCTTTGATTATACCTGATATGGCTGGTCAGGTCGCTTTTAAGATTAAAACTAACGTCGCAGGCATTAATTACAACTACTGGCGTTCAATCGTAACCGGTTGCCCAGTCATGTGATGCTCCAATGCGCGTCGGCTATGCCGTGCGCGCCGCAGCGTTTGACGCGTCGACCGTTTCTTTCTCAAGGCTAGCGAGCCCACAGTCAAAACACAGCAATAACTAAGCGTGTAAACATCGCAAATCCGACTAAAAGTTCACTTCACGAACCGCTATCGCAAGCGCGCACACCGCGTCACCCTCCGGGGTCTGGCGACGGTAGAGTCACGCGCACCACGAAGCGTTCGATGACCTCCGCCTTTCGAGCCACACAACTTCCCGTAATCTGGCTCGTTATCTCTGGCATTCCCATCGCGATAACGTCCGTTTTGAATACCACAGATTGAACAGAAACTCGGCCGAGCGAAGCGGCGAAAATGAACTCAATCCGCTCGCTACGCAGCTCAGGCGGCCGCCATCTTGCGTTGCGCCCGCGACATCCAATCAGGAGGGTCGCCCCGACCGGAGGACCAATAGCGCTTCAGCATCTATTTCTAGCTTCGTTTGTGCGTCGTTTCTTTTCTGCCGTTTGTGCGTTTGTGCACGACCTACTCTATACTTACGACCACTTCATCAGGAGCGCGCCTACGGAGAGCGCTGTCCCCGGATGCGGCCGCCGTAGTGTAGCACCACTCCACCGGATGGCGCCATGTCTCAGCTGTTGCGTTCGGGAGCAGAGCAAGGGCCGAGCTCTCCGCGCGGCCTCAAACTGTTGATGGACTACTTACTTTCGCTTTATTCCCTTGATAAAAATTTCCTGAACTGAGTGTTTTTCTCAGGCACTCCTAAAACAGGCAACATGGAAATGAATGTGCATTGTTGTTCAGCCTGGGCGAAAAACATAGCTACAGACCGATCAAATCTAGGTGTTATGCTACTGGGGTATTGACGAATTTTAGCTTAAATTCCGTGACGCGAAGTCACTTTCTAGCGTGATTTTGTCTGAACATCGGAACATAGAGTTTTTTTATGATCCCCCTCTTTTTTTTTACGTATTTGTGGATATCTCACACACCTTCGTTGCCTTTTTATACCTTTAATAAATTGATTAATTGTGGGGTTAACGTGCCGATACTACTACTCCGGTTAGGCGCGTTGTAGTGGAGGGTTCCGGATTAATTTTGACCACCTGGGGATCTTTAACGTGCACCGAAATCTCTAACACACGGGCGTTTTTGCTTTTAGCCTCCGTCAGAAAAGCGGCCGCCGCGGCCGTTATACTTTTTATAAAAATAGATGCTGCGAGGTCATACTTTCTTATGAACTTTTATTTCTTGTTCTTTCAGTCAGTTGTTTAACGTAGATGACGGCCAAATAGCAGTACCACAGAGATAATTCACATCAAAAGAAACATATATTTCTTCATAAGGCACCTTCCTCGGAGATAGTTCAGCACTTTTCCAGTTCGTCCACGGGACATCCACTTTGTCACATAAACACTCACACCTTGAGCACCTTCCTGGTTTCCGGTTTGCTGTTGAGGTTCTTCGCCTTCTGCTTCTTTTCGGACACATTTCTTGTGTGATTGGCCAAGAAGGGCCTCATAAAGATTGTAATTATCACGGTAGCAAGGGCCCGTTCTGTGTTCTGTTGTGTTCCGTTCGGATTTACAGAACGGAACACAGCAATACACCATTCTAACTCTTCGCCTATGGGCCCGTCTTACATTTTTCCATACCGTTCAACTGCCGCAGGCGCAAAAAATAACTTGTGACAAGAACGCCACAAACCACATGTACGTACCACGCTCGGAAAGAAGCAACAGAGCGCCGAGAGCGCTTTCCGAGGCTGCCGGGGCGCTCTGAAGAACAGCTGAGATGGATCGCCATCTCTCGGCAGGGGCGCGAAATAGAATGCCACCAAGGCGCGCGCTGTGGCTTCCGCGGGTGAAGTGGACGTAAGTATAGAGTAGGTCGTGCGTTTGTGAATGAACGAAGATAAAAGAGACGAGCGGAACCGGAAAAACGATCGCTCGGCCGATCTAACCATATCAAAATGGCCGCGCCCGGTGGCACCGTTGCGGAGATAGAGCGCTCCGAAAATTGCCGTTTTTTCGCCCTTTTGCGCTGATAGTTTGTCACCGCGCCTGACAAAAGTATTTTTTTATGCCACTTTGCGACGCTTTTCAGCGTAAAAACTTTGCAGACGCACAGAATAGGAAACATAGAAGCCGAATATGCGGGTTTCAAAAAAACGATGTTTTGGTCATTTTTCCGAAGTTGAAAGCCGCGTCCCCCCTTAAAGCATCCAGTTCGCCTGCTTCTCTTACAGAGGACTCTGCGGATTCGGAGAACCCTGAGGAGGACTTTGCTGATTCCGGCAGTCCCACAAGCTCCCGTAGGGCCTCCGACAGCCTCCCACCAGATTCTGCAGATATTCAAAGCTCCGAAAAGGAGGACTTCAAAGACTCAGACGAGAGCCTTGAAGAGGGCTCTGAAGGTAATGAGAGGCACGAAGAAGACCCCATGGATGATGGCGGCCCCACGGAAGAACACTTCCCGGCAGCCAAGAGTGGCAAGCCTGCAGAACAGGTTTCACCAACCGTCCCGAAGAGTCTCAAGTGCCGCTTCACTGGGGCCACCCTGGACTGCCAGCTCCCCTGCACCACTGCCGAGGGCAAAGCTTGTCAGATCTTCGACCACCTGTCGGCCTGGAATGAGGTCCTCTGCCAATGCTCCCTGCTGCTACGGGAGACAACAGGAACCTCCGGCAACCTTGCTTTGGTGTACGATTCTGAGTATAGCCCAGCAGGATATCCTTCGGAACAGCAGCGGCACCAAATCTACACCCTTGCGCACTGGTTGCTGAAGACGCATTACTGTATAGTTCGTGTCGAGCTCAATGTCTTTGAACTTGGAAGATATGGGCACTTTCTCTGCAATGCCCTCCAGGGGAACTCGCACCTCAGAAGCTTGAAGCTTTCGTTTGGTGGCCGTAAAAGTTGTGAAGATTTCACCTTGGACATACTTACCCTGAGCCACCTGGAAGAGCTTGAGTGCAAAAGTGAGCCTCCAGCACTGCTAGTAGCCAAGCTGCCACATTTGCTGCGCACTTCGACGTCACTGACATCCCTTCGGATCTCACGAATGACCCTCAAAGGTACGAGCGTCTTGGACATCTTCAGAGCACTGAAAGAAAACCGATCTTTGGAAGAGCTCGCATTGTCTGATTCTGTCATTGCCAAGACCACACACGCTGCACGGGCAGTGTTTGCGGAGTTTTTGAAGAACAGCACCTCGCTGAAGACTCTGAGCTTTGCGGCAGATCGCGAAGACTGTACTTGCCTGGCCTGGATCCTTGAAGCCTTGGCCGGAAACAAGAGTGTTGTCAGTGTCTGCTTTAAAGGTCTCCCAGTCGATCAAAGTGCCATACGATGGATGGCCAATGTTTTTGCCCAGAACAGAGTCCTACAGAGCTTCACTATATCACGTAAACCTGGATACAATTACGATAGGGACAGTTCTGTGGAAGATCCACCAACTAAGTCTGACTTTGAGCACATGCACAAATCTCTTGCACAAAATGACACGTTAGAGCGAGTGTCTCTCCCCATTGAGTTCGGGGATGTCCAGCAGTGAAAAGCACTGTTTGAGGCATTGTCAGTAAAGGACAGTCTCAAGATGTTGACTATTGAAGCACGTTATGCGAGTACTCGCTCTGTGCTGGACGTTAGTGCAGCCCTAAAGGAAACGGGTGCCGAAGACAAGGTTTCCTTCAACACACCACCATCCATGGACTTCCCACCTGACGAGACCTTTGACTGCAAGGCACTTCCACAGGCTGTTGTGTGCATTGGGAATTATAATAGCACCGAAGTCTGTAAATTTTTGGAGCGTCTGCCATCACTCACCCACATAAAATCGCTACAACTAGAGCTTGATGACTTCAGAGGCGGGGATGAATTCCACTTGGCTTTCACCACCTGCTTGGCAGAGACCCGCACGTTGAGGAAGCTGACCATCGGCGCTGCGTACGATGGTGCGCTGGATGACTTAGAAGACACCATAGCGAAGGGCGTGGCCATCAGCGCGAGCCTGAGCGAAGTGTGTATTCGGTTGAACCAAGTCAAGTTCAAGAGGTACTTTTCCGATTTTGCCAAGCGTCTTGCAGAAGCGGTCAACGCCAGCAAGAATATTAGCAGGGTCAATTTGAATTGTGACGTCAGCTCATACGTAGAGCATGCCTTCCTCCAAAGGCTGTCCGTGGGCATCGCAAAGAACTACGCCCTCCTCAGTGTCAACATGGGGTCGGTGGACAAGGAGACAGAGGTCTACTGGTTTCGAGTGTGGGACGCGATGCTCCGCAACCAAGGGTTGGTGACAGCCGCCTCAGACTTCGTGAGGGGTGTCCGGCGTGACAGGTACGTGCCCTCTTTTTTTTGTGGGCCATCTTGGAGGTTGGCTGATCCATTTAATACTGGCGTTCTTGTTCGTCAACCTGAGCAGCATTAGTGTATAGATCTCAAAGGGACGTTGAGGTCAGTTGCAACCACGGTGTAACATATATACTATTGGGTAAGGACACAGCTTGCAAACCCAACGTTTACTCATCATTCTACTAAAGTTGCCAAACAAATGCTGCTGAGACCGTTGATGAATTCAAGCGCCCTCCCGCACGAGGGAAAGAAGCTGCCCGACCGCCAGCCGCTCAGAGTTGTTCAGATCTTTTCGGCTCCTTGTCAGGCCTTCTCGGCAGCTTTCGTAACCAGTCGTCTGTTCAATGTCTGCTCGCTGTGGCTTGGTTGATTCTGCCGGCCGATGGAGCAGCGATAACTTGGAGAAAGCCATGCGAAGGCATTTGCGCTCGCCTCAGTGTTTCAACATGTCTTGGGCAGGGTTTTTGAGTCTAACAATCAAAAGAAGGTACAAAACACTAAACCAAAGAGAATGTGTGCCATGGTAGCCGTTGAGCTCTCAAACAAGTATGTACAGCTGGCAAGACAACGTGAAATTATTTGACGTACGTTCCTGCGATCCTAAACGAATGAATGCATGCTCTGCAGACACCCCCAGCAGAAAATTATGCTACTTGCAGTCGGCATTTCTCTGACGGTGCGAGTGTACGAATAGGTGCTTTTTGGAGCTTGGAGGGGAAGTACTAATGAATGTCGAAGAGGTGTGCACTCGCAAATGCTGCAGTGCCATCAATCTTACCATTGGCTACAGCACCCCAGCTACTCAGAGCAAGCGGCAGCAAAAACGAAGCGTCTGATGCCAGGACAATGGCCTGAAATGCAAAGAAGGTAGCCGATTCGCTGGAATGGACAGGACTAGTGGCGAGTACGCTTATGTTTCTTCGTCGTAAATGGCATTGCCCAACTCAGTAGTTCTTCACGCTTCGTTCTTCACTTCGTTCACGCACGAAGTAGCGGAGACGAAGCGATGTGGTCAAAGTCACTGAGGGTGTTCAAAGGAGCTTCGGCACAGGCCTAAATGAACTTACGACGCCCGAACTCTCACAAAAGTTTTAACAATGCGGCAAATCACGCTTTAAGGTCTTGTTGTGTGAGCTCGCGCACTGAACTCGCACAGACAGCGTTGTTTTACTCGCATGCCGCGGCTGCCTGCAAACCACCTTGCTTCGGGCAGTCATTGGTGAAACCATTTGAAGCTTAGGACGCTGTGAAGCTAAGTTAAGAGATCTCCCACCAGATGTCCTTTCAATGAAAGGTCTATGCGTGGCGCCACCAACTTTGACAGCTTTTTGGGCCGATGTGTGCACACCTAAAAGTATATCTTAGTAAGTAAAACCTTAGGCCACTTTTCCTGATCCCCTCACACGCTCTGATGGACTTGATGTGCCCTGCATGACACCAGTTTGATTTCGCCATTTTAAATGTTTAAAGGGGCCACGCAGACAAAGTACAAGTTTGTTTTATTCGAAAGATTCTGCGTTTGATAGTGCCCCCAACACTTGTCCGGCAACAACTGAAACTGAGAAATTAATCAGGTTAAAAATTGTGATGCTCCCGCCAAATCGTGTGTTTCCGCGACATCAGCAATGAAGTCGTAACGTGGGCATATTCAAGCGAACTTCCACTGCGTCATTTGGCTCTGCAGTCTTGCTTGCGGTCAGTCCTCCCAGATGGCACTACCATTCTCATCCATAGACCGTTGTCCACTGTTGCTTTGTTTTTGACCGTAGTTGCACTCGGCCTGTTTTTGTTACTGTAGAAAGAAATCGTTTCGTGAAGCATGGGGTATCCTCGACAAACAGGGTCATGAAGACAATGTCGCTTACGCCAGTTGGCCAGCGTCATGTAAGACAACTCCGAAGCGGCGGACTGCTGTGCAGCTAAAACAAGCATAGTGCGCCCAGTACCAACAGCAGTGCGCATCGGTACTTCTATGCTTACGTGTATTTTTGTAACTTTCATTGTTTACCCCGCCATTGTTACTGCTGTAAAATGGTTATGCATTACATTTAAGCGCAAATAACTCGTCTGACAAGCTTATAAGCCGTGCCTAATTTGAGTTTGCTTTTGCCGGCCTCAGCCAATCGCACAGCTGGGCACATATGACATCATGGGTTCTGTTGCGGGAAATGAGCTAGTGGGTTGCATGACCATTGCCTTTTTTCCTACTTATGTAGCTTATTTGAGTTAAGTGTGCGTGAAAAGTGGTGTCAGTACGATTTTGATGATGGTTGGATGTTTATGGCGCAAGGCCAACTAGGGCAAAGAGCGCCAAAACAATAGTCATATGAGGGTGAGACCTTAACCACTATGTAAAGTCAGTAAAAACAAAAGTAAAATCCGATAACGGCAATGGGCATGGCTGGTGTATAGGGCCAGATTTCATTATGCATGATAGGAAATGAGGTTTAAAAACTTGACTTCTGACAAATACTCAAGCACACGTTTCACTGAAACAATGGCATCGTCACCTAGAAAAAACAATGGATGTAGGGGAATATGTTGTCTGTAGAGTTCTCTGAAGTGTTTGTGTCGTGTTGTGTGAAGTGCCTTGCATGTTATTAGTATGTGCACTACGGATAGGGCCTCTCCGCACCTGCTGCACTGGGGTCTAGGAGATCCCGTCAGCAGATACGAGTGAGTTGCATGCGTGTGCCCTATCCGTAGCCTACCCAAGGCGACTTCCGAGTGTCTGTTGTGTGAGTCAGATATGTACCGTCCCAAGTGTGGCTTTATTACATGTAGTTTGTTGTCTGTCTGTTCGTCCCAGTGTGTTTGCCATGTTCTTCGCAGGTGTTGTCTTATGTGTGGCTTGAGGTCTGTGTAGGGTACTGTTGCTATGTCCGGTGTATTTGTATGTGCAGCAGCAGCGGCCATCTGATCAGCGGTCTCATTTCCCGCAATCCCAGAGTGGCCTGGAACCCAACACATGATCACCTCGAGATTTAATGCATACGCGGACATAATGGTTTTATACACTACATTAAGAACATGGTTTTTAGAAGACTTGTTGGATGATGCATGTACAACACTCAGTGAATCTGTGAAAATGATAGACTTGGGTATTTCATGTTGCACTATGTGATTTAAAACAAGCAAAACGCCATGGGCTTCTGCCGTAAAAATGCTGGTCTTCGAGTTCAAGGTCTTAGAGACTCTAAAATCGGGTCCGTGCGCCGCACAGGACACAGTAAGGGCAGTTTTTGATGCGTCACTGTAAAACTCTGCACATTCATACTTGAACTGCAGGGACAAGAAGTGCTGCAAAATAGCAGTTTGTGGTACCCTGGTTTTATCAATTTTCACGAAGGACAAGTCACAACACACAGGTTGAAGCTCCCAGGGTGGTAAGACGTCAGTAAAAGAAGATGTGTGAATGTCTAAAAAGGAGATGTCGAAATTTGAAGCTTCCTGTCTCACTCTAAGTGAGAACGGCAAAGGAACAGACGGGCGATTTACAAACAGTGGCGATGTGGATGTATCATTAAAAACACGTTTAAAAGGATGGTCCTTCAAAGATGAAATTTTAAAAGCGTAGAGAAAGTCCACATACGTTCGTTGGTACTCAAGGCACCACTTATGACATTCAACATATAGACTCTGGGCCGGGCTAGTGCGGAACGCACCCGACGCAAGGCGCAGACCCAAGTGGAGTACTGGGTCAAGCATTTTTAGTGCGGTTTTTGATGCCGACCCATACACGACGCTGCCGTAGTCTAACCGGGACCCGACTAAGGCGGTAAAGACCCGGAGAAGTAGCTCCTTGTCTGCACCATAGGATTGGTGGGAGAGCACCTTGAGAATGTTTAGTGTTTTTAGGCATTTATGTTTAAGTGCTTTGACGTGAGGTATGAACGTGAGCTTGTTATCAAATATGACACCTAAAAACTTGTGCTCCCTTTTAACAGGAATAGACGCACGGCCAAGAGCAATCTCAGGGTCCGCACTAAGCCCGCGCTTGCGGGAGAACAGAACACAAGTACTTTTGCTCGGGTTCAGTTTAAAACCGTTAAGGTCCGCCCATCCAGCAAGCTTCTTAACACCGAGCTGTACTTGGCGTTCGCAAATGGACAGGTTACAGGATTTAAAAGATATTTGAACATCGTCTACATAAATGGAACAGGAAATGGTTGGTGGCAATGCCTTTCGGAGGGAGTTCATCTTAACCATAAACAATGTGCAGCTTAAAACTCCACCTTGCGGCACACCATTTTCCTGCACATGTATCCCGGACAGGGATGACCCAACCTTAACACGAAATGTCCTCGTGGACATGTAGCTAGAAATGGTATTTAACATGTTACCTGACACACCAAAGGACTTCAGGTCGCTAAGGATGCCGTATCGCCAGGCTGTGTCGTAAGCCTTTTCAAGATCAAAGAATACCGTAAGGCAGAACTGCTTATGAGCAAATGCATCTTTTATGAAGGATTCCAACGCAACAAGATGATCGTTGGTGGATCGCCCCACCCTAAAGCCTGCCTGGCAGCTCTCGAGAAGACCGTTGTACTCAAGGAAGTACACGAGCCTGCGATTTATCATCTTCTCGAGCAGCTTGCACAGGCAGCTTGTCAGGGCGATGGGACGATAACTGGCGGGAAAGGAAGGGTCCTTCCCTTCCTTCAGGAACGCCACTACTATGGCCTCCCTCCAAGAGTGTGGAATCTGCCCCGAAAGCCATATTTTATTGTATAGGTGTAGGAGTGTTTCAAGAGTGTCTGGGTGTAGGTGTTGTATCATGGTGTATGTAATCTTATCTGCCCCTGGAGCTGAAGGTTTACATGTGCTCAGGGCAACCCTCAACTCATAGAGTGTAAATTCAGAATTGTAACCAGATTTTGACCTGTTAGTGTCATGTAGGGACTTCTTTTCACAAGTATTTTTATGTTTTAGGAAAGTGTTTGTGTAGTGTGCAGAGCTGGAAACATGTTGGAAGTGTTGTGCAAGTGTGTTAGCCTGGTCTTCTAGTGTGTCCCCTCTTGTACTGACCAGGGGCAGGCTGTGTGTCTGTCCTCCTTTAAGGTTACGTATTCGTGTCCAGACTTTGTGAGTGTCGGTGTATGAGTTGATGGAAGTGAGGAAGGTGCGCCAACTCTCCCTTTTCGCCTCACGACGCACACGCTTCCCAAGAGCCTTTGCCCGTTTAAAGGAAATGAGATTATCTGGCGTGGGGTACCGGCGAAGGACACCCCACGCCTTGTTCTGGGCCTCTCGCGCCCGCCTGCAGTCCTCGTTCCACCAGGGCCTCCTTGGGTTGCGGGACGCACTGGAGGCCTGGGGCATGGACTTTTCGGCGGCGTCGACTATGTGCGCCGTGACGAGTTGGGCTGCTTCCTCAACGTGTAGGTGTTTTATGGTTGTGTGGTGTAGTTTAGATGTTTCTGTGAATGTACTCCAGTTTGCTTTTGATTCATTAAACCTGTTATGGGAAGATGGACTGCATGGGCCTTTACCTATGTATGTTAGGGATGTGGGGAAGTGGTCACTACCATATGGGTCCGTGCCCACGCCCCACTCAAGACATGGAAAGAGAATTGCAGAACCAATAGCCAAGTCAAGATGTGAGTATGTATTGTGTCCTAAGTTATGGTATGTGGGCTGTTTTTTGTTGAAAAGGCATGCTCCTGAAGATGTAAGGAATTTCTCTATCAGGCGACCTCGGGCATCCGTTCTAGAGGAGCCCCAAAGAGAGTTGTGCGCATTAAGGTCGCCTGTTAGGATGTATGGTTCGGGCAGCTGGTCGACCAGCGCCTCGAAATCAGAGCTCGAAAGTGCATGATCAGGAGGAATGTAAATGGAGCACACCGTTACTAACCTATTAAATATTATTGTTCGAATTGCTACAGCCTCGAGGACAGTGTTCAGAGTGACAGGGTGGCAGGCTAAGGATTTCCGGGCGACAATTGCCACACCTCCTGAAGAGTGTGTGCAGCCAACCCTGTCCTTTCTGAATACCATGTACCTATTTAAGAAATTTGTCTGTTTGGAATTGAGGTGAGTCTCTTGGAGACACATGAGACTTGGCTGATTGGCATGCAGGATATCATACACATCATCAAGATTTTTAAGGAGGCCTCTGCAGTTCCATTGAATGATGTTTTCTGTTCCCATTATTTAGGTTTAAGAATGAATGGAGTGTGTGTACGTGTTCATGTGTCGTCTTTCGGGGCTGTTACTCTGGGGTTAGGCTTTTTAGGCCTGTCTGTAGGCTTGGAAGTCGGTGGCCGCTCCTTGCGCTGCGTTGCAGGCAGGAACGGCCCGACATCCATATCGTCGTCGGATGTCCGAGGGGTGCCCGACGGACCGGGCCCCCCGGACTTGCCCCCCCCTCGGGAGCCCTTCGTTTGAGCCGCCACCGCCGAGGGCGTCCGGGGCACCAGAGGTGTCACCGGCGGTGCGGTGGCGGTGGGAACCGGTGCGGGGCCCGTGGTGTCCATCACCTCTGTACCCTCCAACGCACTGGAGGGCGGGGAGGCAGAGGCGGGAGCGGCACCGGTCCCTACAGAAGAGGTTGTCACCACAACCGCTGCTGCCTCAGCAAGCGGGGTGGGAACGGATTGGGCTGCCAGAGGCAACCCAGGGGGGGGGGCGGAGGAGGGACCAGGTCAGACTCGCTGAACTGGGTCCCTGTGGACACCAGACGCCGCTCCGCCCCCCGGCGAGCCGCGTCGGCGTACCTCCCCAGGGGGAAAGAGGCGAACCTCTTTCGCGCCTCTGGGAAGGTGATGTTCTCAGTTACCTTCACATTAATAATCGCCTTCTCCTGCTTAAACTTCTCGCACGTTCGAGAGTAGGCGGCATGGGGTCCCTGGCAGTTGGCGCAGGTGAGGGTTGATGATGGACAATTATCAGATGGATGATCCTGCTGAGCGCACTTTGCGCAGGTCAGACGACCACGGCAGGAGTTGGTTCCGTGCCCGAACCGCTGGCACTTAAAGCAGCGGCGCGGGTTTGGAATGTAAGGACGAATGGAGCATCGGATGAACCCTGCGTTGATATGGTCAGGAAGTCAGGAGCAGTTGAAGGTCAAGATGATATGTTTCGTGGGGATTACCTTATCATCTCTACGCATCGTGATGCGGCGCACGGCTGTGACACCCTGATCCTTTAGACCTTCAAGAATATCGGCATCTGTCTCGTTAAGAAGATCTGCCTCAGAGATCACACCCTGCGAGCTATTCAGGCTGCGGTGGGGTGTGACCCTGATGTCCAAATCGACCATTTTCGTCTGACCAAGAAGTGTGGTTGCCTGCTGTTGGTTTTTTACTTCAACAAGGACTTCACCTGTGCGTTGTTTTTTGGCGTTATAGGTTTTCCCAATGATTCCATCAAGGTATTTTGTAATCAAAAATACTGATTGTGAAGCAAGAGGGCGGGCTGTGTCAAGGGATTCGATAACAAGGAAACGAGAGTATTTGTCTGGCTTTAGGAAGCTCATGCTTGGAAGTTGAGGGAAAGATACTTCGGTGCGGCCCCTTTTCAGGGACCGATCACGTTTGGGGGGGGGGTTTGAATTTTCCATACAGCATAGAAAAAAGCAGGGGACGGGGGTACTTTCTTCTCAAACCTTACCCTGATAGCCTGAGAGGTCCCGGAGCTCCCTGCCTGGTAAACAGACAGGGAGCCCATCCGCCGGAGCTTGACCTGGGCTCCGACGGCCACCGTTTGAGGCTTCTACCCTTCACCTTTAAACACATCACCACGGTAGGTTACAGTTTATGTTGGGGGCTCGGGGTCCGCGGTGTCGCCAACACCGTCACCATGAATACTCAAGGTGCCCCGTGCGGGGGTCAGTACGATTTTAATGAAGCAATTTTTCGACTGAACGAAACTTGTGTTTTCTCTGCATGGCCCCTTTAAAGGCACAATAAAGCAAATTTATCAAGCTTCTGCTGAAAAGAAAAAAAAACATGCGAAGTTTGCGGTGGCCGCAAGTACTAACAGCAGTGCCGTGTATTCGAGATGCGATGTGATTGGAGATGTCGAAGATTGGAATGAAAACCAGTTTTGGTTTCAATTCAATGCAACATGGTTGGCATCCGACGTTATCCTTGGCTGAGCATTCTCGATATCTTTTTTTGAATTGGCATACTGTGCTTCTGCCATGTTGTCTGCTGTAGAATGGGCCAGATAAGCCTGCCAGCACGGCTTAAAACCGTAGCGTTCACTAGCCCAAAGCAGTGGCTGAACACTCCTTACATCATCGGAGACTACTGGCGGGGTTTGCACTGCTGGCTGGGCTTAATTTTCTTATAATGACACACTGCAGTTCATTTGTGTCCAGATTCTAAGCCTTGCGATTAGTTTCGTCGCCTCTTTTACCTTTGTCTCTGTTTAGTGTTTGCTAGTACGATGATTTCATTTCATTTTCATTTCATTTATGCAAGACAATCGTCATTACAAGTTTGTCCTAGGTAGCGTGGCTGTAGGCAGAATTAACGCCTGACGGGGCATTAATTCTGAGATTTAGCTGAGCTGTGGTCGTTTTCGTTCGGCGGTAGTCATGTGATTCTGTGGACACTTGATGAGCACGGCTTATAGCGCACTGCTAGCAGCTGCGGAGAATCCCTCTATGAGCTTTGTAATGCTGTCAGGTTAAAATTCTTCCCTTCTGTCTTTCCGTTCTTGCAGGCACTGCGCCCTGGCTTTGGAGCAAGTCCATCGCAATCTGGAGCTGGTGGCAGAGGTGGCCAGGCTGGAGTCCGTCGACGAGGCACGGGCGACTGCCATGGTGCGGGAAGGATTCCGGACCATGGTCAACATGCCCGATTTCATGTGACCCCCTGGTGTGCTGAAAGAGCAGCTCATGTGTGATTGGATGTCCTGAACGAGCGCTACAGAGGGAGGGGCTACCTGAAGCTGTGCAATGTTAAAGATTCTACATCAGAGCAGTCCTGTCGTACTCGCGGTGCTGACGAGACTGGGTGTCTGTGCCAAGTGAGCACCAATGAATAAAGGTGGACTGGGATGTTTGAGGCGGAGGGCACTCCTGCTCCTGCTGCCAAGCCTTGCTTCCTTTTCAGCCTTGTTTCGTTGTTTTCGTCGTGCGTGCGACTGGTCGTGATTACAAATAACAGGCAAGGCCACAGAAAGTTGGTGGAGACGGCCTTTTAAGTTCATGAGTGTGGATGCAGAGGTATGGTTCGCAGTGATAACTTCTTGTATATTTGAAGACAAGCATGTCTTCTAGTGGGGAACACGATCCAGTGGGCCTTACAACCACAGCCTAGTTTGGAAAGATTGCAGATTTTGTGTGTGGCTGAACTCGAAGCAATCTTCACTAAGATTACTAGTTGTGTTATGGGAATGATGAGGCTGGAAAAAAAGTCGAAATGGTGTCGTTTTTAAAGCAAATATTCCTTAGTGTCACTGATGGCAGTGTCGTAATCAAAATGCACCAGAGGAAAGCCAACTTTACACAATGTGAGGGCATGTGATGGCGATTAAACAGGAAAGAACCACTTTTCACGGTTGTAATCGAGCATGGGCCCTTCGTGTTATGAAGCCGACGTCTATCTGATTGCACCATCAGGCGTTTACTTTGGGCTCGTTGTGCGGGAATTGTCTTTGGCTGAGTTGGGGGGGGTATCCTTTTTCGTGAGGGATTCGGTCACCGTTGTCCGAGAAGAGTTGAAGCTTGAGCCGGTTGGTACATAACTTCGAGCGTAATGAACTGGACGAAGCGAATACGAGAGAAACGTAAGCGCTTGTGTTCGTCTCGCCTTCGCTTCGTTCTGTTCATTGTGCTGCCCCCAGCTCTCGAAATGTTGTCTGAGCTTGGACTTTGACTCACAGGCTCGCCAAGCAGCCGGTCAAATGAGACAGTCATGCATGCATCCACCAATGGCGTGGGCTCTCAGCGGAGGGTGCCCCTCTTTGCATAGCGTTTTCTCAGAGCGCGGGTGTGTTGAAATTTGACGCAATCTCGGTGTGTCATGCAGGGTGTGACGCTTTTAGTTATTTTGGTGAACCCAGCCTTCAGTTATGAAGTGCTCGGTAAAGCTAGCACCACACCACGCGCCGACCGCTGTTTCGTGTTTTGCCTATTATTCATCATATTCTGAACAGGTAGAATGTCTTTTAGAGAAAGGAATGGTTCCTGGCTCATCGGGAACATGGCAACAGCACTGCACAACAGGGTTTGCACGACTAACAGATATAACACTGACTATAGGTGAAATACCACTCGACCAACAATTCATAGAGACAGGCCATAGTTTTCAAGGTTCAACTTGTATACCAAAGGGTCGATCCCAATTTCTTGCTGCAAGAGGAGCACGACAACCTGCCTCTAGACGGCAGCAGTTGGTAAAGCTGGAGAAGAGAAAGTGAAACGAATTACTGCAGCTTGTTTCTGCCCAATAGTACAGAACAAAATGAAGCATGGAATAAAGCAGAACATCATCTGGTTCTAGGTATAATACGTGTTTCTTGATCCTGCACGTTAATGACGGTGGTGATAAGCTCGGATCTTGCACATACCCATGGGGGTTTGGCCAAGAAGCGTCCTGCGAAAATTAGTTCACCTGAGATGACAAAAAGCAAGGAAACCAAAGGAACAGAAAACTTGAATGTAAGATCGAGAAAGGAGGAAAACCTGCTTGTTGGCGCAACTAAGAATGAAAGGCGGGCACAACACTGCCGTTACTCCCATTAAGGTTTTATCGACGTAAATATGGCTTGGTTTCATCCTAGCCCCAATATTTATGCTTTAAAGGGTCCATGAAGAGAAAATACAACTTTGGTTAACTTGAAAGAGCTAGGCTTCAGTACCTTACTCAGCTCAATTCCGGCTACGAAAAACGTTTTTTAACCGATAAAAACACAAGAAATACTTAAGAACTTTCAAATTTCGCGCCACCGTGACGTGTTATCGGCACGAGTTACGTCATATGGGCCATCACTAAAAACATAATTTTCAGTTTCTTAAGTGCACGTTAGCATTCAAGTGATTCGGTCAAATGGAACTAGTCACCCACTACAATCGTCCAGTCATGTGTCCTGGCGATTGATCAGTTCGGCCGCCGTCAATCGCCCAAACAAGATTCTGTGACGTCATAGAAAAGTTGCCGGAAACTGGCTAGCGAGTCGCCACTCCTCCACGCGTTTTCTTTAATATCTCCGTTATTTTTCCGAAGCTTGCGATGAAATCGGTGTCATTGTTATCACGACAGAGCAGTCTTTCCAATGAACCAAACTTGTATTTTGTCTTCATGGCCCCTTTAAATGTCCTTTCTGCGTTGAGCCGGAAACTACAGAACACTTAATTTTTTAAGTGCAATGCATGTACCTATAATCGACATTTAATCGTGCGCACCTTGCTTTTTGTACAGTTCTTTCACTAGGTGCTTCATAAAAGTTTTTCGTTCAGCATGCCTTGTAAAAGCGCTTATTAGCGTGCTCTGTGCGGCAACTGCTTCGTTTTTGGCTTTGCTAGTTTTCATTTATGCAGCAGTTGATCCCCCATCTTCAGTTTTGAAGGAGTACTGACACAAAATAGCAGGTTTTCAACAGACAATATAACATATTTTAAATCCATTTTAATCTGCCCGCACGAGAAAGCTCAGTGCGGGCCAGCATGACGCTATCTGCCCCTGGCACCAAACCGCTGACGTCAGGGCTCCCGGGATGTAGCCGACGCGCGGTTGGCGCTCGCTGCCTGCTACGTACGTATCGGGTCACGGCCGCGTTCGCCTCCAGACTGGCAGTGGTGTGACGAAAACGGTGACGTCACGAGCGAAACCGAAACTGACACGAATAAGCGAGCCTGTAAATATACAAATTTCAAGACAAAAAACTTAGACCAAAAATTCGTACAGTAGACAATTAACAACGAGCTTGGACCCACACGTTGTTAAATGTAAAAAGATTAGTGGGCTGGTAAGCAGCGAAAAAAATATGACCCCCATAGAGTTAGTACTCCCTTCAGAAGATGTTATAATTTATATTTTAGGCTTTTATATGGTTATTTGGTTCATGTTGACTTATTTACGTCTGCCACAATGCCATTTATTTCAGAATAGATAATGTATTTTTATGTTTCGCGTTATTAGTCAAACAAACGGCAACGCTGGGCACAGTTGATTTTTTTTTTTTTTTAAGGAAAAGCAAGCAAAATACGCAAATACGCGCCAAAACCCAAAAGTTGCGCGGTTGCGCTGCGAACTCCACGGCCGGCGCACGTGCGCTCATGCTGCGCGGTAATGTCAAACAAAGACGTGTGACAGTAAGGTAAGTTTCTTGTAACTATCGCGGCTTATGATCTCGTGTGGACACTCAAAACTCGTACATGCACTTTTTTATACCGTTCGAAGTTTCTGCTACTTGAACCCCCTCTAAAAGAAGACTATTGGCGTACAGACAACGGGGGCACAACTCACGTTCCGTGTATTCTGTTTGTGTACGTTTGAGAATCATCTTGCGCGCTTAAACATACAAATGTATAAATTTCCGTACGGGCTGTGCCTGTCTTTGGTGTGCAACGAGCACGCCACGCACGTTTCGGCGTCATTCGTGCTGTTCGCGTGTTTTGGGCCGCAGTAATAAATCAGCGTAGCTTGCCCATAAGCCAGCGTTGATGCCACTTCCAACGCCTTCGCGTACGATTATTGAATTTTGCCAAATGGCGCGGGCCTTTGACCGCTGCATGTTTTTGTTCTTGTGTGGCCGGAACTTTCTTTGACGTGGAAGCTTTCTTTGTGCTACGTTCTGAGGTTGAATAGAGATAGCCTGCAGGCATTTGTAATGTGGAGGTCTTACAGCAGGTCGGCGACCAAAGTGACGGATAGTTGAGCTTATTTGTGCGTCGTGCGATTTGTCAGTACGAGTCGAAAGCTGTGCTAATATGGTGTTACAAGCTGAGGGTTCCTAGACGCACTTTTCGCGCACTGGTAAAAAGGTGCTTCAGCGTGAATGTCTGTGGTACCAGCACTCGCAGTCCCGTAGCGACAATTGGGGTCGAAAATCCACCTCGCCAATCTCAGCTGCGTCGTGACGCAGCACTCCATTCAGGCCAGCAGTCCACAAGCACACGGGAAACCCCTTTGTCCGGTGTGCCAGCAGTGTGATCAGAAACATGCATGGTTCTGTCTGTGTTCGAAACTTGTGATCATATGTTCCCCTTAAGTTTTCCGAGTGCAGCTTTTCCACCTCGCTTATTATTTCGCGCACTTTGGTAGATTGTGTTTCATGACCCTGCCTCATGTGCCGTGACGTGTCTCCTTTCTCCCCATCCAGAACGACGTCTGTGTCCTAAGCAAGGAGATCCAACTGCTGTGGTGGATTCCGGGAAAGACCACGATCCCTCGTCATGGATCAGCAGCCCAGTGGTAAGAAGGCATTGCCACCACGTGTTGCGTGTAGACATGCCGGTGGCCTTTGGTGAGCTCACAAAGAGGGGTGCTGTTGCCAGTATGTTTGCGATTGCCTGACTTGCAGTGAAGCCCCTCTGCAAATTAAAGTCTCGTCTTATCCGGATGGGAAGAGGGCATAGCACATGGCAGTCACCTTCCAGACCTGTGTTAACTAGTTTTGAGATGATCACTGGCCAGGACAATGCAGTGAATATGTTGAATTTGTTATTACAGGGTAAGCAGTTTTAGACAGGCTGTACAGGCGGTCACAGAATAAACCGGACCAAGCGAGCGGTGCGCGAATACTATCGGCGCGACATCTTCCGGCCCAGCGCCTGCTGTCGAGATAGCGGAGGGCGCATGCGTGTCCCTCCCTAGAGTTTGTGCATGTCAGTTTCCTTGATTTCGGCTGCAGCACTTTGATCCTCTCCAATGCGACGCGCGGCGCGCCTACCGACCGGGCGTGATGCATGTCAGCAGCCGGCAGCGTGCGCCATGCACTGATGCCGCGTAACTGTGCGTTCATCTGAGAATGTTCGTTCGGCGCTCTTTTTATCATTTTATTCACTGAAACGCGAACTGGCGTTGAAGAAAGGCTGCGATAAAGATTCACACATGACTGAACCAGTGCTGGTCGTTATGCGACGAACACACAGTTGATAGAACTAAAAACAGCGATGCTTTTTTTTTTAATTTCGAGTTTTTCCCGTGCAGCATATGAGAGGCGGTTTAAAGATGGGGGGAGGGAAGAAAATAGGAAGGAAAGAGTTTATTCGCTTCGGAAAAATAGACTGAAATACACAGCTGTCGGTGTCAGTGAATTGCTATCGAAAAGCAATGAGGCGTTTCCTTCCATGTCACCCTTTGGACAGTGATAGCTATGAAGCGTATAAAGCACGTAACTCGTACTGCATGGCCATATTCGTGAAGAATGCCTTCCCGCATCCCCATCGAGCAACGGAGGCACATCGTGCGACTTTTCATCGAAGGGACTACTCAGTGGGAAAGTTGCCACCTCACCGGGAGGTCTAGGACTTCTGTAAGCCGCATTATTCAAGCTTACCGCGATGATCAGGGCAGACTCATTGACGCAGAGCACAGCGGGCGGCCTAAAGTCACCAGTGAGGAGCAGGAACTACTGATTGTCGCAGCCGCTGTGGCAGATCCCCTCCTGTCTGCAAAAGAGATTCGACAGGAGCTGTCATTGAATGTCTCTTGCGAGACAATTCGAAGACGACTGAAGGAGGCGGGACTCGGGAGTTGCGTGGCAGCGCAGAAACCGCGCGTGACGGACCGCCAGAGGCTGGAAAGGCTGGAGTTCGCCCGGGCAGTGGAGCGGTGGACAACGGACGAGTGGAAGGAAGTTATATTCACAGACGAATTAAAATGATAAAAAGAGCGCCGGACAAACATTCTCAGATTAACGCACAGTTACGCGGCATCAGCCCATGGCGCACGCTGCCGGCTGCTGCCAAGCATCACGCCCGCTCGGTAGGCGAGCCGCGCAAGGCGCCGCCGCGCGTCGCATTCGAGAGGAACGGAGTGCTGCAGTCGCAGTCAAGGAAACAGACATGCACAAACTATAGGGAGGGACACGCATGCGCCCTCCGCTATCTCGACAGCAGGCGCTGGGCCGGAAGATGTCGCACCGATAGCTATCGCGCGCCGCTCGCTTGGTCCGATTTATTCTGTGGACGCCTGTACATGCACATAGAAGTCTCAAAATGAGTCGCAACTTTTCAGTGACACTAAAGGCTAACCATTTTGTTGTAACATGCATTTCACCTTTTCTGTCCTCTCTCACTATTTCCTTTTACAGCTAAAGGAGCTTTGTATGCCTAGAAACTGGCGAATAAAGAACATAATTTTGTTTTCTTACTGCACTGTTGCGTGTTGGTGAAGCAAAACGTTTATCAGAATTTATGGTGCCTTCTTTAATGTACTGCCGATCCAGGAAAGGGATCCCACACCCTTATTTCTCTGTGAAAAAAAGAAGAAAAAGCAGATAAAGAACTCCTTGGAGATATTTGAACCCACTTAGTCAGAGTTGCGTGCAATACCACGCGGCAGGTCCTTACCGTTGAGCTGTTCGTCACCTTTCATGCCAACATGTTTGAAAATTGGGTGTTATAGAGCTGTTTTTTTTTTATCATGTCCATTACATGACTCGCATAGTATGCCCCTCTTAAAGTTCACAAGGTTTACCGAACAATAGCAACTGCATTGCCCTGCTGCAGCTTGCTTAATACCTACCCAAACCTATCAGTTTGATAAGAATTCCTTCAGTTACAGAGCAGTAAACCCATCTAATGGTTAGCTCAAAAAATGCCTTTACAAAAACAGTTTCACATCTACTTGTATGGGATAGAAGTGAAATACACTGGCTGTCATTTGCCACTGCCTTGAAAAGGACACTTCATTTGTCATTACACAGCACGTCATCAGCATTTTATTGTTATGATCACCTGTGGTGAATCAAGAGGGAGGCATTTAGTTGTCATATTTCGGTTTGAAAACTGCAACTGGCTGAAAGCATTGACTGCTTTCAAAGTTGAGTGGGGGTCACTCAGGTGTTTGCAATGGCATTGTGAGCATACCTGGAGTTCTCACCCTGGTCTTAAATACTGTACCTTGTATTCACTGGCGAGCCACGCATGCAGGCAGCCATGCGTGTGCACCGTCACTGGTTACGTCCGGAGTTACTTGATATAGGAGTTGCGAAACTCCCCATAGGCCCCATGCATCAAAAAGTGGCTCTACAATTGGTCCACTGCTTTGGATCTTGTTTTACAGTGGTGCCATGTTTTGGTGACAAAATAAACTATACAACTTTGCCGCTCGACAACCTGGGTGAAAAATGGTATTTGAGTGCTTACGTAAATTTGTTATCCCAAAGGAGCCCAATGTGCTCAACTATGCAAGTGTTTTATATACATACGAAGCAAAAGTAGTAAAAAAAAATGCGACCGTGGGGTCAACTGTCGCTTTCACACTGTCTACTGCGCGTCCTCTTCGGTCTTCTGGCGGCAAAAAATGAATAAGTTGCTTCGACGGCTTTATGCAAGCTGAAACTGATTATTTAGAGCCGCTTGATCGGCTACTAGATTAGTTTTGGCTACAATGAGCTGTAGGCCAAACTGTAACTGCAAATTTAGTACTTCATTCGGACCTATGTTGTGCCGGAGTGCTCGGGCAAGCGCCAATTGGTCGAGGCAGATGCGCGGATGCAGAAACAATCGCAACCTAAACACCGGAGTTAAGATAGCAATTAATAACTTACGAAAGCACAAAAAAAAAGAATTATGCACTTTGAAACCAAATTTAGCATTAAATTGTCAGTTTGAATAATTAGTTTGTTTTTTGGATATTGCATGCAGGGGCCGCATTGGCGCCATGGTACGCACAATCCAAGCAAGGGGGGTCCAGGTGCGGGCTGTTTTTTGAGGCGGAGTTTCGCAACTGCCTACATCGAAGAGCTCTGGTTACGTCGGGCTCCGCGGGATGGCCGTACTTGTCCGTGCTAAGGACGTGATTTGTGTTGGACATTCCAAACTCTACCCCACCGAACGCAAAGTAATGCCTCAAGTCCAATGTGAGTGCGATTAATAATATCTCTGTTGACACCACCATTGAGAATCGGTTTGAAACGGAGCAGACAACGCACGCTTTTTTTTTTTTTTTCTCCATCCACGTGCGGGCGCTGTAGCACAAGCCGCGCTATGTCCGTGGTCGTTTCCAGTGTTGCCAAGCGAAGAAATTGGCAGCTAAACTTCTCAATGGCCCGAGCGTTAGCGGTGGAGCAGTAAGCCATTCCAGCAACACTGTGCACCGCCACCATAAAGGAAGCAAAAACAGCGAAGTGGCAGCAAACGCAGAGCAACTAACATCTGCTGCGGCGTAATGATGGCATGTGCTTGTCGTGAAGTTGTTTTATAACTTGGTGAGAAAATACCCTTGCTACTCTTCCTTTGTTTGACAAGCAGCATGTTTTGGATTTTCGACGATCCAGGTAGTCGGCTGACAGACCCTACAAAATCCTACAATTGCAGCGTGGAATACCTTCGTCTCGGATGACGAATAGCAGCAAGCGAATGCAGGATTTGTTACGAAAAACGAATAGCCTTACCGTGCCCTTGCCCTATCTAGTGGCGGCTGGCCACTATGGACAGGCTGTGAGGGGTCCGTTCTTTGCTGAGCGCTCACGTTGTGACAGTTCAAAATTTCTAAACCACTTGCGGAAAGGACGAACGCCTAAATAAAAACACTGCTCTTGTCTCCACGAAATGTGCCGAACAAAGCTCAGTAAAGCATGTTGGGCTAGTTGGTTCTTCATCTTATATGTAAAACTGTGCATTCGGACGTGACAGGGAAAAGAAGAGACAGGATGAGCGCAGAGTGTCTGTGCTCGTCCTGTCTCTTCTTTTCCCTGTCCCCTCCAAATGTGCGGTTTTACATATAAGGTGAACCAACTTTTGCTGCCTTGCAGACAGTAAAATACTGTTCCTCGTCTCTCTTGGTTGCTGCTGTCCATCCTTCTTTTGTTCGTATGTCAGTCACAAACACTTGATAGGGCACATGCAAATAAGCTATGCAAGTTATAAATGGCGTGAATCTTTCACATGTACCACATAAGCAGTACAATTCGTGCATTGCATCAGGGGGAAGCTTGCATAGAGATTTGTAGAAAGCAGTATTCTAATTCAGTTTGAGTTTGGCGTGATCGCTGCGCGGAATGCACCGCTAAAACCGCGAGAACGAAATTCGCATAATGTAAAGACAAAAAATAAAGTCCTAGACCGCATTTCCGATCTGCCACTGAATAGTCAAAACAAGCACGCCTGCAAGCTTGAATATTTGGCTGCACCGACACAACTGTCCTGCCTTAATGTTCATGTTAAAGCTTCAACAGTCATGAGCCGCACGTGAAGCTGTACCACAAAAACAAGACAAGCGTGTTTCTGGTTCACAGATGTCGAAACACCCATCAGCGTCGGCAGAGGGAAGCACGAATGCAGGCTCGAATTCGCCTGCACCGAAACAACTCTGCTGCCTAAATGTTTGGGGCTAATAAGGGTGGCAGTCCTGACTGGAATGTGGAACAAAGCTGTCAAGATAGTGTATAAAAAAGACGCATTGCCCTCGAGACTGCCAAATTAAGTCGGGAGACTCGGAAGGTGTGCGTCGTACGTACCTTTCGCCCAGCATCACTGCCCGTAAACGTAGCACTTGCAAAGAGGTACGCAGCAGTGCGTGGCCATCGTGCCTTATAATGCTACAAGAGCACTAGCAGCGTATACAAAGCAACCAAAAATATCTTTTTATGAGGCTGCAGAATGGAGAAGCGACGGACGAAAACGCGTTCCGGTGCGACGCTTCTTTTATCATGGCGTCATTGCGTTAAGGACCAGTGTTGCCACCGCTGAATCCTCAGTGTGGCCCACCTTCCTGCAAAGAGTCTATTATGGCCATTTTTAACTGCTTTGCTTTAGCTCTGAAACGAGATTAACTTCCTGGTATAGCAGTAAAGATGATTTTTCTTAAAGGGGCCGTGCAGACGCAACACAGGTTTGGTTAATTTGAAAGATTGCCTCGTTAGAATATTACTGACACCACTTTTAATGCAAACTTCGCGCAGATAAGCTATATAATTAGGGAAAGAGGGAACGGTCACCCGACTCACTAGTTCATTTCTCGCAGTAGAATATGGTACGTAATATGCACTGCCATGCGATTGGGTGAGGCCGGCAAAAGCAAATGCAAGTTCAGCAGGGCTTATAAGCTTGCAGAACGGGCGATTCTTGCTGAAGTGTAATGCATATTCATTTTGTAGCAGTAAGAATGGGGGAAATAACAGTGGAAGTTCCGAAGTGCATCTAAACATACAAGTACTGATGCGTACTGCTGTTGGTATTGCATGCACTATGCTTGTTTTAGCTGCTCAGCAGTGCGGCACTTTCAAATTTGTTTCAGACGACACTGGCCGATTGGCGTGAGCAACGTTTTCTTACGTGACCCTATTTGTAGAACACACCCAACGTTTTCCGAAACGATCACTACCTACCGTAAAAAAAAAAAAAAAAAAACAAGCCAAGTACAATTATGATCAAACGCAAAGGCAGAGAACAGCCTGGTGCAGTATGGTGGCGCCATCTAGGAGGACTAATGCAGTCTAAACAGCACACTTGAAGTTTGCTTGAAGACCCCTCCTTGTTCCGTCATGGTAGGCGTCACGAAACATGATTTGGCGTGAGAATCAAAATTTTAGATTAACTTGACAAATTTCTCAGTGAATAAAGCATCGTTTGCTCCTGGACAAGCGCTGGAGGCAGTATAAAACACCCAATCTTTTGTATAAAACAAATTTGTACTTTGTCTGCATGGGCTCTTTATAAGTAGTGTAGTTACATGATTAAAGGTGGTATTGTTTCTACTTATTTTTAGCTAGAAAGCTGCAAAAGGTCTTTTTGTGTCCAAAGACATTCCAGACTACCTTTCTTCTGTCACAGCCACTTAACCTAAGCACATTGTATTGAGTACAAACAGTTCCGTTGCACATGAATCTTAAAACTGCCCTGCCAGTGTTCTCATCGCCACATTCATATCGCTGCATCGGGTGCATGTGGCAGTTTCTTCGAGCGCCAGTGCCTACGGGGGAGTTTTCTGTCACGCGGTGATTCCCACAATCTGGCTGAGCATGAAACTCTTCAAATGAGTTTGAAGTCTTGGTGCACACAGGTAGTTGCTTCATGTGTAGCTTCGGGTGCTTCTAATTCATCTGTCTGTGTCCCTGTGAATGAAGAGAGTGTCTTGGGTCACTGTGCTCTGTCCTCCATGCAGGTGCAGGAGGGGCCTCCGCATCCGGCAGCCAGCGCAAGGCACCCAAACGACCACGGTGCACGAGGAGGAACGGTCCTGCCAGGTGCGGCTTTTCCACCCCTCCCTCTCATTGCCAGAAGATGGCACAGGGCTGTGGGAGTCGGGCCTTTCTCAAGTGTGTGCATGCTATGCTGTGCAGCTGGAACGTGCAGAGCGGAAAGCCTTCTGCTGTTTGTCGCACTTCTTCCCGACTCTCCGTTTGTGGGGACGGCCATTTTGGTATACTCAGGAGAAAGTTAAGAATGGCAATAGCTCGTGCACGGTGTCACTCCACCTAAGCAACATACCAGGATGTCGACGGGCGTGCATTTCGAAAGCAGGTTGCTATGAACGCGCAATATCGTCTGCCCTTTCTCACGTAGGTTGCTTGTCGCTGCAGTAGTTTATAAGCATGTTAAGTCCGAAAAGTCAAGGAAACGGCTAGTGCCACGTTCGAAACCTTCCCAGTAACGCCCTACTTGTGCCATGTGGAGTAACATCCGGCTGCTGTGATTAGGCACAGAGGCAACTTCCGTTCTTAAGTTGTACCCGAGTACAGCATTCGTGCTGATGACGCCAGTCACTTCTCACGTTTCATGAGGCATGTGGAGGGGGACAGGCAGCCGACTGAATTTCCCCCTTGGGCTGGTTGATCCAAAAAGGCGTGTCGCTTATCCAGAGGAGCCCTGCTGGGCCAGAAGCAGTCCCCTCGTCACTATCATTCGAGATGCAGCGAAGTTTGCTGTGGGTGCTTCCTAGCCACCTGTGTAGGTTCTGCAGTGTTGCCAACGGCCCCTTGCGCCGTGTGTGCAGCTTGGCCCCAGAGGAGCGGCCAGGGGCACAGCCCAGGGCGCTGCCTGGTCCCCACCAGGCGATGGCATTCAGCGAACTAATGGCTCGGCTGCTGGCGAACTGGGGCGCATTCAAAGAAGGTGCGTATCCCTCTCCTGCCTGCTTTGATCCCGCCGGTTTGGTGGTTTGCCCTATTGGGTGGGGCTCCCCAAAGCAGGCATGCACCGTGCAAGGGTACGTTTAAACTTACACCTAACTGTGCAGTTTCGTAAACCACCTTCCCTCCTCTCTTCGACTCATTCATTTGTAATGTTCCAGATGCGAGCTGGCTAGGAGCAGTGGGTGTACAACGTGTGAATAGTAAGCTGCAGTAAAGATGCTTAGGGGAACAGTTGGATGAAGTACTGTTGTGGAACTGCCAATAGTGAATTCTCATTCTACTCACTGGGTTTTTTTCCTGCCCTCTCATTAACCTAACGCTTATTGTTTTTACTGGAAATAACAAAGTACGGATTATGTCTTGTGTAGTGCACGCATCATGCTTGGCAACTTTAGTAAGCACCCAATATAGGCTACGGGAGCCAAGTGGGGTGCAGAAATGTAGCACGCGACAAGGTTGCAAAGGATTGGAGACGGTGGCCACGCTTATGCACTCACTGGAGCACCTGCAGGGTATGTTGGATGAGACGGTGGAAAGTGCAGTCTGTTTTGTGTGGAGCAGGGCAAGCAGAATTGTTTGTGTCTCAGTGTTCAAATGGTGATAAATATCGTTCTTACAAGTTTCTGCTCACGTCGACGCGAGTGATGCACATACAGACGCGCATATGTACTTGCATAATATGTGTACTTTGACATGCATGGCAAATGCCCAGCATGCAGGTTTGGGCTAGCTGTAATCCACTTTTGAAGACCCAGTTAATTACTTTAGAGAGCAGGAATGGTTTTGCTAGAAGGGCTGATGTCACTGACAGGCTGTTTTGATTTTCCAGTCTTTAAATGCATGCATCATGCCTGCTTCTCTTACAGAGGACTCTGCGGATTCCGAGGACCCCGAAAAGGACTTCGACAATCCCGCAAGCGCCCCTAGCTTTTCACCAGACTCTGCAGATCTTGAGAGCCCTGACGACGAGGACTTCAGGGACTTTGATAGCCCAGAGGAGGACTCTGAAGGCAATGAGAAGGTTGAAGAGGGCCCCATGGATAACGACAGCCCTACGGAAGAAGATTCCGAGGCGCCAAAGAGTGGCAAGCCTGGAGAACTGGTTTCGCTGGCCGTTCTGAAGCGTCTAAAAGGCCACTTCACTGGAGCCACTCTGGACTGCCAGCTACCTTGCACTGCTGCAGAAGGCAGAGTATGTCAGATCTTCGACCACTTGTCAGCCTGGAACGAGTTCCTGTGCCAGGTTTCACTGCAGCTGCGAGAGATGACGGGAGCTTACGGGAACCTTTCTCTGGTGTTCTTTTGCGAGACTACCCTAATGGAGTACCCCTCGGAACAGCGGCATCACCAAATCTATACCCTTGTGTACTGGTTGCTGAAGACGCACCGCTGTATATTGTGCGTCGAGGTCGACGTTCCTCACTTGGAGCCGTATAGCCATCTGGTTTGTGATGCCCTTCAAGGAAATTTGCACGTGAGGAGTTTGAAACTCTCGTTTGGTGGTTGCAGTGCCCGCGAAGACCAAGCACCTGACATACGCTCCATGACCCACCTGCGAGAGCTTCAGTGCACAGGCTACCTGAAGCCTACAGAATCGCTAGTGTCCAAGCTGGCCCACTTGTTGCGCACTTCAACGTCACTGACAGTTCTCCGGATTTCGGGCATGCCCCTCAAAGGTCCCAGTGTTGAGGACTTCTTCAGAGCACTAGGAGAGAACCGCTTTTTGGAAGAGCTCGCATTGCCCGATTCCACCGTTGCCAAGGCCACACCCGCTGCACGGGCGCTGTTTGCAGAGTTCCTGAAGAACACCGCCTCGCTGAAGACTCTGAGCTTTGCGGCAGACCGCAAAGTATACACTTGCCTGCAGTGGATTCTTGAAGGCCTGGTGGAGAACAAGAGTGTAGTTAGTGCCAGCTTTAAGGGTCTCCCAGTTGATCGAGCCGCCATCCGACTGATGGTCGAGATTTTCGCCAAAAACAGGGTCCTGCGAAGCTTCGCAGTGTCCTGCAAACATGGGTACCGTTCGGATTTGAAGGTAGAAGATCCCCCGACTAAGTCTGACTTTGGCCGCTTGCACAAGGCTCTTGTGCAAAATGACACGTTAGAGCAGGTGTCTCTGCCCATCGAGTTCTGGAATGTCCAGCAGTGGAAAGCACTCTTCGAGGCATTGCCAACCAAGGACAGCCTCAAGACGTTGACCATCGAAGCACGTGATGGGAGTACTCCTCTAGTTCTGGACGTTAGTGCGGCGTTGGAAGAAACTGACGCAGAAGAGAAGGTTTCCTTCAAAGCTTCACTCATGGTTGACCGCCCTGAAAAGATCTTTGACTGCAAGGCGTTTTCAGAAGCTGTTGTGTATGCCGATGATCGTAATAGCGATGCAGTCTGTGAATTTTTAAAGCATCTGCCATCACTCGGCCACATAAAATCGCTACAGCTTGAGCTTGGTGACATTAAAGGTGGGCGTGAATTCTCCTCGGCGTTCACCACCTTCTTGCGAGACACTCGTACGCTGAAGACACTGAGGATTGGCGCTCCGTGGGAAGGTTCCCTAAGTGGCTTAGAAGACACTATAGCCAAGGGCAGCTTGACGAAGGTGTGCATTCGGGTGGACCAAGTCAGGTCGCACTTCACCAGTTTCGCCAAGCCCCTGGCCGAAGCAATCAACAGCAGCAAGAACATCAGCAGGGTCAAGTTTGAGGTCGACCAGAACCCATACGCGGAGCATGCCTTCCTCCAAAGGCTGTCCCTGGGCATCAGAAACAACTACGCCCTGCTCAGTGTCGACATGGGGTCGGTGGACAAGACAGCGGAGGTCTACTGGTTTCGGGTGTGGAACGTGATGTGCCGCAACCAGGGGTTGGTGATGGCTGCCGCCGACTTCGTCAGGGGTGTCCGGCGAGACAGGTACGTGCCCTCTTTGTCGGTGGGAGTCGTGGAGATTTTGCCGGTTAGGTGTTTCACTTAAAAATGGCAGTCCTTTCTTTGTAGATCTGAGCAACATTGGTGCTTAGTGCTAGAAGGGCCGTTGAGTTTAGTTACTGAAGAAAAGAGAATCTCAAATTTGCCATGCAAGCCCAGCGCCTGTTCTTTCTTGTGAAGCGGCTGTCATGGATGCAAACAGTGGCATTCTTCGAACTCAGGCGTAGGGTGCGGCAAACGGTGCTTGGTCAGGACAAGTAGCTGTGCAGGTGCTATCCGTGTGCGATTGTCAGAAGCGTCCTGCCAGTTTAGCGGGCATCTGTTTCGACTTGGGAATGCTGAAAAGCCCGTTATTAGACATGATGCATGCAGTCATTTCGCAGTCTAAGGTGGTAAAACATGAAGCCAAGGCTAATCCTCAATTTGTGCATGGTCGGCCACGCAGCAGTAGCAAGAAGGTGCAGAAGAAACATTCACCCATAAAATTCTGCAGATTTTGTGGATAATGGTACCTCAAAGAGAGGTAACAGCCATGGATCGCTGCGGTTCAAAGGGTAACGCAAGGTGGCACATCTTTGCTTTTGTTGCTGCACTTGCACTGTCCCTCTTCCATCTGTTCAAATTCTAAGTAGTATATGAAAGCTAAGGCACATCCCCTCCTTTGCATGCTGCTTTGGGCACATCGGTATGTAAGAAGGATCTCCCGTGTAGCAAAAGAACTGGTAATGAAGTTGTTAGGTAATGCGGTTGGGTGCTGTTGCATTTTAAAATATTTTATATTAAACACAGCCTATTTATGGTTACTACAAACTATGTCAATGCAGCTTTTATATAGCAACGAAAATTTTCCCGCAGTCAGGTGTGAATGTTGGTGAGCAGAAATTTCTTGAAAAACCAGCAAAGTGGATGTGTGGATTTTCAGTGAGAGCCCTTAAATGGCATGCGCTTTTTAAAGGTATCTCGCATATCAGGCACCTGACTACTTCAGTGGTCAGAATCGAAGTCTTGAGTGTGAACACGTAAAAAAAGTGCCACAGAGCAACGAAATAAAAATACCTTGTGGCTAATTGAACAGCTGTCCCGTTGCCTATCAAATGGCAGCATGTGAAAAGTGGAAGGTTATCGGAGCAGACAAACCGCCCCACAACACGTTTCATCGTGTGAAAACGCGGGGCAGTTGGCTAGTCGACCGATGCGCCTACCAGATAACCTGGCTCTAGCAGATGACAAGAGAAGCGCTGGCAAAAATTACCTCAGTAGCGACTCTATATTTGAGCCGAACTTGCCGACAGGTACTAGAGCATATGCTTTCATAAGACGAGAAAAAATTTTGCCCAGCTCTCGTTCCAACGCGAGAAATTCAGCATGTGTGCTGCAGAAATAGCACTCCTCAGAGCAGCGGGAGATCGCACGCTCGCCTAACGAGCGCGTTTTCACTCCCTAGTGGTGCTGACACTGGAGGACCACAGCACCCTCCTGCAACTAGTCAAGCGTAAGCCAGCTTAACTGATTCTCTAATGTTCTCTTGTGCAATACAAATTTGCACCTTACTGCGTAGTCGCAGCGCTTGCTGAAATCGCACATCCTTTCTTTCATCTCCGCCATGCCTGTGCTATCATTGTCCTCCTCTCCGCACTCCTGTTGTCACTGCACCCGATTTCAGCTTCAGCTGAGCAGCGAGTGTATCTCGCTCCCGCCATTCTAGTTTCCGGTTGGCACCATTGCACAGTTCCGTGGACATTGGGTGAGCGCAGTTGATAGCACATGGCTAGCGCCCACGGAAAATGACTCGGTGAGCTTAGTAACGCTACGGAATTTAAACTCCACCCTTTCCCCTTTTGTCTTTCCATGCTTCTAGGCACTGTGCCTTGGCCATGGAGCAAGTCCATCGCCATCCCAAGCTGGTGGAAGAGGTGGCCAGGCTGGAGTCTGTCGATGAGACATGGGCAGCTGCCATGGTCCGTGAAGGCTTCCGGACCATGGCCAGCATGCCCGACTTTGTGTGACCCCCCTGGTGTTGTGAAAGAGCAGCTCCATGCATGTGGTGACTTGTGTGTGTGATTTGACGTCACAAACGAGCACTGCAGGAGAGCCTGCAGCTGTACAATGTCGAGGACTCTACACTAGAGCAGTAGCTTCATACTTGTGGCACCGACAAGACTGGGTGTCTGCGCCGAATCAGCACCGATGAATAAAGGTGGACTGAGGTGTTCGAGGCAGAGGGCATTCTTGCTCCCACTGCCAGCATTGCTTCCTTCTAAACCTTGTTTCATTGTTTTCATCGTGCATTGTGGACTGAAGAGCTGAATCCTCATTCCAAATAACAGTCAAGGCCACAGAGTGTTAGTGCAGATGGTGGTATGGTTTAGGCACGTGCATGCAGAAACACTCTTCTGTGTGTGCGCGCAGTGGTGAAATCAGGTAAAAAAAAGCAGGTCCTCTGGCCAGAAACAATCCACAGCCCAGTCTGAAACTGCCAGCAGAATTTCTCTCGGGGAACTCTGGAGATTATTCACTAATGTTTGTGGCTGTATTATGGCTTGCAAAAAAAAAAATTCAAAGTTAGTAAATTTCAGCTTTCTTTCTTTTTTTTTTTTTTTTTCAAACAGCAGCTTAGAACATGTGCTTTGCGAAGAGAGATTCCTCAGGTCAATCGGGGCCACAGGCCGAGGTTGGAGAAAATGAAAAGAAGTTAAATATCACGCATGCACAAGGTCATAGCTGAGCCTTCACGGTGCCAAAGACTAGTGCTGGTGCATTTGTTTTGACCGAGAATTGTTTCTGCCAATTGTAGCCAGTCAAGTGAGAGACGGCAAGCATGCATCCACCGATGGCGTTATGGGCTTGCAGTGGCAGGTGTGCTTTATATGTCGTGGTTTTGTGCTCTTGCGGGTTCAGCTCTGCTTTTTCTTTCAGGTTTGGTACCAATATATCATGGTGGCTTCATGACATCTGCGGTCTAGACCAGCAAAATATTTGATAGGTATTGCCAGCCGGAGCTATCATGCATTCGCATTCAGAGGACGCAAGCTGACTTGTGTGCCCGAGCAATTTCTGTTGTTGCTGCGGGACTGCTCTTTTTTTTTTTTTTAACGTGACAGAGTTGTAACCCCAAATTGCATGATAAAATATTTGTGCTAGAATTAAGTGTGCGTATCAAAATAGTGGACAGCTAACTGCCAAGCAACACGCTGGCCATTATGCAAATGCTGTGAAATGCTCCAAAGGATATCCTGAACAGGCCGTCAGTGTTGATTAGAGCTAGGAAATGGGCATGGAATATGCACTATGCATTCAGGGAGCACTCGCAAGTAATTCACAGTTGGTTGCCTGTAAAAAAAAATGCCAACAATGCATACTTACGTGCCAACGTATGGAGCAGAAATCTTTGATCTCGCAAGGACACCATTAAAAAGATGATGATGGATGCCAAACTTGTGATGGGAATGATCATCTGAATTATGGTACCAACAACAGAAACAAGTGCTGATAGTTTACCCCAAGAGTGAGCATGGACTACAGGTGGAGTTTCCAACTTGCTGCATCCCTGCCGACTGGGGAGGCAGGCTGCGAGCTTAGCAGGGAGGTGAGGTGAAACAATCTCATCAAGTCGGATTAAATCTGAACAATGAACAAATAGTTCGATACCAAGAACACGAGATGTCTCCCTGCCCCATTGGTGCGGTGATACCGTTCGGGCCAGCTAGTTGCTGCTCACACAACTTACACCTCCCGTTGTTCCGAATCTCATTGAAGTAACGTCGGCACATAATTGCCACCCCCAAAACAATGGTATACCCTGCAAGCTATGTCCTGTGATGCAAGTGCAGCCCCCAAATAGACCAGTGTTCTGGTCGGCCTCTAAAGCAAGCTATCCTCAGTGTCCCCTCTTGATGCTGAAAGTGTCGGTGGGGTGTAATTCTTTCATGGATGAGCAGTGTTTTGGTGGTGGTATCATCCTGGTGCTGAATGTCACTCTTCCCCATGACAACCCCAACACTAACCAGTGAGTGAGGGAAATTGGTTTTCAGACACGCATGTAACGCGGAACAGGCTCACTGACAGTGTCTTGACAGCACAAGCAGGTATCTGTCCAGCTCACAGGTGCTGTAACATTGGCTGCTCAAGTACTACGCAGGCGCTTGAATGGTGAAGCCAGTCCCTGATGTCGCCCAGCTTCGGGTGTTGCCTCACTGCCACCCAGCAGTGCTTGTTTGAGTCGTTCAATTGCGTGTGCCCATTGGTCACATTCTGTCGTGAGGCTATCAAGCCACATAATGTGGTCAGTCCCTCCACGCTCCAGAGGCAATCTTGGATCATGGATTCAGCCTGTAACTCATTGATGGACTCCATGGTCTCTTTGGCTCATAACAAAGTTCTTTGGCAGTCATTCATTACCCACGCCATAGAGTTTTAACATGTGCGTGCAGGCATGCCATGTGGCAACGACTCGTGTGGCTCGACACTGTTCATTACTCCTATGAGAGATAACCTGCATTACTATTCATGAGTTGGCTCCTTTATTAGAGAGACTCCGAATTTCTAATGCCTCTATTTAACTTAACCAAATTTTATTTTGCAGCCGCTGTTGTAGACGAAAATGCACAGCACTGACCAAGTACTCGGGATGTAAGGTTTTTTTTATTTCTGGCGAGCAGTTACATAGTCTTCGTCCGTGACACACTTGTCAAAGAGGCAGACTAGGCCCATGGGATGCACCTTCTTGTCATAGCGCTCGAGCATCGGGCAGGCCTTCCACTTGTACCGGAACATGCAGTGGTTGAAGGCTTCTTTGTTGGACAGGACAATGATGGGCGTGCGAGTAATCATTTCATCTGGCGAGTACTTGACAGCCACAGAGACCATGTCACCTCCAAAAATCTTCTTGACAGTGTCAAAGACAGAAGACTCACAGTTTGGCTCGTTCCAGACCAGAATGTGGCGGCCCACAGTGTCTTGTAGCGGAAAGTTGGAGAAGCTGTTAAAGTTGTGCACAGTCCCTCTGAAAAACGAAAGCACTGCATCGAAGAAAAAAAAAACGTTTTTTTTCCGGCACTGGGCGGGGACACAATCTCAAGGCAGTCGAGCAGTTCGAGCATGGCAGCAAAGGAGTCCTCCACCGTCATAAAAGCTGTGCAAGTCCCCGTGCGGAGCGTCAACGAGCGGCTGGTATACGAGCACATCTCGTCATTGAACACTTGAACAGCCCGCTGCAGATGCTTGTCCTCCAGGCGTACAAATCCGAAGTGCGGGTCTGCCAGCCACTTTGGCGTTCTTACAACGCTCGTTAGTGGCGATACGGGGTTTTCCCGTAAATAGTCATAGATGGATTCCTCTTGCATGCACGTTTTCGGCTTGCGAACCCTCTCGCGAGCGTACCTGTTGGGTCTCCGCCGCCTTGTGCACCTCTTGTGGCGCCGTTGCATGCAGTTGCACACGGGAGTATTTCCAAAACTCTTGAGGATTGGTGTCCCTCACTTAATACACCTGCAACCCCAGTCTGCTCCTCCCACCTTAAAGTATCTCAGTGTTCGGGGCTAACGATACATGGCAGAAGTCCCACTCGCTTGCGCTTGAAGACCAAATTGACGAGTGGTTTGGTCTTTGTATAAGGCCAAAGCTTCCATTTGACCAGCCGCAGTCATAGATGGTGTGGACATAGTGTGGACGTGAGGAATCAACGTTGCCAGATTGAAAATACCCATCGACACCATCTCCTGGCCCAAATTTCACCAGCACTAAATACAGCCACTATTACATTGGTTTGGATCCTTCACGTCTTCTGTGCATGCAATTCTCAAAAACACCTGCAGCCTTTTGATATGGCGTCATCCAGCCTACCCAGGGGGTGATTTGATCATCTCATAATTAAAAATCGAAGGGTGTTACTCAGTTACCTATATTATTAAATTGGCAAAGTAGTTTCAAAAGAAGTGAAATATTACTTCGTATTCATATACATCGCAGTACCTGTCTAAGGAACCCTTATTCCATGTTCTATGGGCACGCTCGCAGAGCAGGTTACTGCGCATCCAATTTAGTTGTCGCTATGCTTTTTCACCTATATTGAAACACAAAACCTGGTACAACGTAAATTTCTCTTTAGTTAGTATGTGAGGATTTAACATTGCACTATTCTTTTTATAATAAACATGGCATACAAAACTTATGTAGCTGTAACCATTTAGAGAGGGAACCTCAGGACGCTTTTGGGTACACGCCCTCCGTTAAAAAATTCGGAGGTTGTAGTTCATTGTGGTGTATTTGAAATACAAAATGCACCATTTGAGCTTTCGTTATTTTTAAGCAGTATAGTGAAAACCCAATATACTTATCAAGCACAATAGAACACGCATGCTCAGACAGTCCAGCGGCTTTTGGTGTTTATAGACGGTATTCATTCAAAAGTTTAGCGGGCGATTTTCTTCGCTTGGCCACACTGAAAGCCGCCATGTCTGTGGCCACTGTGCTAGCGCATGCGCTGTGCGCCCACATCTCGAGAAAAAAAAAAAAAACACCGGTGTCCCGTTTGTCGTCTGCCGCGTTTCAACCCAATTATCGGTAGTGGCGTCAAGAGATATATTATTAATCGCATCCACATTATGTGGTGGCGCTCGATAACTTCGCATCACCGGAGGATGAAACCGCGGCAGCGAACGGCCGGAACGGCGCGCAAAAGTCCGACACTGCAGTTGGCTGCCGCCGTGGATGCCGACGCAAGTGCACCTGCACCGTATCCACGACTTTGTCTGGTAAGTTCCCTCTAATCTCTAATACATGGTTGATTACAAAAAGCGAATAATTTCTTTGGAGAGCTGTTGCACGCGTACGCCGATTTAGCGATGGTAGCGAATGCGAGGCCGCTTCCCGAGCCGTGCTGTAACCCGAGCGCTGACGGATCGCAAAGCGCCCTTTGAACAAATCCCTCGAGTTTGACTTCCGTACGGCAACATTTTCTGCATATGCCTTCGGGCGATCGCTTTTCCGCGAGCATACGCGTGACTTATCGCGACGCAGTCGCACGCATACGTGGGCTCTAACGTTTTTACCGCTCTACCTACTCGTGCACGCCCCCGTGTGCCAACATGTTTTCAAATAAATTGGAATGAAAACTTGGGCAGGCAGCAATGCGTCACCATCAGCTTCGCAGTCACCAGTCGCGGTCGCACGCTGGATGCCTTGTCGGTTGTTCGTACGAGGGATAAAAAACAGGCGCGCTCTTGTTTTTTATTTAAATCGCGGCAATCACTGACACTGACAATCACTGACATCACTGCGATTTTCTTCAGAGTCCAATTCCAGATAAAATCTGCTGTTGCAGTGACCAACCCGTTCCGCTGGTGCCGTGTAGATTCAATGCGCAAGTCTTGACGCAGAAAAATTACTAGGACCCAGATTTCGGAAGTGTAGTGGACGCGCATTTCACGGCGCGCTGAAGGTGCGTTTCTCACGCTCGCTCGGGCGGCGGTTCGTGTTACCGGACCCGACGGATGTGTGACGCGTGAGCTATCGTGTTCCACGCCTGCGCCGCCGCGCCATCGGGGACCGGGGGGGTTTATTTCTCTTCGCTTAAAGTTCCAGCAACCGGTCGGTGTGGTCGCTTTCATCGTCGCTCGTCAGCCGACGAGACATGGTGTCAGAAGTGGGATAAAGTTAGCGACACATCGATCAATTATTAATAGCAAGGTGCGTAGCATGCAAAACACGCTATGGCGGATGGAGATCCTTCTATCCAGTTCAGCGGCACTGGGCTTCAACCGCCACCGAAATTCGATTTTGGGAACCCAAGCTCTTGGAAAGAATGGGTCTACCAGTTCGACGACTATTGCTATGCATCTGGGCTCTACCAAGCGCCGGGAGAAGTACAGGTCAGAACGCTTCTTTACGACATGGGCTCTCAAGACGCCCGCCGCGTTCTCGACACTCTAGCATTGTCCAGCGAAGACTGGAGCTCGCTAGAAGAAGTTCACCGATCACTTCAGCCACCCGGTCAACGAGGTCTACGAAAGTGTCCGCTTCCACCGTCGAAATCAGGGCGAAGGCGAGACCGTAGACGAGTTCTACACTGCGCTGCGTACACTTGTCAAAAAGTGCAACTACGCCTCAGCGGAAGTGGAAGAACGACTCGTTCGAGACAGGTTCGTCGTGGGTCTCCGGGACTCTAACCTTGTGGACAAACTGTGCCGAACACAAAAGCTTACCCTTGAAGAAGCAAGACTACAGGCTCGCATCAACGAAGATGCCGTGAAAGCCCGTGCAGCAGTGTTCCAAAAAGAGCCGAATCCTGCTCATGTTGTGGCCGATGCCAAAGTTCAAAAGCGCTTCCAAAAGCCGCGACATGGCTCGGATTCTCAAGGGAGCTCCGGCAAGCGTGTTACCAAGTCCAACACAAGCGACGCTACCACGAGCTGCAGATACTGCGGTCGACCAACGCATCCTCGAGCAGATTGCCCAGCTAGGCAAGCCAAGTGCAAAGGGTGTAATCGGATTGGACACTTCGAAGCAGTCTGCGAAAAGAAAAGCAAGAAGAACATGGGAGCTCTCACACTGCACTCCGTAGCAGCCATCACCAGAGCCAAGTTCGTAAAAGTGGCCGTCAACGGACTACGCTAACTTCAAGGTTGACTCGGGTGCGGAGGTGACAGTGGTACCGGGCTCGTTTCCAGGCATATCGAAACAGCTGCAAAAGCCAGAAGGTGAGCTTACGGGCCCAGGAAATTACTCCCTCAGCGTTCTCGGAACATTCCAAGCGAAACTGAGCTGGAAAGGCAGGTCTACAGTGCAAACAGTGTATGTTGTGCCTTCGCAAGACCCGCCGCTTCTTGGATTCCCTGCGATACAGGCTCTCGGAGTTATACAGTTCGTGGACAGTGTAACGGATTCTACCGTCACTTTGAAGGACAGTCTCTTCGATGGCTTGGGCGAGCTGCAAGACGAAGACGTGATACGTCTCCAACCAGGCGCCAAACCGTTCTCACTCAGCGTGCCGAGAAGAGTACCGATTCCGCTTCACAAACCAGTTCGAGAGGAGCTCACCAAGCTCGAATCCCAGGGAGTCATCCAACAGGTGGACCGTCTCACACCATGGTGTTCCGGTTTGGTGGGATCAAACCCGCCGGATGTGTGACGCGTGAGCTATCGTGTTCCACGCCTGCGCCGCCGTGTCATCGTGGACCGGGGGGGTTTATTTCTCTTCGCTTAATAAAGGCTCTTGAGTTCCAGCAACCGGTCGGTGTGGTCGCTTTCATTGTTGCTCGTCAGCCGACGAGACAGGAAGTACCTTAATTTGAGGAATGAAAAAAAATTGGGCGTTTTAATTAGTGAACAAAGCAGAGTAACGCTAGTTCCATCTTTGGCTCGTTCCTTTTAACTGCGCTATTTTTACTGTGCACCTTAAAACACCCGGTTATTCCTCCCTCCCCCTCTGTGCTTTTACTACAGAGCTGCATTTATTACATGGAATGGCGAGTTGATTTTTAAGCAATGCCTTGGGCACAAATGGTATGTAGCAGGTTATTTTATGCACCATTCTTTTTTTAAGCCACCAACCTTCCCAACCGGCAAGCAGACTATTCATATGCTTGCAGGCTCTGTTTTCACCATCCTTGCGTCTGCACATATGTATATTTGTTAAACGTTGCCTGCATACCTTCTAGTCCAGACTTCATATTTGAAAAGCGGCAACTGGCCACAGTTGGCGCTTTTCTAATGGAGGTGAAAAGCAGAAATGCCCATGTTCGAGATTTTGGCACACGTTAAAACATCCCCAAGTGGTCAAAATTAACCTTAGTCCCTCACTACGGTGTGCCTCATCGCCTGTGTAGTGTCAGTGTGTTAAACCTCATAGTCAGTGTCAGTGTGTTAAACCTCATAGTCAAAGTGTTCGTACAAACCTTCTACAAAGCAAGCACAAGCCGTTTTCAACTTTATGTGGTCACTGGTGAACTGACTGTTGTAAGACTGCATCGCAGCATGTTTAAGTTCACATGTTACTACTCACTCTTGCAGGTCTGAAGCATGAGATCAACCACTGGCTCTCAACAGCCACTCCCCCAGTCCGGCGAAGTCAACAAAAAGCCATCCAGCCACCACTAGGCACACAAGGCTGCAGAAAAAACTTGGCATAGCGTATGCATGTTTCTGGCCTATTTTTGCTTCTCTTAAGAAGGTAAAGTTTATGCAGCCTGTGTTGCTTTTCAGTTTCAGTTGTACAACTTTTTTTGATGTTGATTATGCATTTTCGTGTTGAAACGTATAAAAATGTGCAGTGACAAAGGGACACTGCACCTCCAAGGCAAACTTCATTTTAGATTTTTTTATCCTTCACCTCCGTAAATGCTGGCATCATTACAGGAGTACTTGTCGAACGTTTTGATGTGTGGGTGTTTGCGTCTGTCCCGAATGCAAGATGGTGTGCCACGGTTCCTTAAAGGGGCTGGACCCACCCCACTTCTGATAGTGATGAAAAGCATGTCATAGTCTTCACATAAGCCATATGATGGCCAATTCTTTAAATACGTGTGAACATCCACTGCCTGACTACTCTTTACGTCCCAACTTTCAGCCTCTCATCAGTGCTAGTAAACATCCTACGCGAGGCTGACCCCTTTGCTAAGCTGCACAGAAAAAAGGTCAACCCAACAGCTCAGCCATTATCAGCAGCTGACAATCCTTGTGAATCCTCAGGTGCTGTCAAGTGCACAAATAACTCCGCCATGTGCTCACCTTTGTGAGAGAGAAACGAGCCAAGAATGCCCCAGCAACACATCAGTGATGGCCTCCCAGATGGCCGATAGGATTCTCCAGGTACAGCGCGAAGGGGTTTTGAATCCCCTCCCCCAAACATTTTACTATGCTGCACATAAGCAAGTGCTAGCATTCATTTTGGCAAGGCTCCTTCCATTTTCCCATACCTCCATACACCCCCAACCCCTAAAAGTATTTCTGCCTGTACCAACAGTTGATGGACTGTGAAGAATGAGCACCCTGGAAAGAACTAAAGGAGGTGTTTCAGGTGTGCATTTGGAGGTTGTCAGGTGACACACTGTTGAGTCGAGTTGATACGTGCAGCATACCATGGTAGCAATGCACCAAGCATGTGTGATCCTGCATTCAAGGCCAGTGCACTGCAGGCGTATTAGTAACTGCACTTGCATTGGGTCAAATTAAACTACGCAGCTGTTGAGAAAAACAATGGGGTGTACTCACGGGAGCAAAACTCTAGATTGATGCAAGCAGCAGCTGAAAGGCATTACATGCTGCCGCATGAATAAGTGCCTCCTGCCAAGAAGACACTGGCTGTACGGCCTAGTTTTAACAGTACGATGTTCATTTCGTGCTTGTTGCTTTGGCTACATGTGGCTTCGGCCTTGTTGAAGCGTTTTAGCGATTAGCGGTCAGTAATGCATTGAACGTTTTTTTCTTGACCTCTGATTGGGAGCTTAAGCACGCGACAGGCTTCATTAAAATCAAGTCCTAGCACTTCGGGATTTACACTCTATGCGCAGATTGTGACTATTCGTGAAGGACGAGGACAATAGAAAGGAGCAGTAAAAAATTCTTTAGGATCTCATCTGGGGAGAGTGACCATTTGGGCTCCTTTCCTTGGTTGCAGCAAAGCCAAGGGAATGCGAGCTGCGGACCGGCGACCAAGGACAACTCCACCCGGAGCTGGGATTGTGTGCGCTGGACGTTGCGTCGTCAGCTGTCGAGCACTGAGGGCCAAAACCATCGAGGACAGGCGGCCATATCCATGCCAACAGAATCAACCTAAACAACAAGGTGAGCTGGGCAGCTACGGTCTCCCACGGCAAACACACTCAGAGACACATGGTCCCCCAGAGTCAATACACTCACGGCAGACATTCCGATTCATGCTCAGAAATTAACAAAATCCATCACATGCTTGAGTCCATTATCGTAGGAAAAAAAAAGTTCTAAAAGCAGCCCTAACTGAACTTAAGGGAGTCGACACCACTGTCAACCCCGCCTCTTCCAAAACGTCAGACCAGCATCTCAGGCCATCGTTGACTCCAGCCACAGCAGGTTACCGACCTTGGGGTCCTCAGAAATTGGGTCCGCAGATGCAATGGACAATTCTCCATCTGGCTCTACTCAGTTAAAACACTGGGACAAGAAAATTGGCCTTGGCAAACCCCCCTTGCTTCGGGGTCGGATGATTAGTACGTTACGGAAGGTGTGCTTCAAAATTTTGGAGAACAGATTATGGAAACCCTCGTGCGACATTCAAAGCCATGTTAGTGCAATTTGAGGATAAGATTGGTGCTGAAATCACCGGTCTCAACATTTGCATCACCGGTTCTTTGAGGATGCTGCGTGAAGGGGAATGGGCCCCATAAAATCGACTGCACGTGCGTCTGGCCTCCGTCAGCGGACAGTTCCAAAGTGCTCACCAATCGTCTAAAGGCACATTCCCACTGGCGACTTGGCACATTGTGTGACGTCGCAAGTGATGAGCCAGGCATCGCTTTTTCTCGCTTTGCGAGGGAGGACAAGATCGCTCTAGGACTGAATCCCCTCGTTGCGCCTCGGCAATGCAAAACCGGATAGCCAATCATGGCTAAGGAGTCAGCTGACGTAGCTGCAAAGGAAAGATTTGTTTACATCCAGCAATGCAAACAATGGTGAGCCGATGCTGCCGCAGAGGGCTGACTGTGCCTGTCGGGTCAGGGGTCAGGCCGGCAAGGAATTTTTGATGCGCTTCAGTTCTTTGGTCAGTGACTTCAGGGTATGCGTGTACTAATCAACAAACAAGCGTAGAACTCATCAGTGTGGAAAGTCTTTTCAAATGGCAAACACGGTGTAGAACTTGGAGCGTTCGGAGGCGTCAAAACTTCTGCATCTGTGAAAAGAAGTGAAATTTGCCGGCCGGGATGCGAGTATTGTTGCATCGAATTAATTACTAAATGCAAAACATGGCTGACCAGCACGTTTCTCCTAAACGTATGGAGCCCTTCTCGCAACACCTCCAAATTGACCAAGCTTTTTTAGAAAACTCGAAATTTTCCATTTCGACACATTACTCATTGTCGGTGATTTTAATGCACATCACACTAAGTGGGGATTGCAAGCATGACACCATTAAAAAGCGAAAACCTTTGGCTTGATGCCCAACAAGAAGGCCTCACCCTTACCACTGACCATACGCATCCCACTTGCACCGGAAGTAGTGTGAGCAGTGATGAGCAGCAGTGTGAGCAGCCTTGCCTCACTTTTACAGAACACACGTAAAAGAAGACCACTTTACGCAACACATAAGAGAATCTCGGCAGCGACCACCCGGCAACATCAAACGAAGGTCTGGTAGGCCCGCTTATCCTCATTTACTGAGATGCATTTCAAGGGCTCTGAGTGGTGCAGCGGGATTCCTCACACTCGGTGATTGGTCCACATATCTGAGAAATAACTAACATCAAGGCAAAGGCGGATCAACCGGGCCGAGATGCTGAGCAGGTAACTAATTATACATTTGAAGCAGGGAACCAATGCCAGGTTGACTTGCAGCTTCCCCACATGTGGGAGGCCAAGAGTTGTTTGCAACAGCAGCTCCGCAAGAACAAAGTCAGTTGCAACGTATTTTGTCGCCTGGATTGGCTTGACCAACACATTAAAGAATACTCAGTTATTGCGACAAAATTGGCATGCAGCTTGCGATTGCAGCGTGAGAAGCAACTACCCAAGACATGAAACGTCGTTTGATGCTTAATCGATCTTGGTAAGAGCCAAGCCATACATCGATGCAACCTAATGGGGAATTTCATTGAGAAAACAGGAGCAGTGGCGTCATGCAGAGAGGAGTAGGTGAGAGAACACTTGGGGGCAGGGCCACTGCACCTGCCATGAATGCGGCACGCACCCGGAGAGCAGGTGAGAGAGGAAAAAACGACGAGGGGAAAACACGGTCCCGACCGGCTGTCGTGGCTTGTGTCGCCGAGATGGGCATACATGATAGCATTTATCAGGTTAAATAAGGGCGATCCGGCTACATTACTTGCAGTAGCAGCAATATGAGGCCTGTCTGCAAGATTGGCGAGTGAGGAACAGGCGGTATCACTACGAGGGCGTCTCAAATACGACAAAAACCAGTAACAGAGGCTATTTTGCTCATATGCACCATCTCTCGGGGTGAAGTAGAGGTTAAACTGCCGGCTACTTGTTCTTGTAGTCGCTCGTGCGAATCTCCCCGGTGCCGTTCGTTTTTTTTTTCTCTCTCTCTCTCTCTTCAGCCTTTAGCGTTTTTGAGAACTGAGAACGAATATTTCAGTAGAAGAAACACCCCCGCCCCTGCAGAATCGTTAAATGATGTACAACCAAAGTGGGAAGCTCCTTCACTGGGTCTGTTTACTGAACAGCACCGTTGATTCTGGACATGGAGTTCAGTGAGAGTAAAGCTCCTCCTATGGGCAGGGCCACGGCGGAGGGGCTTTAATTTAGAGCAGCCCAGCGGCGGCGCGGCGGCGCGTGCCATGTCGTCGCTCCATGTACCGTAATTACCAGATTCTAACGCGCACCCTTTTTCCGGAAAAATAGGCCGAAAAATCACATGCGCGTTAGAATCGGATTCGAAACCGAAACAGCGGAAATTTTGTCCCACCCATCGCCATCACCATGTCAAGATGGCGCTAAAGCTTTTAGCAACAATTTTTCGGATGCAGGAAGCATATGCGCCTAGACTTTTCTATCGGCGTTCACACAAATCGTCAAATTGTTCCACTTGCGCGCTTGATAACAGCAATGGCAGCAGCGGCTTTCACGCGTTCAAAACGAGCGGTCGGCTGAAGCGTGCGGCTCTGGAGAAGCTCGCGGGATGGGCGTGCGAGGCGTGGGCCACGATCCCATCGACCATGGTTGAATGTTCGTTCAGAAGTGTGGCATCGCGAAGGCTCTTGGCGGCACCGAGGACGAGATGTTCTGGTCAGCGGAAAGCGACGAGGAGTGAGATGAGCAAGATTACTTTGGGGAATAAATCGCCCATTTCTCCTGCATTCGTTTGTCTGGGTTATAAAGTTCCGTGCGCGTTACAAACGGAGGTGCAAGTTTTTCGGTTTTTTTGTCAGGAAAATCGGGTGCGCGTTAGAATCGGGGGCGCGTTAGAATTGGATAAGTACGGTAGCTCAGAGATTTCCCGCCGCGCGAACTTTGTCGTGAAAGTTCGTTCCACGTATTCCAGCCTTTAGGCATCCCAGCAATCTCTGCGGAAAAGCATGTGTGAGCAAAGCCGGGCAAAGCACGTGTGGCGGTGCGAAGCATTCGCATGCTCGTAGGGCTCGCTGCCCATTCCACAAAGTTGCAAATGCACGATGGATACCGCCGCGCTCCCCGATACAAGGGAGCAAAAAACACACACACACACACACACACACACAAAAAGGGGAGGATATGACGTTAAAGGTCATGTGACTTCCTTCGTATCGTACTGCGCTCACTCCGACTTTTCAAGCGGGAGCAGATCGAACTACTCCCAACTGCTCTCAGAGCACCGAAAGTGGTCTCGCACTACCACTGGATGACAGTGCTCCTACTTCTGTTCGACCACTGAAACACGCCTGCTCAGGAGAGAGCACTTTCAGAGTGCTTTTGAGTGCTCCTGCTCTCCCAATGGAATTCGCCATAAGTGTCATTCCCTATCAGTTTGGTAGCACGGACAAAGAACTACTGAAGGTTATTCAGGATCTTCATATTGCAAGCTGTGCTGCCAAGGTACTGCCCCCCTACTCGAGCCGGAATGATGCCCTCCTCAACATTACTTCGGGCAAGGTACGCGGCTGCCATTACGGCCCTTTGCACAAAACAAAATGTGCTTTTAGGCAAAACGACATCAGGAACAAATGCTTGTAATCTAGGTTATGACTTTTTGGAAGCCCTCACTCATAAGCGCAATGTGTTGGGATAGAGGCCACATTCCGAAACAGTGGAAAAGAGCCAAAAATATTTTAATCCCTAAACCTGAAAAAAAGCTTACGATTGAAATTCTCCAGCCATTATCTCTCATTCCATGCATGGGAAAGGTTCTTGAACATGGAGGAAAACTCTCTTTCTGCATACCATGATCAGTTTCAGACGTACACTTTCTACAAAGGTTAAGGCAGCATGAGCTTTAGCTAACAGCCAAACAAGGAGTCGCATTTTAAGCACATTGGACATTAACCTTCCTTGCAGCACGACTTTACAAGTAGCTATTCCAACAACGCTGAGATTGCATCCTCATTCCCCCTCATCTCTTGAAACGCACCCCAATTACAACGACGAGCGACGACAGGCCAGGGCGCAAGCTCTGCGCAAACGCTAAGCTAAATGTGAGGACGTGGTTTACAGGGACGCAGCCAACTATTTTCGTCTCGACATAATATTACTTGCTGTAGTCAATAACCAGGGAAACTCCATTGCCTCTGGCCCGCTTCATACCCCAGTGGTGTATGAAGCAGCAGCCATTGCACTGGCAATGGTTGCCTTCACAAAAATCAGAACAGTAAAAAAATTCAGGGAAGCTTGCGCTCACGTGCAAGACTTGATCATTGACCGACACAAAGTTGAGTTTTATTGTCGTTGTGGTGCCGTGGTTAACGTCGGCGGGATGGCATTTCATTACCTTACGTTGAGCAACGCCAGAGTGAGCTCGTCGTTTTGGTCGACGTTTTCTTGTGCCGCCCTGTAAGCATGACTTATCGTCTCTAGCAGATGCTTTGCACGCCGAGCCTGTCGAAGCACACCGGCCTCTTCCTTTCCTCAGCCATGCCAACTATCTGTGGCCTATCCACTATCCGCGACAAACTATGCACACGTATCAAGGCACGCGAGCATGAATGGTGTGCATTTTCGTAGTATTTTAAAAGCTGCGGACACCATACAGAAATGATTTGCTCAACAGCATCGCTGTTAATTAAAACCTCCAAGTCTGCAATCCTAAATTTCTCCCGAGGGCAGATCTCCGAAGAGGTGTCCGTACCTCTAACTTTTGGCTTCGACCCCGAAAAATGAACCGGCAAGTTACATCTAATCTGGACCGCTGCCCTCTTTGGCATGGCCAGGAGTGAATCCGCACACAACGCCGCTTGCGGCTTCACCAACCTAGCGCACGTCAATCTGGACGGTGGCTTCATCTCACTGTCGGGCAGGAACAGAGTAGTGTCCTACACGGATATCCCCAACCACTGTCGGCTGACCTGAGCCTGTATCCCTCCCGGGAATCTGTGGTTTGGAGACAGCTCCAGACAAATTCGTGTCGGAGCTTAATTGTCTACAGCTACTGTTACCCAGGACAGGTAACAGTAGCTGTCCCCCCACCCCCCCTGCAGAGTGCCACAGGTGCCAGGAAGGAGCAGGCCTAGCACACATGCTATGTCAGCGTCCTCACACAGCCACACCAAGTTTCAGTGTTAATAGCAGTGGGAGACCGTACTGCACAGCTCCTACTTGGGGAGAGTAGAACAAGGGTCGGAGCAGTAAGCACCCTGGAACTATCATCACATCTGTCTCTGGCCCTCCAACACCTTTCACCGTATGAATTGTTCCAATTTTTACTGCCCCATTTGCTCAATTCTTAGTTCCTACCCCATTTTAATAAAAGGTGTATTGAATGTTAAATACTCCAAATCTTTGTGCATCAACCGTAAGTGCATCTATCGCAAGTGCAAGGGGCATGAATAAAAGGGGATGCTTAGAATAAACAAAAATTACAATGTAGCAGTGAGTGTGAATTTTAGCATGTTTTAGCTATGATGGGCATGTAAATTGCTTTTCAGTGATGCTGTGTGCCAGATACTAAGTTCCCTTCTATGTACACAATGGTGAGTTTTTCCCAGCAGGGTCCTGGGTATCGCGTTTACAATAGTGAAAATTCACTATCGGCTACTTATTTTTTTTTTGTAGGTCTTTAAGCAAAGCCTGCAAAGCTGTTAGTAGGCAACAGGTTAGTGGGCAACAACAGAAAAAGTTTATTCAGCACACAGTATGTCATTTGTGATATCACTGCTTAAAATGATATTTGCATTTTCCTCGTGTTAAAAAAATCACAGCAACTGGACAGTATCATACACAGAAAAGTGTTGAAACAGTTCAAAGAAATAGGGATTTAAAGGCATTATACAGACAGGTAATAGTTTTCTGGTAAATACACAAAGTAATGCCACACTCTTAAACTAAAAAGATAATTGAGATTGATGTGATTTCTCTAACATAGCACGTTAATAACTGAACAAGACGACGAGCTGCAGGCTTACAAAATTGCTTCACCGATGCAGTTGTTGGAGTCAGAAAAGAAACCTGTAAATACAGGATGTGTTGAGGACAAATGACCATCAATACCAGACGTGCCCAGTAAGTGCAGTCTTCTGCTGAATGGCAAACACGCAAAAAAAATGACTTGATACACTTAATTTACAACTAAAAACAAACTGCAAAAAATGTGAGTATAATCAGATTGCAAGGTAAAACTGACAGGACTAAATTCCTTGGCAAGTTGCAGTATTCCAAAATGGTTTTACCAGTGCTGCAAATATAACCCGCCGTGGTGGCTCAGTGGCTAAGGCGTTGCGCTGCAAAGCACGAGGTGCAGTCGCTTTCATTTCCGACGGTTGGGGTGGTCGGACCAGCGACAAGCGCCTTACCGAGTCTTGCGGCATCTTAAATAACCTTGTACCAGGTGACACAGCGTTGGCTGACAGAGGATTCACAATAGGTGATGCTGTTGGCATCCACTCAGCCAAGCTAGAAATGCCGGCTTTCACTAGGGGGAAATCGCAGTTATCGGCTTGGGACGTCCAAAAAACTCGAAAATTGGCTAATGTCCGCATTCATGTAGAACGGGTGATTGGGCTACTTAGAGGACTATACCGAATCCTGTCAAGCACTATTTCAATTGATCTCGTGACTGTGAAGCACAACGAGAGGCTCACCCAGCTAGACAAAATTGTAGCTGTCTGCGCAGCTCTAGCAAATCTGAGCCAGTCAGTTGTGCCATTCGAATAGGCATTTTCCAGCAAGCCGTGTGCATCAGTTTCGCTGAGACAACAATGTCTAGCAGTTTCCCTTATTGTGTGGGAAATAGGTGGGTGAGGCACGCCGTAGTGAAAGGCTCCGGATTAATTTTGGCCACCTGGGGCGAGGGGGGGGGGGAGGGGGGGAAATCTTTAATGTGAGCCGAAATCTCGCAGACACGGGCGTTTTTGCTTTTCGCCTCTGTCAGAAAAGTGGCTGGGAATCGAACCTGCAATGTCCTTGGGCCCAGCAGCACAACACCTTAGCCACACAGAAGAGGATGGAATGGGAATGGCCGCAATGAAATGCCAATACTGGGCAACAGTGAAAAGAGCAGCAGGCATCCAATGCCACTGGTTAGGAGGCGAACATGACCATTAAGACAGCCAGGATGCAACGCATGGTTAGTGTGGTGTGTAACGGGTGTGCAAAAAATGTTGTGTGGTGGGCATCTAAAATCGCCGCAAACCATGTGTATTTATTGGAAGTATGATTTAGGGACTACCCAGCGATGGGCATAACAGCACAATGCACAGGCTACTGTACCAGGTAGTGCAATTCCTGATGATTGACTTATTGATGCAATTTTTTGTTTCGCTGTAGTATCTAAATGCACAGATGTTTTGGATTTCATTGTGTGATTTGCAGTTATGTTCTGTCATGAAGATTTTAGCCCTGGTCATCTGTATGAATGCACTCTTCTCTTCAAACAGAACATTATGAGGATTTTGCTCCTGTAGACATGAAAAGCTGTTTCCTGGACTGTTGACCGACGATTTACCTCATTTCTTGGCGGTGAAAGTTTTGATGTGTCGTAATGTGTAAAATAAGCCCTCTGAATTTTCCATAATGTGAAATGCTATTCCACGCAGTGAATGGCAGCACCCATTGCGAGCCTAAAGCAATGGGAGTCTAGATGAAGACATCAAGCCCAATTTTGAACTGTTACACTCGTGATTTTGATTCCAATGGTTTAGGTAGGTTATTTTTTGTCAGTTGTTACACCACTGTCCATTTTATGCTGCTGCTGCTGCTCTAGTAAACGTTCTTCAGCTTAGTTCTGTGTCTTCACGAAAAATACAGGGTGTTTGTAATGCTGCCCAATGTCAGTATTTCTTTCCCTTTTTTTGTCCAAACTGACATTGATGATTGTCGTCGTAGTATGCAAGTTTTAAAGAGTTGGTAATGTTTTGTGCAAAAAAAATTGTGCATCTTAGTTAGTGACATGAGGGGTCTCAACTCACATCAGTGAGCAAGCAAGCCACAGTCAAGAAGTTCAGTCCCGCATGGGAAGGTTGCAATGCAAGAAAGGCAGGGGGGAGGGGGGTGTAACAAATTGTCACCTAATGCTGCCGTTCAAACGAAACAAGTCCTTTCCCACACATTGTAAATATGCTTGGTCATTTCTGTATGGAATTTGGTGTCACCATTCGAGAAACATATCAGTACTGATCTCCAGGATGACTAAAATCTAGGCACTGATATTTGTTTTACGGTGATCCTTTAATATATCAAAAGGTAAAAAAAAAAAATCAAAAGGTCTGCAGGCCACATGTGGCCCGGGTGTTTCACACCCTTGCTTTAGATTAACTGTGCACAATAAGGCATGGCTATGTGTATCAATCGTAACACAAAGAATGGAAGGTTACAAGTGGAAGCACCCACACACAAAAACCGAATGGAATGGGAAAAAATGGTGTTTCCGTGTTCTATAGATGCGGAGTGTCTTATGCTCGGGGGTATGTCACTTGTTGACCGGTGGCGACCGTCCGCACACCATCTGTGCATGCGCTCCTCTCCACCTTTCCAAACAGCTGCGTACTCTCCTCTCCTCTCCTACCGTCTGCGCGCGCTCCTCCTCTGTTCACTTCAGCTCTCTCGCGCGCATGCGTGGCTCTCTCTCTCGTAGTCTCCTCTCCTACAGCTGTGAATATAAAGGGGAGCGCGCAGAGCGCGCGTTCAGTGCTGCGCTTGACTCCGGTTGACTCCGTGCTTCTTCAGATGAAGTAGGATGGAAGCAACAGTCCCGTCAGCGGGTGCGCTGACGCAATTAAACATAACGGAAACGCAAACGGAACCCCCATGACACTCCGCATCCTACTCATGGTTCCCTTTGGGGAGATGGGTGTAATTTTTTTTTGTACCCCAGCAAGGCTCCTTGTCTCTGTTTAGCTCCAAGTAGTAGTGCAGAAGTGACAACAAAAGAGAATCGGCAGACTGCATCGGTGCTCCTGTGACCTACTGCAAACTATCACTAATATTTAACTGATGAGTAATTACATTGTGAACTGTTGGTTGGGTGGTGTTTTATTGATGTGTAATAAAATGTTTCTTGATAGACATGTTCTCATCATGCCATTTTTAATAGTGTCCCAAGCTGCTGTTAGCAGTTACCCTAGGTGTAAGTAAGACACGTTAACTTAACAAGCCTTGCTGCTGATGCCCGGAAACACCAATGTTAAGCTTTGGTGGTGCACAAAGAACATGGGTTGGTAAGCTAGTTGGTATTGCATAATGAAAAGTGGGTCTTACAAAGCAATATGAACAAAGGCAGGACAAAGCACTGAACTGTGACTGATTGTTTATTCAAGGAATAAACATACCAATGCGATTACAACCAATGAAAAAGTTAAAGCACACCGAAACCAACACGTCATCTCGCCCCTTCCCTGCTACATAGCAAGGTTTTGATACTCGATTTCTTTTTTTGGGAGTGCAACTGAAGGGTCTCTAATGCACACATTATTAAACATTCAATTTCAAGTACGCCTGTCAATTCAGGTGTGAACTTTTCCTTTTCTAAGCAATGAACGCACTTCCCAAAAAGTGGAACACAAGCGTAACTTTTCGCAGTGTGACAAAATGTGGCCCTTGTTGATGAATTCAATGAAGTCCTTGTGCTCACTGTACAGATCACCATTTCATAACAGTTGAATTAGCCAAAATGAAGGCGATAGCCATGAGTTATCATTTCCTGGCCAAAAACCACGTCTTGCAAAAAATATTCTAGCACATGAAGAGCATGACCAAAATGTGTTTTTTTTTTTTTTTCATTTTCCACAGTCATTGTAAATTCAAATAGCAGTAGCTGGAAAGGCACCTAAATGCACATAAAAGGGCACCAGTCGACCTCGCTATTTATTTCTGAATATTTCTGTAGATCAGTTTCGAAGTGTGCTAAACACCATCACTGTATTTAAACCTGCTGCTGCTCACGGATGCCGCAAAAAACGGCACTCTTGAGGCTTGCCCTGCAGGACGCACACCAGCTCTGTGAGGGCGCCGTATTTCTTTTCTAGCAGCTGCATACGCCTGCAATGAAAGAGAAAGGAAAAAACGGGCTGAAGTTCGGGGTGAAGCAGAAAGGCACAATTACTTCCATTATGTGCACATTTAGTTTTTCTAAACCAAGCAGGAGCTACAAGTTTTGTACGGAGACCGAAATGTCAGTTCTGCTGCCCCTAAAAACACAATAGTAAGTTTCGCTAAGCGCTGCTGGCGCAAAACAACAGCTTGAGACGACGTTCGTTTCCTGACGGCGTGATCGAACAGCAATTTCTTTAAAAGATATATCGGCCTCAAAAGTGCGCAGGATAGAAGTACCCGAGGTTTTGACCTTTAAATGATGCTCGCCGGTTTCCTCACTCCACCCAAGGACAATCGAAACACAGAGCTTCATGCCTGCGCTGAGATTGACAGAAGTAAATTGATCGCTGCATGCGATCCAATCACCGCACGAGAAAAATAAAAAAGAAAACACGTTGCTGCTTATGTTCGAGTTATTATCAAAAAAGCAGCCCTAAAAACGGCTTCCCTCAAGATGGCACGGGCGACACATTGGCACTGGGTTTCTCGTGCACTAAATGTTTCACACTCAGCAAAACAACTCACCTGTGACATTAGAGCGCGGCGGCTGGCCATCAGCTGATCTGCGGCGGCGACTTGATACGCGTCTGGCGATAGGTAGATCGCACTGTACTCAACAGTACTTAGCGTCGAGTTATTACTTTGCGTTCAGTGGGCATCAGTCTGGAAATGATGCAGTTCATGCTGACAAACGACCAATGCGCTAACGATGCAACCTTTGCGCCCCGACCGACTCGCACTCGCTCGTAGGTGTGCGCAGAGGCTGGGGTTGAATTGCAGATAAGGTTGTCACACTCATGAGCGGAACCATGAATTTTCGCGTAACCAACGCTGTCGCGGTGCAACAGACTATCAAGCCACTCGCACACGCCTTGCACGAAAACACAAGCTCATATCGCGGACCGCGACCTGCCTGGCCGCCATGAAGGCACGGAGGAGAAGAGGAGGGCCTGATCTGCGGGCCGTGCGCACAACGTCGCCTAGCAACAGACGCTTGGCCACAGATATGGCGGCGCACGCATGGTTGCCTGTATGTATGTGAATACGCTCTATAGGCCTCCTGCGCTGCCCAGAGGGCGCTGCGCAAGCGGCTTCCGGGCAGTACTTCCGGGTAGTACAAAGCTGCGCGGGTCCCATAGGATCCCGTGTTGACAGAAGCAAAATGAGCTCGACGCTCCCTATTATTTTGCGACGTGGTCACCAGTTCATCCCCGACGCGTCCGATCTATTTCAGCGATCAACTTGGCGTTAGGGGAAAAATCTTTGCAGCGCTTAACACGTTTACAGCGCCGACGAAAGTGCCGGGACCGTGACGGCGTCTGCTACTCGCAGGTTCACCGATCGATGTTCGTACGAAGTGAAACTTTAAGTGAAATTTCTAGTTTAAACTTATACTCTAGGTGACAGAGACTTCTCAAAAACAGCCAAGAAGAGAGACGCAATCGGTGATGATCGCGCTTTAAAAAGCCAGCGAGTCCGGCGGACCGCAGGCTCGCCTGCTGCGGTGCGCCGCTCTTTTGCGTACCTGCACACTATGCGCGCACTTTCATTAAACAGTGCTCGTTTGCGTCGCCGTTACGAATACACGGTGCAGCGTTAGCTTGCCGTTTTGTTGCGTGTCTCAGTGACAAATTGCCGCGACCGTCAGAAGCGTGAAATCTGTTTTGCGATTCCGAAATTAGTGACCGTAAAACAAAGTGGTCGGGCGAACTAAGAGGCCGCTCGCTTTCCTTGTTTGCTCTGGCTTTACTTAATTACGCTTTGCAGTATACATTCCCAGTTCGCACTTAATAGAATGAGGGTCAGCAACGGCCGAGTTCCATGCAGCCGACACGGCGGAGGGCTGGACGGCAAATCAAAGGGGGGGGGGGGGGGGGAGGAGGAGGGGGGCTTTGAATGCAAAGAGAAAAAATTCAGCGAATTTCTAATATTTGACAATGATCTGGCGAAGTGTGAAGATGGGGGTGCAATTCAACTGGAGGACGTCAATTCTCTGTTCTTGCCTCGCTGTCTAACTCCATTTGAAGTCAAAACTGGCGTGTCGGCGTTCAGATTCGACGACCCCTTCACTAAACCAACACAGTCAGTGATGATCGTATGTAAATATTCGGGGCCCCGCGCCGTGTATGCGGCTGTGTCATGTGGTGTTATAGAAGTACACATCTCTGCAGGCAGCGGGCGTGTGATTTGGTGCATGTTTTACGTCCTTTAATAGCGCTTAATTTGTTTATTTGGCGCTGTTGCCCCACCTACTCGCTAGTATACATGTACCCTCCCGTTCGTAAATCGTGCGGCGTAAAACGTTACGCAAGAATCATTTAGTTTGCGAAAATACGAAACAAAATTTCCACTCGTTTCAAAGGCGGTGCCAGGCCAGCAGTGTCAGCTGAGTCTGCTGCGCAATTCTTGCGTTCGCTTGCATGCTCCCGCTGAAGCAACCTTTTGCAGTTATCTCAGGATATAGGATGAGCAGCGTTCCGTGTTTATGCTACTCGTGAACTTTCCTTTGTCGACCGCACGCAAGAAGAAAAAACTAACTGTCGTGAAACAGTTAAACCACCCGACCTGGCGATACTGTCCCACGCCGCGACCATCGCGAAAGCTCGCTAAAAGAAAGCCGACAAATCGGCTTCTTTTAGCGGATATTATTTTGTTTAGCCTCTGCAACTACTTTAAGGGCTATTTCATACAATATGGAGTCATTTAAACTCGCCACAAAGCGCCACAACCAACTTTCACTCTGGCTTGTAATTGAAAACACATGGAGGGCGGCGAGGGTCGTCTGCTTTTGTACTACCCAGAGGCGTTGGCCGATAGGGGCGCTGCCTGTCGCCAAAACTCCAGCGCAGGAGGCCTATATGCTGAAAAAGCTTTCATTCAATAAATAAAACAGTCTAGTTCAAAGAAACAACAATCTTTTTTCACCAGTTTTCACCAGATATTGTCTGGTGTAGCCGTATTGGTACCTCAACACCAGTAGCCCCCGAATTTCACCAGATTTTCACAATCTGGTGCCGTATTTCACCATCTGGCAACGCTGTGAGGAATGGTCGTATCCCCTCGTCCACTGGCACGTTCCCACTGGCCTCGTCGCGCGACGTTCCGCGACGTTGCAAAGCTACGAGCTGGCCGTCTCTTTGTGACATGGAGTTTTGCGGCAGATCGCCATGGAGGAAGAAAAAAGAAAAACTTTTCTTTCCTCCATGCAGATCGCTCGCGTGACGACCCCGCAAAACCAGCAAAACCCGATATGGCCATTTTATTTCTCTATGATATGGCCGCGGAGTAATGGCGGAGTAGGCTGACGTAGCCGGAAACGAAACGTTTGTTTACATCCGGCAATGCAAACTGCGGCGGGCCATAGCCCGCTATCGGTCGGGCCGGCAAGCAACTTCCCGTTCGCTTCGGTTCTTTGGTCAGTGGCTTCAGCGTACGCGTGCACTAATCAACGAACAGCGTGGAACTCATCAGTGTGGAGAAACGTGTATGGATTTAAAGCAAGTAATCATCGTATATAGCTAGGTGGATAGCGAGACGGTAGGTTGACTTGCAGCCTCTTCGTACTTCTATCGGCGACTGGTAAACAGGCGTAGAGTTCGGAGGCGTCAGAACCAATGGGGAGAGAGAGCCGTCACTTGCTTGTTCGGCAGTCGGGCGCCTCGCCGGCTCGTTCGTATCATCCGCCGGGCCGCGCAGGTCCGTTCGTAACAGCCGAAATTTTTCCCATTGCAAACAATGCAATTTTGCCGGGACTTTTCAGAAATTCGTATCATCCCGAAATTCGTATCACCCAGAATCGTATCATCGAGATTCTACTGTATCACTTATCAGGTTTGCCATTCTTCTTGTTAAGTCTGTGGCTTTTGTGATGCTTTCTACATATGCCTTTGCATTGAGAGGGAACGCGAAGGCTGGACTCTATGCAGATTTTATCTGCTGTGTTGGCACGGCTTAGAATCATACAAGTGGCACAAGATGGGCAACTAAAGCAGAAAGTTGGGTGGATTGGTTGCTAACTACACAATTCATTGTACCATAGTCGGAAACAAGTTAAGAACGGCAATACCAGACACGCAGGTTATTTCACAGAATGCCCCTGCTCGCGTACCAAGCAAACCTGGGCGACAAGAATCATACCTACTCAGTAGGCCTTGCACAGGCTGAGCTTGAACCAACTCGCACCTACAACTATACAAGAAAATCAGAAGTCCCGCCTGCTACCGCTGCGGCCTCTACGAGTCCACCGGCCACTGCATGACGACACGTACTGCATGCAACTCGGACCGTGAGTGGCTACGGAAGGCCTACACACGCTTGGGAATACCGTGCAGCACAAAAGACGATCTGCTCTTGCCCTGCTGGCAGCACATCCTTCTCCCCAGGGCTTTCAAACACCTCCTTGCCTACCTGGAAGAAAGCGGCCTGGGCCTGCGGCGAGCATGCGGCGCCGCGCATACTTATTGCCGTATATGAGGACATACCTTTACAGATTGAAAATAGGAGGAGAAAGTGTGAGCACATGCAGAGTGTCGGACAACAGCACTCCATGGCGGCATGGCTAGCCTGTGTCACTTGAGCAGTACAATTGACAAGGATAAGCACCTCGTCATAGACCGTTTACTGGACAGAGATGAGGGGGCGCGTAGCCGTAGCAACCAGAATTCCAGATGAGCACAGCTTGGCGTTCACAAACACTGAGGAGGTGTTTGGTTCCTCGATAAATGGCCCTAGCTTTGGAGTTTTCGCTTGTGCCGCCGAGCAGTGTGGACGAGTTCTTTGCTGCGGTGGTTTCGACAACTCGGGCTACGTTTTCCGTGCCTCTATCTATTGTTTCCGTGCCTCTATCTATGCCGGTGGGCGGCAGCTTGCCTTCGCCTTCGACCATCGTATCGGCCCCCGATGTGCAGATGTTGCATCGTCGGTCGAACAGTTTCGGGTGTTCCCGCAGCCTTGCAACATTTTCCAGCAGCAGCAGCGTTCCAAGCAGCTTGTGGAGATGCTGCAAGCCAAGCCAAGCCCCTGCCCGTGTCTGCGTTTGTCGCGCAACCCGCTGAGCCGACCCAGGTTACGGCCGATGCACGTGCTTCCCCGACACCCCCAATGTGCGCTGGTGCATTGCACTATTTGCAGGAAGACCTCGTTGCGACCATGCAGAGTCAATGGACGAGACGACGCCCCCAAAGCGCCTACGAAACGTCTCGGATGGCTCGGATGATGACCGCGGGGCAAATGACGCCATGCCGAAGGAGAACAACAGGGCGGCGGCCATAGCTGACTTGGTGCAATTTTCTTCCTTCCCTGATTACGCGGTCGCGCAATGCAAAGTGCCTGGCTTACAAGGGAAGAATTTTTATCCACATTGCTGAGTCGAGGCTACTAGTGCTCGAGAAATTGCACAGAATAAATGAGGAATGAAGAATTGCTTGTATTGAATTTTTTTCGAGGCATGTCCCTTCAAGCTTCTGCATGTGTTATACAAAGGAAGTTGCTGGAGTGGAGAAGGCACCCCTAAGCAGAAGCCACTTGCAGCCATCTTGCCACAGGCAGAAAGCGCACCTTTTGCAGGGAAGCCACAGTGTGTAGTCAGCGTGGTGCCATCTGGACATTGTAATTGTTACGTCGCGCGTGTTAGCTCAACTCCAGAAATCCCCTCGCCAAGTCATTCAAGGCACCGTTGAGTAAGCTAAGCGAAGCTTTCTGCAGGCTGTTCTTTTTTGCAAAGCCAAAGCCTACACAATGGGTGTGAATGACCCAAAAGCGCAACCCATCTTAGAAAATGCAAAGAAAAGTGTATTTGACAGCGTACTTGTGAATACAGAACGAACTGGAAAAATATTTGACAACTTGGTCGGTCAAGGAGATCTCAAGTACACCCTGACTCACAAAATCAGCCCAGAAGACGGGGAAACGTTCTTTCGACGTATTAGTAATAACTCGACAGCAGTGCAGTTCGTGGCCTCGCACAGGCAAATTCTGGTGAAAGCTGAAGTAAAGTCTTCAAGCAGTGGAAACAGAGCACAGGGCATCGTGTCCATTAAGAGTGGCACAGTACCTTTTCAAGAGAGTGCAGGCACAGCTGTGACTGCAGCAAGCTGGTCGCCAGTTTTACAGCCACAAGACCTCGACTACATGCACCGTGTAGACTATCCCGAGAGCCTGTCATCTATTGTTGGATCAGTAGTTCCTCATATAGCCAGCTTTGCTGCCAGAAAGGTGGCTGCGACAAACAGTTGTGAGGAATGTGTCGTGGCTGTGCAAAGCAGATCAGCGCCCCCTTAAAGCGAGGCAAAAGACCGAATGGAGATTTACAAGGGAAATGTCACCAACCCAATACTTGTGCTGAAATACCAGCAGCTGCATTTCGCCCTGCAGAAGTACTCGGTGGCAACATTTTACCACACAGTTTCCCAGGCAATTCAACTCACGGTCGCTAGCGTTCGCAGCACCAGAGCTTGCCTTTGGACCCGTAGCGGACGCGTCTGGAACAATAAAACAAAGAAAATGACGGCTGTTTGCTGACGCGAACCCCGCGGTAGCAAAGACGCAAGTAAAAAAGGCACGAGCTTTTCCGCAAAAGCGTTCTTCCCGTGAAGCAAAAGTTAGTGCGGACTTGCATGTAGTATGCTTTTGTTTATTCTTTCGCAGTTCTTTCTGGAAGCGTCCCCGACAATGATAGCTCGCGGGCAAACAAGTGCCCAGGGAACACGCTCCCGGTGAAGAGGCGGTATACTGTTCAGCATAGCACAGCATTTCGGCGACCTTTGTTTCTACGTTCTTTCAACCCTCACTGAATTCAACGATTTCCAAGGCATGCAGTAATGATGACAGCAGCTCCACATGGATAGCCAGGCTGCAGAAGGTGCCTCTAAGTTGCTTGCCATCAGTTAAAAAAAGATGAATTTAGGCCAATTTACGTGAGGCATGTGTTACCATTTCACAGGGAAGCTTTGAAAGGCTTTGTAGCCACACGACTTTACTGTGAGCAAAGCAATCCACATTTCACAAACTCTTGCGCCATCGCGACCTCTAACCACGATGGTGGACGTGATTGGTGGAATCCGCCTTTTTCGCTGCAGTGTGGCACCCTCTTGAAATAGTGACGGAAAGCATATTGGAGGTCAAGGTTAGCGCGTGCGTCGTGGTTGTTGCCTTCGGTGTGAGTGCATTGTTTTTCGACGCTGGAAGAGAAGGTAGCTTTCAATCTCACCTAGTCGCTTTTTTTTTAATCTTATACTTCCCCTGACGAATGTAACTGCATCAGCATGCAATCGCCAGGGGAACAATTAATTCCGGGAGGCTTTCTTGCCGTTACCAACGGCTGGACGGACTTGGCTTGGTCGACTAAGCTCCATACAAAGGAGCAACGTCGGCAGTACATGCAGGCGACCAGCAGCCATCATTCAAAGCGTTATAGAACTGATGGACTCCGACAGTGAAGACGAAGCATTCGACGATGTCGTCGCAATTGTCGCCCTCAAACTGAGTAGGCTGCAACGCAACAGAATCCCGAGGTACTGCGAAGAAGTCGTCAGTCGGTACGATGATTTTGAATTTAAAAAGCTTTTCCGCCTATCACGCTAGTCATTTGATAGGCTCGCCGCAGGGTACATGGCGTCCCCATTTTTTCCGAACACAACGAGAGGGCAACCAAGGGTTAGTGCCGGAAAGACATGCTTGGTGGTATTGTGCTACTTGGGTGGACAGTGCAGTATGTACTCCTTGGCCGACAGATTCAACATTGCCGTGTCGACCGTACACAGCTGTGTCGAGCGAATGTTGGATTTTCTCAACAGCCTGAGTGCGGAAATGCTCCTTGGCCAGACAGACAGGAGCAGGAGCGCAGCAAAGCCGGTTTCCTGGCGAAAAGCGACGGCAAGGGACCTCAAAACACCATTGGATGCATAGACGGTTGCCATGTGGAAATCAACAAGCCGACGGAGTCTCCGAACTCCTACTACAATCGGAAGAAATTTCCCTTGATCGTCTTACAAGGTATTGCCAATGACCGAAGCAAATTTCTGGACGTGTTCATTGGATTCCCTGGCTCTGCGCACGACGCCAGAATTCTTTGCGAAAGCACATTTCGTTGATCCAGATGTCACCCCTACTCGGACCACCCTTTCGCTACTCGCTACGCGGTGGGACGCCGCTGACCCGTAAGGGAGGGCGTCGCACCGCAGCTTTCGCTACGGTGCTGCTTTTCGAGGGCCGCCAGGACCTGCTCGACGGCTGTTAGTTGGGTGTCCTTGTCATAACTGCGCACTGGAGCCATGCAGGCGATGCCTACTAGTCCCCTCATAGTGCACCACATGTACGTCCAAGTTAAACAGTTATTTTTGTTAACCTGATGTCAAGGTGTGCGCTTGTGCATTACTCCCAGTGCATTTCAGAGACTGTTGTGATGCCCCCCTTCCGTGCGTAGCATCAGCCCAATAAGTAATGGTCCCAGCCCAGGCAGGTGCTGATCAGAGTGCAGAACCTTCAATGAGCCGCCAAGACAGGCTGGTCCCAAGAAACGACCGTCACAAGATTGGTCTCGTACTGTATGGTAACAGCTGCTTTAGTTGGGGCTCATTCATTATGAAAATGGTACGTGAAGATTCTGTCTTGCTAGCCTGAAACAATTAAAACTGAAGGAGGAGCACCCATCGATGCTGCGACTTTGAGCACCAAGTACTAGAGATATAGACAGTGATATAGACATACCTTTGGCGATATAGCACACCAGAGGTATGTTCAAAAGGTATGCCTCAGGTTACACAGCGATTTGTGTTGACCTAATATTAAAATGTGTGCTAGTGCTTTGCCCCCAGTGCATTTTAGACACTGTCGTGATTTCCTTCTTCCATGCATACACTATTCTAATGAGTAATGGCACGGTGTTACGATTTTTGCAGCTATCCAGCCGATGGCAGCTGAGCCAATGGCTGCTCTACACACGGCAACAGTGAACAGATTGCCCAACTCACCACATTGAAGATTAGGTGAACCGCTGCACACTGCCATAAGCCCGATGGCAGAGCAGTAAGAAAGATAAAGCACCCTAGACCATTTTGCACGAAGTTTATGTCCTACAGCAGGTGTCACAAAGACTATCCCAACAAGGCGTACAGCATTGGGATGACCAGCAGAAGCTATGAAATTTCGCTTGGACACACAGGTCTTTAGGTTCACTGTAATCACCTGACAGACTGGTCTTTAGAGGCAGTGACATTGGCCTACTTGACGTTAGGTGTTCACATGCCTTCCTAGGCAAGACTACCGATGAGGCAGCAGCAGCCCCCCAGTTCTGCCGTAACGTGCAGTTTTAGTTGGCGACAACTCACCCAAAATCATGTGCAGGTTCCGGCTGCACTTGGTGCCGTTTGTGGAGACCTGTACATTTAGCTTTGGTGGCAACAACGCACCCCAGCTGTCCGAAGCAGTGTCGCGCTTGCGTTGCCGGCCGGCAGATTTTGCCATTCTCTGTGTTGGGGGGAACGATCTAGACCAGACCGGCGCGGATCCGCAGCGGATATGTGACAGCATAAAGGTGTGTTCAGAGGAAACACTTGCACTATTTTGTTTGTGTGTGAAGGCGGATGGACATCAAATTTCGCCCTATTTGTGTTGTAGGCCCTGGTGACCGAGGTGGCCCCTACCGTGTACGTCTTCACGGTGTTGCCTCGTTACTTCCAGTCGGCAAGCGCGAATTCCACTCGTCGCTTGCTGAACAGGAAGCTAACGGCCACCCTGAAGCGTATGCGGGACGTCTACATACTAAAAGCCGCGGTAACAATGGACGTGTATGGTTTTGCACTCTAGTGGCTACGTATAACTGTATTTCTAACGTGGTCTTAAAAAATTAGAAATTGTACACAACTTTAGCCAGTTTTGCGTGGAAGTTGTGGGAAACCCAGAGTCCTGGCGCATTCCCCATTCCTCGCCGCCCGCAGCCGAGGCGAGGGGGGAAGACTCCTTCTCTCCCCTCGGCGGATGCGTCGCTGCCGCCGCAGCGCAGGCGTGTCGCGGCGGTCCCTCATCACGTGACCGGCTCTTCGGGGCCCCAGTGGGCCGGTCTCGGTGCGCGGGACGAAGGAGGGCTCTCTTGGGTTCGAGCCAGCAACGAAGACGTGAGTGCCGGAGATCCAGCTTTCCCCTTCCTTTGTCTACCCCCTTTGCGCCTGCTTCCTGACCCTCGCCGGACGGCTGGGTCAGGACAGGCGAGGAGCCGACTACGTTATTGGTGGAGCGCCAATAAACGTGAGTTTGGCCTTTTTGTTATGTTTTGTGTGTTCCTTGGTGTTCTTTGCCGCTACGCCGGTCGGTAGTCCGTGGCGGAGTTCAGCCGAGCTAGCCTTGCGGCCGGAACCCTGGTCCCCACATATTTGGCGCCCAACGTGGGGCTCGAACCCACGACCCTGAGATTAAGAGTCTCATGTTCTACCGACTGAGCTGGTTCTGGCCAGACGGTCAAACGGCGTCCCCGCGAAAGCAGCAGACGCGGCTTACGCACGCCATCAAGGATGCAAACCGCAGTCGCGGTAAGGCCAGGGCCGACCAGAAGGTGGCCTATGACCGAGCTCATCGAGACGTGGCGTACCAGGTGGGCGGCTCTGTCTTGAGACGGAATCACGCGCTAAGCGACGCTAGCGCGGGGTTCGCGCCGGTCTCACCCCCAGGTCGGTCGGACCTTTCATGGAAGCCGAGAAGCTCTCACGGCTAAACTACAAGCTAAGAGACCCGATTCCGGGTCGAATCAGCGGCCTCATCCACGTGGCCGAGCTGAAGCAGTACTTTCGGACGGAAGATACTGCCGACGCTACAACCTCGAGCGCGCAAGACCACGAGCTTGACGGAGGCGCGGAGGGAAGTCTCCCGACGCACCGCTGCAACACCCGCAATCGGCGAGTCCGCTGACCGGGCGAGGCAACAGCTCCGGCGGGCTCAGACCGGCACGCCCAAGGGAAGCTGCGCCGAGGACCAGAAGGCTCAGCGCCGCTTCCTCGGACAACAATAGATGGCATTGGGAATGGTGTTCTTGTGGATGTGGGCACCCTTGCCCGCATAACGGCAGACAGTTAGGCATCCGCCTGCCGGTTTGTCCGCTCAATGGTGCGGCTTTTGTTCTCCCCGAAGAAGGTGGCCCAGAAGTCACTTTATGGCCGAAAGTCTAACTCTCACAAGGACGCCGACGTCAAGGAGGCCTTGGATCCAGTGAGGTCCAATGCCATCCTGAGTACGTGAAACATTTTTATGAATTCTCTTCTCTACTGTTCAAATAGAGTAATGAGGAGTCCTCTTCACCGAAGGATACAGGATTCTTTGATTTTAAGCGTGCCCACCTACATTTGGAAAAAGAAAGTTTCGTATATGTTTATTTAAAGACACTGTTCTTGTTTCATGTGAAAGAACTAGCTTTTGACATTTTGCCCAACTTACCCTGGCATTAAAATATATTTCTACCAAAAGATTACAATTGTGGACAACCTCAAATTTTCAGGACAAAAGATTAGTTGCCACGTAGGCGCAGTACCAAAAACACTCCAGACAGTGCGTTAACTGCATGCTGGCATTCAAGTGCTGTGTTCAGAGTTCTTGTTGGTATGTTTGTTTTTCCGACTGGGCAGCCCTTTTTACAAACTATACATTGTTGTTCCTTTGCCCTTAAAGTGGAAGCATTTTGAATGTAAATGCAAAGAAAACAAGACTGCTGTGTTGGAGCCTAGGGAATCATACCTCTGTTCAAGGCAATTTCTATTTACCTTTTACAGTTTTTGTTGACATGCCTATGTCAATAGGCTTGCTCTAAGGTCTAAGATTGTGTCGGCTGTGCGAGAAAAATGTGCCTGTTGTTACCTGTCATGCAAAAAGAGTTTCTAAGGCAAAGTTCAAACAAATAAAGCCTAACTACACTTTATCTGATGACTATATTGTGATATGCTTACAAGCACACATAGACATTGGTGCAATCTGGTTCCTTCCCAGATTACACGATCAAAGAATACAAAGTGCCTGGCCTACAAGTGAAAAATTCTTTATCCACTAAGCTGACTCGAGGCTATCAGTGCTTGAGAAATCGCACAGAATAATTGAGAGGAACAAAGAACTGCTTGTGCTGAATTTTTTTCGAAGCATGTCTCTCCAAACTTGCGCATGTCTTATACCGGTGTGTTGCTATCTAGAAGCAGTTTAAATGCTTATACAACGCACCACGTTTTGTGGGTACTGTTAAAAACTGGTTAGCAACAGCGATGGAGTAGAAAACTTAGGCTAACCATACATGGCGATGGCGATGGCGATTGTGGCTGTACCCTTTGCAGCGGGTCGCCGCGTTTCACACGGCGGAGCCAAAAAAGGAAAAAAGAAAGAAAACACAGTTTCCACATTATGTGCGGCGCAGAGCACCGTGAGACCACCAGTGTTCCAGGCGCCTCTTTGTCACCTCTACTACCTCCCCACGCTCTGTCTCGGTTTTCTCTTCGGCGAAGCCAAGCGCGACATGTACAGCTGTGGTGCGGGCGGCGGGGAGGATGTCTGGGCAGTTGACAACCACGTGCGCAATAGTCTCTTCGGCGCCTCCGCAGAGGGCGCAAGTCGTCGACAGGCCCGTCGTGAAGCGCGCCCGCCATACTCGAGTGCGCAACACCCCGCCCCTCGCCTCCGCAAGCAGGCCGCTGCCCCTGGAGTTGTCAAACAGTGTCTCCCGGCGAATGTCCTCCTTGTGGGTGCAGTACACCTCCAGAGACGGCTTCGCTCTGGAGCCCCCGCCACTCTGCCTTCTCGGACCGCTGCACCTGGGCCCGGACCACCTCCCTCGACGGGTTCACCGTGACGAGTGTCGCCACTGGCAGTCCGAAGCGGTCCCGAAGTGCTCTGGTCCTCTTCGTCCACCTCGTTGGCTCGTCCACCTCGTTGGCCATACAAGTTTACACTCAAACATGGTGGCCAACGGTTGACAAAAAGTTGGTAGGTTGTTGCTAAGAGGTCTGTAGACAGTCTATTCAATGAAGCTAGATCCTACTGACATTTTTCAACATTCTATTCAATAAGCAACCGGTAAAAAGCCTAAACGCTCATAGTAGTCATCTGCTTCTGCCACTTCCAGGTTGAGAGCTCACAATCTCGTGGCCGTGGCAGCTTTGTCTCTGGGCTTCTGATAAACGTTTCTCGCAACTATTATTCCTTGTGTACGCAGTGCTTCCTTGGCTACCGCTGGATGGTGCTGCTGATCTGCTCCAGGTGCGATCTTGCAATGCGATCAGGCGAGCAGAATCCGCGCCTGCGCACCGTTGTGTCAAAGAGGTAGGAAAGCGCTCCCGAAAGGACCACGTGAACCACTTTGTAAAGGAAATGAGTTAATTAAAAGTGAGTTTGTTCAGTTGAGCCAACGCCTCTCAATATAAATAACACTTGCGTAAAGCTTCCTACCGAAAAATATGGATGGGCGGTCGGCCATTAACTGTTGTGGTGGGAGTGCCATTTCGCCAGATGTTCCGGTTTCCTTGGAATGCCCAGAGCAAAATGAAGTGGGCCGTTGCCATGAAGAGGAGGACAACGAAAGGTGCCCTCTGGATGCCTGGTGTTGGCGCCAGATTGTGTCAAGATCACTTTGTTACGGGTAAATATCTGCAAAATTACCCACATGCGTTCGTTTGCTACAAGAAACTACATTATAAAAAGAAACTGCATTTGGACAGACACCCCCAGCAAGGACCCGCTCCACGTGGACTCCTACCTTCGTTGTTTACTTACAACGGCGAGGCGGTTTTGATGGCGAGGAAGATGGAATTTTGCGAAATGTGTAATGTTGACTAAATCATCACATGCTCGCCTGCAGCTCTGCGAGGCATAAGGCTTGCACTAAGCTTGCCTGGTGCAACCGTGCCGACAAATGCCAACACTACCTTGGACGACAGTGGCGACGACGACCTCTACGCCTTGGAAGAACGTTCAAACGCGACGCTACGAACACACGACGACGCAAGGCGGGCATGTTCAGATCCAAGTAGCCTGTGCGACTGCCCGTTGTTTGCATAACTTTGCTTGCACTAAACAGCCTGTAATTTTTGCCAGCACTAGTACGGAGGACCTGCAGCAAGATTCCGCAGATGAAGAGGTATGCAACGCCGCGCCGCGCATAAGGAACCTGGAAGCACAAGTGCTGCAGCTTCGAATGCAGCTAGAAAAACTTGAAGCCAGTAAGCTTGTCCAAAACATGAATGAGGCAAATCTGCAGAATGTCTTTCTTGCATGAAGGTATAATCTGCTTCTACATCTCAGCTTTGATCTCTTTACAGGACTGTCAAAGGCGCACTTTTCTGAAATTCTTAGCAGCATCGTACCCGTACTGCCACCAGCTAGGTGCAAATGTCTGCATGAGACGCAGTTGCTGATATTCCTCATGAAGCTGCGTCTGAATGTGCCTTTTTGTGACCTGGCACATCGATTTGATTTGACCGCAAAAACTGTGAGCCAATCGTTCTGGCATATTCTAGAAGCTGTCCATCACCTCATGAAGAGCTTGGTGGTGTTCCCGAGCCAGGAAGTGTGCCAAAGCTGGCTTGGAGAACATGAACTCAACCACTTCCCCAGACTCCGTACCATCATCAACTGCACGGAAGCGTTCATTGCCAAGCATGCGACCTCGTTCCCTTATTTTATATCGGTGACAATTTTACGGTGACAATTTACGGTGAATTCTATTGGTGACAATAGAACTGTGAACATTACTTTGCTTGAAATGTGCCTTCTGTATTTAAACAAATTTGCGCATTGTGTGACATGTTTTGCAAATTCTAAATGTATGCATAGAGTTGTTTTATTTTATTTTAAATGCTATGTAACGCGTGCCTTTTGTTACGTACTTGGAGTGTACTCTGTGTTTGTGCATGACATGGAATCATTCCGAGTTTTGTTGTTGTTGTTGTTTTTTTAAGTATCGTTTGAGTTCTATTCAACCTTATGTTAAATGTTTGAATGTTCCATTCTGAGCACTGTGTATCGCGTGTCTTTTTTTGCGTGCTTGAGGATACGTTTTCTGCATTACCTTCTACGCTGAACAGTAGGGGGGCAGAGGCTTTGTCAGGCATTCCGCCTATATCTCTGACCCCTCACGGATAGCACCCGTGGAAACAATTCTGAATACTTGAGTGCAACACAAATTATAGCCTGTCTACAACAGCTTCTGCTTGTGCTTGACAACTGCTGAAGTGGGCAGGGAGCATTACACAAACCTTTAATTCATGTTATGTGTGTTCTGAACCGTTTCATCCATTATACACCTTTAGTACGCGTTACGTTGTAACACGAGGCGTTGGAAAAAGAGTGTCGCAGTGTTTTAGTACTGTGACCACATGAGAATATGACAACATGAGACGCCAACAGTTAGGGCCCCCAAGGGGCTTTGCCCCTAAAAAATTAATAGCCTGCTGCCAATGCCCTTTGTCGTCGTCAATCGCCGCTGCTGCTCACTTGTGGGCTGTTTCTGGCCAGCAAAAAGCGAGCGACAGCGACGGCCCGTTGCCTGCCCCTGTCACTGCCCCCCGGCAGCCTGTGCATAATTTTTTTCTCTTGTCGCCAATAATTCTTTGCAGAAATGGCAGGTTCCTGCTGAAGGCAAGGTGCTACCGAGGCCTGAAAAAAACGAAGGCTCCACACATTGTGCCCGCCACCGTAAATGAAGTCAGCCAGGTTGCTGACGGTTCGTGTGAATGCCCAGCTGCCAAGCGATTTTGCAGCCACCTGCAAGCCGTTCTGAACACGATCATCCTCCTTCAACAGAAGCGATACTCCGAAGAAGCACCGGAACACCTGTCTTGTACAGATCTACCACAGCGCTGGAGAAGGCCAAGGGACAAAGCAATGAAGGCGCGCAGCATTCAAGATTTGGAATGGCGGAGAGCAGGTGAAGGCGGCCAACAGATGCCTTCATTGTCCCGTCTGGACTTAAGTAAGCCATCAGAGAGAAGTGTGAACCACAAACGGAAGGCAATTACACAACTTGCGGACAGCATGCAAGCTTAAGATGGAGACACTGCTTCAACAAAGGTGCTTGCAGCAATAAACCGTGCTAAAGTCTGCACCACCCAATGCAGTGAGGTCGGCCCTCTTTCGTCTTACAGGCAGCCACTTGTCACCTTCGGCTTGGATGCGCAGCCGGGTGCAGGTGCCTATCAAGTTCAAACTGGGGAGGGCTGCTGATGGCTCGAGGCCATTCGATAGCAAAAACAGCTGGGCATTACCTGGCGTCCTTGATGCCCCAGAAGGAGAGATTCTAAAGGTTTGTCGATTTCGGCTAGATGGCACACCAAGCCTTGAATATAATTATTAGTGGTCACTCTTGCATGCCATCGAGCTGCCATGACCTCGCCATCGTAATTTAACAGCTTTCTCTTCACTGTTCACTACCACTTTGCCTGCAGTTTCAACTGTCAACATCAGAAGGTTCATTGTTCGTGGTTAATTTGCACTATTGCTGAAAGAATTTGTGTTCACCTCTCACTACGACCCAACGAAGTGACTCTCATGCGTACTTTGTTTTTATTTCTGAAAGGCAAGCAGTGCTGGCTCTGGGTCTGCGGCAACACCGTGTCCATTCTACAAAATGCTGCACAGATTTCTGGGAAACCTGTCCCTCAAAGATCGAAGTTTGGTGCAAGAGAGCTGTCAGGTGCAACATCTGTTTATTTTGGTTAAATGGAAACATTTGAAATGGACTGACAAACAAAAACTGGTTTTTTTGAACGGCCGGGTTTGTTTGAACGGCCAGAAGAGAGCGTGTCGCTCTCTTCCTGTAGACTCGCCACATCAGCAGAGGAAAGGACTGCGGCGCATATTTCTGGTGCAAGTCCGAACCTGATCCTCTGGGAGTTTCGTGACGCTGTCACAGATGTTCTCGAGCCCTAAATTGTCCGGTTTCTGTCAGTGAACAATGTTAGAGACCATGTGCAGCAGTTCGAGGCTTGCACAGGCTTTCCGCAAAGCCTTGGCGCACTGGACGGTTGCCATGTAAAAGTTTCTCCAGACAAAGATAATGCGCGGGACTATTACAACTACAAGGGCTGGTATAGTATAATTCTGCTCGCTGTTGTATCCCACAACTACAAGTTCATGTTCATTAATGTAGGGTCTCCAGGGCAGAATCATGACGCAGCAGTGTACAGGGGTTCCATACTATCTAAAGTAGTCGGGACAGATCTCTTCACTCTACCAAGCCAAACCATTGATGGGATGCCAATAGGAGCGGTCCTTTTCTGTGACCGGGCCTTACCTTTGCAGCGTTTTCTGATTAACCCTTTTCCTCATAGGAAAAGGGTTCATCAGAAGAAAAAAAGGAAGACTGGCTAGCAAAGCAGCCAAAAGATAAACTTGTTCGCCGTGAACATCCTTGCCGCACGCGCAATGCAAAGCACTGGAAGTCGACAAACTGCACTGAACGATGTGTTTGCGGCGATGAACATGTCGCACCGTGGCTTGCACAATAAGACATGGTAAGGCTATGTGAAAAAAAAAAAAAAAAAAAAAACTGACGCCCGCAGCAAAGCAGCAACACGCGCAGCCGAAAAAGTGTTGCAGGACAGCCCCAATTCTGTCCGGCAGCTATACCGCGAGTTGAACTCTGACAACCTCAGGAACATTGCTGTTTTCTTTGACGGTTAGTGGATGACCCGCGGTCATTCATCCCACATCGGTGTCAGTGCAGTAACTGAGCTGTTTACTGGACTCGCACTCGACTATGTTGTCTTTAGTAACTTCTAAGCCGGATGTGAGCGTGGCCCTAAAGACGACGACCCAGCATACAGCGCGTGGAAGAAAAGCCACTTGTGCCAAAAAAAAAAAATACAGAAAAAAATTAACTGAAATGGAAGTGCTGGCTGGACTAGCCGTGTTTGAAAGGTCTTGGGAAAAACATGGCCTCCGGTACACCCCTGTACTTTCGCATGGCGATAGCCGCACATTTCTTGCATTGCTAGAGGCCCGTGTGTACGGCTATATAACAATCACAAAAGATTGCATTATTCATGTGCGGAAGCGATTGTTCACAGCCTTGCAGAATGCAATGGCTGAGTACAAAGGCCAAGGTGCAGACAGCCTTAGTGGCAGAGGAAGGCTGACGGGTGATCTTGTCACCAAATTGATGTCCTACTACACTGGGCTCTGAAATCCCGTGCTGGAGATGTTGCAGCGATGCACAAGGCTGTGATGGCAATGTTTCGCCCCATGACTTCAAATGACAGCGTTTCAAGCCACACCCTGTGCCCGACAGGCCCAGGACTTGTGGGGCTGCCAAAATGCAGCTGCAGCCAAAGGAAGAGGAGAGCCTGCTAATTAATTAACACGGAGGTACTGCTAATCAACTAACATGGAGAGCCTACTAATTAACATGGATGCACTAATTAATGATTCTTTAAAACTATCTCAGGAACTAATTAATTTCACATATTTGAAATCAGAGCAAAACATGAACAAGAGCATGTAGTTTCAAGATTGGTCTAAAATTCAGAAAAATAGCTCTAAGACCAGTGTCCCACCTTAATGTGGGACACTAGTTATTCTCTGTGTTTTTGTATGTCTACTATCAACCTGTGTTTGCTTGAGAGAGAGAGAGAGAGAAAAGACTTTATTGACTAGTAACGGTCCGGTGGCGCCGATGGCTTCATCTGGGCCAGCCTTGGGAGCTTCAGGTCAGGCGTCCGGCGCTCGGCCCCAAGGGGCTCGCGCCGCCTACCCGTTGCCTCTCCAGGGCCTCCCGGACGCACTGGACGACTAATTTCTGGGTGTTGTACTAGTCTGACGAGGTGATGGCTCTTCGCACTGTCACTGGTAGCTGTCGGATGCTTGAGGGTGCGGTGTCTTGGGGTGTGCACTGTAGTATGTGGGCCAGCGTGCTGCGAGTGGCGCGGCAGACAGTACACTCGGATGTCCCGTAGATTGAGGTGGCTATGTGGCGGCCCAGTACTGGTGCGAGCACAGAGTCTGTCTGTATTTGGCGATAGAGGGTCCCCTCGCTTCGAGTGAGGTTGGGGTGTGGGGCCGGGAACCGTCTCCTGGAAGATGCGCCCTACTCGCTACCTACACCATTAGAAGACTATGGCACCATACTACGGTGGTGTTTGCTTGAGTTTATCGCCTCAAGGAGGTTCATGCAATCGCGCACTCCCACGCTGTTGGCTCGTCTAGGGAGCTTGATTCATCCCCAACATGTCGCGACAGCGAAAGTCGCTATCATTGATGGAAAAGCTAGGTATCCTTCATAAGGTAGACCAAAACCAAAAAATGAAACTGTGGTGTAGTGGCGCCCTCTGTGGAGCGCCCGCGCACTGTGTGCGTTTTTGTTGCATTAGGTTGTAACTAGATGTCGTTGCGGTGGGACGCACGTGATGCTAATGCTCCAATCACGTGCGTATGCGTGTCTGGTGGTGCCGTTGTGATGTGAAAAAATGATTCTTTGTCTGGGATTGTAACAGCGAGGTCGCACTCTTTCTTGCGGGCTTGTGCGTGGGCCGGCACCTTGTGCCTTCGCTCCCGTCGCTGCCGAGGCCGCTCGCCGTCGCCCACGACACAACACTCGCCAAGGAGTTAGGTTTCGCTCTGTCCACATTGTGCACCATTGTAGGCTAGCGTGAGCATATAATGAAGAATATGCAACGTTTCAGAGTCAACGCCAAGAAAGCAAAAACTGCTCATGTGTACCTCGAAGAAATTCTGCTGACATTGTTCAAGGAGGTGACAGCAGCTGGAGTAAACGTCGACGGCAAGGTGCCGCACGAGAACGGCAGAGATGTCGCCCTCTCCCTTGGTGTGAATAACTTCCAAGCCTCCAGTGGTTCAGTCCACCGGCTTAAGGTGAGGCAAAGACTTGTCTACAAGTCTGTGAGCTACAAAGGAACAAAAGATGGATGAAGCCGTCGTGCACGACTGGACGGGGACCACGCTGCCTTCACTCATCATTGGGTACGAGCCACGTGATGTGTTGGAATACGGATGAAGCCGGCCTGTTCTACAATTTGCAGCCTGAGAAGAGCCTGCCTTTTAAGGGCAAAGCCTGCCAAGGCGGCCAAAAAAGAAAGCAGCGTGTTACTGTTTCGCTTGGCTCCAATTCTGATGGTTTAGAAAAGGTACAACTGACAGTTATTGGTTGCTACCTGAAGCGTCGCTGCTTTGAAATGGCCGGCTATTTGCCTCGAATTTACGAGGCCAACCGCAAGGCCTGGATGACATCTGCCTTGTTCGCAGAGTTCTCAACATACCTTGACCGAAAAATTGGCAGCCCGAACAGAAAAATCTGTTTAATTATGGATTGGTGCGCCACCCACCCAAAAGATGCCACCCTCTAAAATGTTAAGCTCGTCTTCTTACGACGACCCGTTTACAACTGCTGGATGTGGAATGCGAAATATCACTCCAAGAGCCTCTTGGGGCGTTGCCTCCTAGCAAAGCCAGAGCAGAAAGATGTCCTAGATTACCATCCTAGATGCGATCCACTTCACCGCAATGAGTTGGGATTGTGTCTTGCCGACTACGATGGCAAACTGTTTCGTGAAGTGTGGCTTTGGCAAGCCATCTGAAGAGCAGACGCAACAGCCAGCACTTGAGATTGACAGCTGGCGCGAGCTCGCGGTTACTTCATGCGAAGAGCAAGACTTTGTCAGCGCCGACGACGACCTTGCGACATGGTGTGCATACCGTATTTACACGATCGTAGGTCGAACCCTTTTTTCAAATTTGACAATCCAATGTTGGGGGGTCGACTTAGAATCGAAGTCGAACCGTCTACCGCTAGCACCGGCAAGAGAAACGAGAAATCGGGGGTGCTACGAGGTGGGGACAGCTTTGCACCCTCGTTCCCATAATTATGGTCTAAACTATGAACAGCATGGGGCGTCTTCTGCTCGTGAAAATGCGCCGCACTGACGCTGCCGCGAATACCACCCGCATGCTGCGCGCTACGTGATCGGCGGTGGCAACATGGCGGCACCATTCGTGAAGAGGTGCGCGTAGCTCCAGCGACCGCTTCTAACCGCTCTCTAAGATATCCCTGAAGGCACAAACGAAGACGTTTGTGCAGGAAAGGAGCTGATAATGTGGTCAAAAACGGCACTATAAAGCATTATCCGCACCGCTAGGGAAAGCGCCAATCAAATACCCGTCACCGTGGTAAGCCTAAACATCTCCCAAGCGCTATCAAACTTCCACCATGAAGAGTGCCCATCGTCAGGATCCTCCCGCTGCCGCGCTTGGCGCGCGTTTTACCGAGGTAGAACTGGTAGAATTTAAAAGCAGTAGAAGGTGCCGCGCGCGCGGAATTGTCGCCACGGGCGTGAAAAAGTCGCCCGCGCAACGCCGACACGCACGAATCGCGTGCAAAATCGCGTCAAGAAGTGTTTTATTTAACTCTAATAAACAAAATGAGTATTAGCGAATCCCTTGATTCAATGCGCGGTGCTAACGTAGCCCATATCATATCACATTGTTCAGTACACTTCCGAACGCGTTGGTGAGAGGTTAGTCGCTCAAAAGTAAATCGCGCGCGGCCACTTCCGTCAGCCGCCATGTTGTTTGTTTTGGTATCACGGCAGTGGCCGCTGCCGGTTGCTTCGATGGTTGTCATCTCGCAACGAATGTGTTCTTCCCGGTCAACCCACAGCGAATTGTTATACTGGGTGCTTATACAAAAGCTTTTCTTTCTTAACATCTACCGCGAATACCGCGAGCGCACGGCACTTGCGGGAGCATCAATCATTGATGTAAGAGCCGCGGTGTGGGTTGACGGAAGAGCTTCTCTTTATGCGTGGCCTCCGTAATCTGCTGCCAGCAGCAAATTGCGGAAGCCATGCTTTGTAATACAATTTTCTAGGCGGCGCTCACATTTTTTTTTTTTAGAGATACAATTTTTGGGGGTCGACCTACATTCGAGTCGACTTACAATCGTGTAAATACGGTACCGTGGAGGACATTGCAGGAGAGATATCCACACAGCCCGACAGGCCCAGCAATGAAAACGATGGCGACTGTGGCAGAAGCCACGATGGGCCACCCACAACAGCTAAAACGGACTTGGCACTCAACGTGCTGAGCGCCAAGTGGCAGGCAAAAAGATTCATGAAGTTACTTGCCCACAATTTTACGCCTTCCAGAAGTCGATCGTTGAAGAATCTTTGTAAAAAAAAACAGTCTGATATAAGAAATTTTTTCTCCCACAAAAAGATTTGTTTATCTTTCATTCCATGTATGTTTTGATGATATGAATATTTTTGCGTGACCCCATGAAATTTGTATCACTGAGCTTTTGCTCTATTGCAATGGAAACCAAGTCATCCACATGGTAAAAAAGCGCAATAAAACGAGGACAGAAGAAAAAAGCGGTGACACGGGACGAGCGCTAGCTCGTCCCGTGTCATCCGCTCATCCGTGTCATCCGCTCGCCAAGTCATCCGCCTGGAAGCCCACAATTATGGGATGTGACTGTAATGGGACCTTGCACAACAACTGCAGAGGACATTAGACTGTGGGTAGCTTGCCAGAACGAATTACAATACACCGTGATTTCATGTTTTCTTTTTTGCGACCTACTAGAAATGATTTCCTTTTCGCGAATTCTTATGCTCATATAACGAGTGTCCCCAGAAAACACAAGATATGCATAGCGCGGTGGCACACAACATTGTTCTTGGGAAAACTTCCCACATTCTTCTGGAATTTTCGAGTTTTCTTTTTTTTTTTTACCACTCTACCCTTGGAAGTGGTGAAACACGACATCTGCAGCATCCCTCCATATTTCTCATACTACTTCCTTCAATTCCAGAGCGTTTTCACAACAGTTACTGCCACCTCAGCCTTTGGCAGCAGTGTAGAGAAAACTGTCTACATGTTTTTATTTTTACACAATGAATCTTTCCAGAATATCTCGTCAGCTTGGCTAGGGCACAGTTCTTGAAAATGCGCAAGTTTTTCTGCAACCATACACCAAAAATAAATGAATGTCCTTTACTGTGCCTACATAGAAGCAAATGCTGTCTGACAAAAGTTTCAGGAAATTACCGCAAATAATGTTCACCACTCAAACAGCAGCAAACTCAAAATACTTTGCCTTGGCTTTTTTTTTTTTCAACCGGAAGTTTAAAGAAAAAACTGGCATTGAGTGCAAGCAAGTAAATAGTTTCCCTGGTACGATGACCTAACCATAAATTACCTAATTTACGCATGGCACAAAGTGATCACACTATCCAAATTCGATATATTCCATGGTCCACGGTTTGATAGAGCTTTGTACGTTTCGTATGCAACTGATACTTTTAAGTGATTCCCAATAACAATATCAGAGGCTTTGGCGTTACCAAATTTCCACGAGATGAAGTTTCATTGGAAGTTTGCCCTACTTGTGCTGACACCACCGATGGTCTTGCAGACGCCTCAGGCAGAAGACTCCAAGACGAGTAAGTGGCTTACCGCAAACCCCGAACGCCCGCTTTCAGCTTCGCCAAGCTACCAGAAGGCCTGCACAGCAGTTAACCAACACAGATATAACGATGTCACAAAAGAGGAAAAAGAATCAATGTCTGCTTTTTTAGAACCAAATGAGATCTGAATAAGCTCAGTTTTCCTGCAAAATTAAATGCCAAATGAGTAGTAAAACAGCCCTGCTGAAGAGAGACCACACAAAAAAAAGGGATGCCCCCCAAATATTTCGTTCTGGATGCCCTTAACACACGCCCGGTGCTTACCGAGGTCAGCAACATATCTCAAACGCCAGCTGCAGTCAAATTTCTGCCAATGTAAAAACAATGTCATCTAATAGTACACATAAAAAGAGTGCTAACTGTAAAACACTGTTTCAAACAGTCATCTGCGCCATGCTCCGCCACATGTCAAGCAACTCGCGTACAAATCCCTTGTTCTTTTCAAACTTCAATACGCATGCGCCATCTGGAACCCACACCAAATATATCTCATCAACGCACTTGAATCTGTTCAAAACTGTGCTACCAGGTTCATCCATTCGGCATACTCCTACGATATCAGCATTTCATCTTTAAAATCCCAATCGGTAATGGAGCCTCTTTCTTTTCGACGTCGCATCGCCACCCTTTCTCTCTTTCATAGATTCTGTTATTCTTCACTCAACTGCGCAACTTACATCACCCCACCGACGTACATACCTCATTGCACCGGTCATACACTTCAAGTTTCAGGTCACCGCACCACCACCTTCGCTGCCTTTTTTTTTTTCCCGCGCGGCTAAGGACTGGAACGGCCTTCCCCACCGTATCGCCGCCATCACCAGCCTGTCTTCTTTCAGCGCCGAAGTAACGGCTCACCTGTCCTGTTAATTTTTTTTGTGGCCACAAATTACTATTTCCTCTGCTCACACCACCCCTTATGTAATATCCCCATTTGGGGGTCCTTAAGAAAAATAAAATGAAATGAAACACTGCCTACACAAATGGCTCGTGAAAATTTGCACTTTCAAAACGGAAACTAGGAAAAGAAAGGAGGCCATTACCAGCAGCCAGACGTGACGTAGGTGATGGTGTGGAGCCTCTGCTCACAGGAGCCTCCAAATGCCCGTAGTAGTGTCACGTTTCGCATTGTTATTTCCACCAAAGAACTTCCACTAATCTCGCCGAGCTAATTCAAGTAGGTGCAATTCCGACTTCACGGTACTATCAACCAAATTGAAGTAGACTGTCAGCAGTTACTTTTCCCTTCGAATACGTGCCGGAGTGGCAATCCTTGACATTGCAAGCAAAAAAGCAGGTCCGGATTAACAAAACCGTTTCTTCGTATGATACTGGATAGCAGCTTTCGTTAGCCAGCACCCTGTAGTTCATTAAAAAAAATGCAGTTTATTGTTTAGAAGATAAGCAGTTTCCTTAGCTCTTGCACTTCGAGAATACGACCGCCGATCTTTGCGTGGATGTATTTGTTACCACGAGCAAGGCTGGTTTTGGTTCAGTTAGAGCGAGAAAAGAGTAGCACAAAGGTTTATACCAATGCGTAGAACACCTCAACCTAGGTCTACAGGTTTTGGACATGTCTAAGGGGTGGGGGTGGTGTTGGGCCAGCCCAGATACAGCAAACATTGCCCACAGGAATGCAAGTAGTCAAAGATTTATAAAAGATGCCTTTTTTCTGTGACAGATGCTATAGGAACGGTCAACGGACATGCAAGTGCTGCTTTCACACTACTTTTATGAGAAAAGATATTATTTTCGAATAAAAACCTTCTACTAACATTCCGCAGCATCGCAAGCGCGTGCATAGTTTCTTCTGGTCTCTCTTATTGCATTGAAAGATGGCGGATATTGCTACCTATGCAGCTAGTTTAAAAACGTGATGCCAACGGCGGTACAGAGCTTGAAAATGACACAACCTAACTAAACCACAACCGAGAAACATTACTGGCAGATTGTAGATGTGCCTCTGTGGTTCCATTTCATTGTATCACATGGATGCTCATGCTCAGCACTTTAACTGTTTTTTGTAGCACTGGCCTATTATATTACATTGCCCCTCCACATATCTCACTTCAGTGTGACATTTGAAAGCTTCCAAATACTTTGTAGTCTGGCCTCGCGGTGCGCTGTTCGACGGGTCGATGCGTCCGCTATCCATAAAGATGACGGGTAAACATTGGAAGCCTTAAAAGAAAAATTTCAGTTAAGGATAAATAAAAAACAGGAAAAGGTTACAATTTGGAAAAAGAAAGGTTCCTTCCTCTGGTTAGCTCTGTAAAAAAAAAAAAAGTAGTGCTGTCTTGAGGGCTGGCAACGGCAGACTGGTGGCCTCCGGCCCCAGGTGTGGCACGGTTCTGTATAACGCAACTCAACACCTCGCCGGGGTTGCAGGACAGTGGGAGAAACAAGCTGAACTCCTTTTCCGGCTGTCCCCGGCTCAGCGAGGGAAGGAGAAGCGCACACACACAAGCACAAGAACAAACACACAACACACTTGTTTCAACCTCCAAGGGACACCGGCTGACTCAGAGTTCAGAGTTCGTGGCTCCTCTCTGCGCGTCGATGAATGTAAGGAGAACACTCTGCATTTTCTTACTTAAGGAAGCGTCTTTCCTGGCTGTAATGGAGCTGAATTTTTTTCGTTTAAAAAAAGCATTACTTCAAATTGAACAATGTCGTATTTTTTCTTCATGGACCCTTTCAACCTCTCAAAATTCGTTTACACGCACAACCGTTCCTCTCAGAAGCCAGGAAATTTGTGAACACAGACCTGTACCGTGGGCACCTCGCTGCCGTGACATTACACCACATCCCTGGGGACGAGGTGCTGAAATGCCCATCTTCCACAGGTCACCTCGTTCACGTCCAACGTCGCGCCTCCGGAGCGTGGCACGACCAACAGGCGCTTGTTGCTGCTTTGCTCCTGCGATACAAGCACACCAACACTGCAGCCGCCAGCTCCGGTCGGCAGAGGAAACACCTTGTTCGTGCTGTCCCAGAGTTTCCTACTAATATGCGGCCACCGTGGCCTGTATTCAAATTTGCGAGCGGCGGCGTACTTCATTTACGCTGTTGCCAAAGTAAACACGTGAAAAAGTCAACCTTTTCAGTGCCTAACACCACGCCCCCCCCCCCCCCCCCCCCCCCCCCAGTTGCCATGTCATGACGCTGAACGAACCACAACAGCGTGATAATAAACACGTGTGCTGTCCGCCCCACACTGACAACGCGTCGTCATTTGTTCGCGAACGCAGGGCGACCACATGGCTCTACACTTACTTGATTGCCAAGAAAAGCGCGCAAACATTTTCAAATCCGGTAGTCGCCTGAAACGCCTTTGTTACGACACGAGGGAACGCCGACACAAGGACCTCACCCGTCCCGGTCATCACGTAGCCTCCGTTTCCCGGACGCTGTCAACACCTAACAAAGCCTAGGAGATAAGTTATCTTAACTAATAAAGAAATAATGGGAGACGATATGAACGTATCGACTCATATTGATAGTTAATGGACTTTTTTTTGTTGAGCTCGCGACCTGCGCAGCCACTCCACGGCGACGACATCGAAGAAATGATTCGGCGTGGATTGGATTGAGACTTTGCTATAATTTTCGGACAAAAGACTAGCGGATTTTTACCTTAAAGACAAAATAAGTAACGTTGCCTGTCATTTTTGTTACAAATTTAAAAACTAGTGCAAGTTATTGAAACAAAAATTAATACGAATGTGAAAAGCGCGGCCAGCCAATCAACAATCGACTTGTTTCTTTTTTGTTGTCAGTGTTTGAGCTTTTGAGATCAGCGTTGTGTGCAGTGCTGCCACTGCTACTGATTTATCAGTAGATCTGCTGTTGTTGTTCAATTTCTGCTGATTTAGTGATAAGAGTGCAAAATCTACTGATTTTTTGGCTTTCTGCACATCAGGTTACCGAAAGCTACCACAATTTTGACTTCAGCTCGAGTTAATCGGGCGTCGCCATTTTTCCGAGAACCTATTCTGATTGGCTTTTCGTCAAGAACTGAAAGCCACCCCAAAAAAGAATTGGCTCCAATCCACGCTGGAAGGTGGTTGGAAAGCAAAGCTTTAAACGACACCAGCAGCCATTGCCCATGAGAAGTCACTTTAATTCACACAGGTGGCTCTACAAAGAGTGAAAGCAGAGATTTTGCCAGCCATTACTTTGAATTCGCGGGGGCGGCGGCGGCGTCCCGAACGCAACAGCATCGTCGGCCACGGCCGGCGGTCTAGAGCGGCGGACGCCGCCACCTCGCCGCTGTAGCACGGCCGTGAGGCGGGAGAAACAAAACGGAGAGGAGCGTCTTTCGGAGGGTGAGACAGCGGAACCTAGCCATCCTTTTGTGCTAGCTTGTGGCTACACCACCGCGCGACACAAGCGCAGACACCGAAACGATTCGGCGTGTGAGCTTAGTGATTCCCATTTATACTTATTTAAGCAAGTTATTTCAGTAAGTTTTAGAATTGCGAGAGAGCTGCGGGAACTTTTATAATCTCTATTTATCAGAACCAGTTTCTCCTTTTGCCTTTTGTAATACCTCTTAAAACAATAGGTATTCACCAATTTAGAAAACGGGGTCCCATTCGTGGCAAGCTGTGGGCAAAAGGTAGCGTTTCTCTTGCGGCCAGACGTCCGTATGTGGTTCCCGCCCTGCAAACCAATCGTTAAAGTATGTTTGCCGCACGGCCACTTAATCCAGTGGGGTGCGGGTTACCCTGGTGGTGCTGTCGAACAAGTTAATCAAGCCGTGCAAAGGCAGCGCGCAATGGACGCGAAGCTGCGCCAAAATAGGCCCAAAAACAACCGTCGCTAAAGCAGACGACAAAGCCGTACCGCCGACGCCGCTGCCAGCGAGCAGGCACTTTCGCGCGGGGAACGCTGGGTAAATTCGCCGTGCCATCTACAGTGTGCTCCGTGGATGAACCCCCCTCCCCCCGCCGCCACCTCCGCCGCGATGGGAGTTTGTTGTCCCGCACACCATGAAAGAACCGTTGGCTGGCAGAGCTAAAAAGTTTTTCTTTAAAAATGTAGTTTCCGATACGATTTCATTGCGAACCCCTCAAAATTCAGTAGGAACGAAGCAAATGCGTGTTTTATTGTAACAATGTAATTAACATAAGGGGTATAAATAAAGGGTATAAGGGGTATTCCGGTCAGTTTAATGAAACTCACCGGAATTAACCTAATAAAAACCGACGACAGTACCCGCAGTACACAGTTCAGCTGTTTGCGACGCCGACGCGCACAGAGCATATAGTACCCAAAAAGAAATAAAAATAAAAGCACCATAGTTGCATATGCGTATCTTCCCCCCACGCGGCGCCACCATACGCGTGCGCGTGCACGAATTGGCTAACGAGCGTTAACAAAGAAGTTTGAAATGGAAAGTTGCTCTTTCTTACTTGTTTTGAATAGAAAAATCTGCTGATTTCTGCTGAATTTTGAGCCAAATTTTAATGATTTCTGCTGATTTTTCAAGCAAAAATCTACTACTTCTTTTTCTTTGCCTGTGGCAGCACTGGTTGTGTGCGCGCACATGAGTTTGGATGGTTTCAAACTTGCGTTTTTCTACGGTCGCGTCTCGGATCATAATCTCCACGCCTGTGAGACTGTGCACATGACTGGTAAGACGCCAGAACGCTTCCACTCATTACACGCTATTGCGTGATTTCGACGTAGTGTGGTCGCCGACGGAGTACAAGCGGTGCAGTTAGTTTAGGTGCACGCGACAAACGCCGTGTTGTCGCGCGCTGATTTTTTTAACAGAGTGGTAACACCTGTTGAAACAATCACGAGGTATCACTGAATTAAGCTAAATACCGGTAGTTAAGTTGTTAAACAACCGGTACATTCAGGGAGTGGGAAATCAATTATGATAGCGTGTCGTCCTTCCGGGGCTGCATGTTTGGCTCAATGCGAAAACGGCTATCGGCCTGCAAAAATTCTCAAAGTTGAGGACGATGCAACGGGCCCGAAAGTCAAGTGCACGCCGTGAAACCACCGGCGAAAACGCCTGCCGTGTGCTCGGGAGCTGTTGCTGCTCACATTGGCTGGATAAAATTAGCGCGTCTTTTGAACCAGCTTCGTGAGCTCGTCCGTTGCAATTTTGGCCGATCTGACCACACGGCGGTGGTTGAAAGGACTTTAATATGAGCATGCCAACAAACATTTTGCAGTCCTAGGTGCGCTAATTTAAATCTGTTAAACGCAGATATAAATTTGACGGTTGTAACGATGAAATTAGACCGTTTGGCAAAGCGCTCAGCAATAATGGTTTGTGAACTGCGAAGTAGCAGGAGTAAATATTCCCAATTTTTCGGCTATGCCTACTCGTTCCTGTATGCACAATATGACAGCCATCATGAAATTCTTAATCAGGGTACATTAGGCTATTTTGTGGAAGGATTTAAAACTGCAGCTAGCAAAATTTTTGGAAAGCTGGTGATTTGACAACTTCAGTGCTAGGCCTGGCACAACAGAAGCATTTAGATTTGTTGATAGGCTAGTTTGTCTGATACTTCAAACGCCGTGAGAATTGCGCATAAGGGTAACACACAGAAAGAAGGACTGCAGGACGCGCTCGTCCTGTTGTCCTTCTTTCAGTGTGTCATCCTTCTGCGCAATTCTCATGGCTTTTCAAGAAGCATTTATATCATGTATTAATGTCCAACTTCAAGTACGGTTGTATCTTAATGTAATTCACAACACACAATTTCAAAACACTGAAAGTCGCATCAATGATTCCTTCCCCCAGTTTTTCTGAAGGTAGAAGGGAACTAAACTTTCTTTTTTTAGCGTCATCTCAAACGTGGCGTGTGCTCTCTCAGTTCTGATTAATGCTGACAAAATTGTACAGTTTACTAAGCCACAAAGTCAGTTTCTTCAATATGCAGCAAAAAAGATACTTTTGCAACACTAATGACACAAAAAAAATTGAGACATCAGGGTCTTCTTAGATTCCAACCGTGACATGTTTGTTTTACTCCAAACTTGTTAGGTGCTCTATATTTACTTTCGATCTGCGTTTACACGTTTCTTTGTTGCAATATTTCACTAAAACAGTACAATGTTTTCAATGGTTTGCACAATTTGTTTGTAATGCTGCCAGTAATAACTTTTGGGCCACCCTAAACTTTCAGAAAACAAGCATTTACCCGCCGTGGTGGCTCAGTGGCTAAGGCGTTGCGCTTCTGAGCACGAGGTCGCGGGTTCGATTCCTGGCTGCGGCGGCCGCTTTTCTGATGGAGGCGAAAAGCAAAAATGCCCGTGGGTTCGAGATTTCGGCGCACGTTAAAGATCCCCAGGTGGTCAAAATTAATCCGGAGCCCTCCACTACGGCGCGCCTCATTGCCTGCGTTGCGTCAGTGTGTTAAACCCTACAATCAATCAATCAGAAACAAGCATTTGATTCAAGTTTGAATCCCTCTCACATGAAACGTGTTGGCAAGTAATTGTATAAAATAATTTTGTGCCAGGAAACAGTTGCTGTGAGACAGCCTACGTGTTGTCATTTATAAGTATTGTTACAGGTGACAGCTGGTAGTTTCATTGACAACGGGCATAGAAGGGTACACATTTTGCCATACGAAAGTGAGCCATGTCAGGATTGGGGGGATGGTGTGGCCGTTTAGTGCCTGCTGCCCTGTTCAAGCCACGCAACAGACAATATCAACTGAAGTCAAAATTACCTATCCACGGTTTTCGCATCAAGAGGGCAGCTGCTTTATTTCAGTCCGAGAACACGCGCTGAACTACAACGCATAAATTACGTTTAGTTCGAAGGTTCAGTCTGCTTGCCCCTTGCCGTAGTAGAATGCTATCAACTAAATTAGGCTACGGGATTTGAATTGTAAGTCAAGGTAAACTTTTAGAAGCTTGTTCCGCAGTGCAACTTTAGGTGAGTAATATTTGTAGCTATGTTGTTACCCCTGGCTTACCTGCTTAAATTGGCGTGTTAAAACAATTTTCTTAGCTTCCGTTTGTCTTGTGAACTTGACGTTATTAGCAAGGCTCGCAAGTTTGCATCAGCAGCAAATTCTTACGAATATTGAATGATTTGCAATGATGAAACGATTTGAATTTAACTGAAGGCAAACTTTCAGTTACTCTTTTGTTATGTAATTTAGAGAAATAATTGGTATGATTGTTTTCTAAGCTCTAGATTAGAGGATGAAATTCGCACACTATACAAATTTCTATAACATCTGGTTGGCTGTAGTGAACTCGAGATTACTGGCAATGTTTGCATGTTCACATCAGCTTATGAAAATGTTTTTTTCTGTTTCAGTGGCTCATAAGAGAACTTTGCAGCATGATTCCCGAGGCAGAAATTGTGGGCTTCGCTCAGGAGCAACCATGCCTGGACACCGAGGTACAGTCTGCAGCTGTGCAGAAGTTTATGACCTCGCTGAAAGCTCGTGGCGTCGACCTCTTGATGCCTTGCGACCAGACTGTGAACGCATCGGTGTCTGGCTGCTGGATCGCATCGCAAGTGGCCGTTCTCAACTCCGTTCTGGAGAGCATCTCCCTCGAGCTCCGAGAGTCCAGCACAGGTGCCTTGTCTCTGATTAACGTTGCTCCGAGCGACATGGGCGACTGCCGCCCCGACAGTGCACTCAGCGACGCCGCCTTCCTCACATCCTGGATCCTCAATCGGCACCGCTGTCTCCGCACCGTGAATTTGGACGGGGAAGCGGACCTGTTCGAGTGTGCACCATCGGCCGTCGCCAACGCACTAGCCTCCAATCAAAGTGTCACGGAAGTGAGGCTTGGCCTCAGCCGCTCTGCTATAAGGACCAAAGCTTTTTCAGTCCTCGTTGGAGCACTGCCACACATGGGAGGTTTGAAGAGGCTGGAGTTGGTCGGCCAAGTCGAGTCTAGTGCCGTGACGGGCATCTGCTCCACATTAAAGATTGGCCGGCTCACCTCTCTGTTGATCGAAAGATTCCCAGAAAACAAGAAGGCTGCTGCTAAGATTTCGCGGGCTCTGCTGGCGTCTGCAAGCCTGACTTCACTCATCATTTCGCGCGGTGCCACGAACTTGCCGAGACTGGTGCCACTGTTGAAGACAAACACAGCGCTGCGGACGCTATCACTGACTGTGGTGTCGGGAGAACTCGTCGGTGAAGTTCTGAGCTGCCTCGCGCACAACACTGCCATCGAGGAACTGTGCCTTTCCGATGCCCCTCTGGAGGACTACCCGGTGCCGACTGCGCCGATCTACGAGTTTGCCGCGAACCGGAGCGTCAAGGTTCTAAGGTTCCGGAACATTGAACTTTGCGAAGAGGGTGCCATGGCCTTTGCCGAGCTGCTCCGAGACAACACAACCCTGGAGGAAGTGGAGTTCTCCGGCTGCCGTGTGGGGGACTTTGGCACCAATGCTCTCGCAGACGCCATGGCAGTCAACAGCACGCTGAGTGCACTCTGCTTAGAGCATAGTCAGATAAGTGAGCAAGTTGTGGAGAGATTTCTCAGAGTCATGTCGCATAACAAAAGTCTAGAAAAGGTGAACCTGGGAATTGTAGCTCTGCCCGAAGACTGGGCCCTGCCCGCAGACTTCGATTTTTCCAGAGTCTGCGGCCGCCTCGAAGTGACTTGGAACGGCTGGGGGCTTGAACAGATAGCCAAGTGCTTGAGCAGGCAGACACCAGATGGACAATCCGAGGGGAACGAGAAAATGAAGCGGCTTCGACTTTGCTGGACCCGGCGAGTGCTCATGGACTCTATTCATCGTGTTCTAGATGCGGCTTCTATTTTTGTTGTCGAGCTCACCATCGGCAGTGAGCACTCGGACGAAAAAGGTTTTGGGGAAGCGATTTCGGCGCTGTTAATTTCGACGCGGTTTTTGAAGAAGTTGGTCATCAAGGAAGTGACCCACAAAGGTCCCGTCATACCTGCTGTTTTGGGTGCCCTAGCGCAAAACCACACTGTGTGCTCAGCTCAATTTTCTGGCAGCCTTCGCACCGCCCAAGTCGTGAAGCCTTTGATAGCTTTGCTAAAGGTCAACAAAACGCTGCATTCAATCGCTTTTCGCGCTTTCTTTCTCGATGGAAAACCCCTTGCACGTTTTGTCAAAGGCATTCAGGGCAATGAAGTGCTGACGGACTTGTCTTTCCAGTACGAGCCTGATAGAGAAAGCATGCGACCAGTGTGGGAGATCTTGTGGAGGAACAGGGGTCTGCTGACCAGAGCCGTCAGCTTTGCCTTGGGAAGGGAAAATGGGATTGAGTCCACAGAAGCATTCCGCAAGCTTGCTGGCAGAGCTTCTCTACTCGATGCGCTTACCGAGGCTACGGGTAAAACTGTGGCTGACTGTGAACAGATTGTGAGCCATGCTTTGGGACAACTTCAAAAAACTTTGTAGGCTGGAACCTCTACTGGTGACCAGCTTGTCTCGTGCACTAGTCTAAAAGTGGGTGATTTGGTAGTCATGAGGTGATGCTGTTTTACGGTTCAGTTTCTTTTTCGTTGGCTCGGAGCTTCGGTGCCGATGCAAGCAGATCTCAATACATAGGAGGACAGCTTCATGGAATATGCTTGGAATTGATTCAGGGGTGGCTGAAATCTGAGCACATGGAAAGTGCAATGGAAACCAGTTTCTTTATCACTAATGCATACCTGCCAGGTTTCATTATCTGGGAGACTTCCGGATTTTGGTGGTTTTGTACGATTTGTACGGTCGAAACAAAAATCTCCCGAATACACACCCGTGTTTGGCCAAACCTTTCTCCCAGTCTAGCCACATTGCGCTGGAGCTACCTGACAACCCAATTGCATCCTACACCACTGGGCATCGTAATAACTTGTAAAGCATAGTTGGCAATGCGTGCAAGTTGAACTGGTCAGTACCACAGAAACGCTGAATGCGAGAGGCAGTTCAGCATGGTAAAAGAAAATTGCCCCCAGTTCCGAGCATCAAGTTCTGGCACAATCCGAGCTCAGTCGCGTTCTTTTGGCGAAGTGTAGCAGGAACGAACATTGTTATGCTTGACAGTATTCCCAGGGCTTCTTGAAAAAGGCAGCGTCAGCCACATCGAAGATTTAGCAGCTGACCAGTCGTGTAGCTCGTTAGTAGTTTAGACGAAGCAGTTCAGCCCCTACTCTGTTGTAACTAAATTAGAAATGCATGTAAATGTAAATCATTGCATTCTGTTGCTACTAATTTTTGTATCCCTCCTCCTCTGCCTCCCCCCCGCCCCTCCGGGACATCTCCCTAATGCCATCTCGGCGAACCTGGCAGGTATGCTAATGTGTCACTTGGGGTAGGCATTGCAAAATTTGCAAATGTTTTTTATACGGGACGTTATTTAAAGAAGTTGGAAACTATTTTGAACAGCAATTTTCAATGCAGCTCGAAGTTACGTAATTTCAAACTGGCAGTTTCTTGCAACTTGCTGTTATTGTAGTTTTCAAAAACAGTTATCAGTTTTGAAATACTCACCTAAAACCTTGATGCCACATACATTATTTTTGGTCTCATATTTAAGTATTATTGCCAAAGCATAAGCACGAACAGTTTTGTGTGGTGATTGTTGTTTCTAACAATATGTGTCATAAGTGTGTTTGTTATGTGCATCATTTATGTGTGTCATCATAAATCATAAGTGACTGGCATTCAATTTCATGATATCAGGTAGGAATCAAGGCCTGGAATAGTTTAATTGTGTCTTGTGTTTTGGTTAGCACATTTTGTTTTGTTTTCTGACTGTGGCTAGCACGTGTCACCAAATAAAATTCTTAATAATCTTATATTTCTCAGAAACTTCACCAGATATGAGAAGTTAGTCATGGAACCTTTCTAGAGCATACAGTACATGAAACCAGGATACAGTGAATTGATCAGTTGCGCTGCTGGCACCTCGCTAATAAAAATTACACGAGTGCCAGTTGCGCTAGTTTTAGTTGTGTGTCCTTGCCTGCCTTGAGCTTTGCTTTCAAAGGCTGAAGGGGGGAGAAAAGTTGAGATTGGGTGGTTTCACAACCAACGTTTCGTTGCGGCGCTCAAAACATTAATGTGTCGTCCTTGTTTAATGGCGCAAGGCCAACATGGGCAAAGAGCGCCAAATGCAAAGTTATTTGATGAGGAGGGAAACCGATTAAAATCACTTTATGACTATGAGCACGGCTGGTGTAAAGGGCCAGGGTGAAGAACATCAGTGGTTAAGAATTAAATAAGGTGGCTGGTGTATAGGACCAGGGGTAAAATTACGGGTGGTATGAGATGAGTTGTAAGAAATGAACTTCAGATAGGAACTTAAAGGTGCGCTGAACAGAGAACATGGCATCATCTCCTAAGAAGTATGATGGCTGTGGTGGAATGTGTAGTGTGTGTAGTTGTGGGAAGTGTTTGTGTCGTGTAATGTCGAGTGCCTTACATTGTATGAGGATGTGGGCCTCTCCGCACCTGCTGCACAGAGGTCTTGGAGATCCAGTGAGCAGGTGCGAGTGCGTTGCATGTGTGTGCCCTATCCGTAATCTAGCCAAGACAACTTCAGTGTATCTATTTTGTGTGTCGGTGGTGTATGGTCCTAAGAGGTTTTATTACGTGTAACTTGTCTGTTTGTTCGCTCCAGTGTGTTTGCCATGTTTTTCGAAGTTGTTGTCTGATGTGTGGTTTCACGTCGGTGTAGGGTAATGTGGTTATGTCTACTGTATTCAAGAGTAGCAGCAGCAGCCATTCGATCCGCTGCTTCATTCCCGGCTATACCACAGTGGCCAGGGACCCAGCAAAGGACGAGTTCAAATTTGTGGACATACACAGACAATACCTTTGATGATAAGATTTACGTAATTTTTTGAAGACTTTGTTGACGACAATACCCGCACAACACTGAGAGAATCTGTATATATAATGGATTGATGGATGTGGCTTTGAAGGATATGATTAACAACCAGTAGTTGTGGGGAGCGCTTGGCACGACACCTTCTGGTCTAGGGGGTGTCGCCCGGAGCCCCTCGCCATGGGCTCACTTCCCTCGCCCTCCTCGCCTTCCGTGCGGCCACCGGGGCCGCGAGACTTGGGGACGTCAGGGCCCGAGGGATGGCGCTGGCGGACACGGGGCAGCGGGAAGAGAGGTGAAGGAGCGGGCGGTGGTGCTGATGAACCGCGCGCGGGGCTGGGGAGACTCGGACTGGGGACGCGCAGAGCGTTTTTGGTGTGTGCGTGTGTATTCCCGGACGAGGATGTAAGTAAAGAGTTCTTTCACGCAACCGCAGTGTGCCTCATTCCTTGGCATGCCGTAGAGAGCAGGCCCACAAAGTACACCATAAGCCTCTGCCGTAAAGATATTTGTATTACTGTTAAGAGTTCTAGTGACACTAGGGCCGGGCCCATGCGCCGCGCAGGACACCGAGGTGGAAGTTTTAGAGGCGTCCGTATAAAATTCAGAACATTGGTACTTCTGCTGCAAATACAAGAAGTGCTGCAGAATTGCACATGTGGGAGCTCGGTTTTTATATACATGTGTGAAAGATGTGTCGCATGATACAGGGCGGAGATGCCATGGTGCTATAAAATGTTAGAGAACTTTGGATTGTATCTAAAAAGGACACAGCAAGCTCTGACGCTTCCTCTCTGACTCTGTAAGAGAAGGGAGCAAAGAATGGTGCGACTCTGTAAGAGAAGGGAGCAGAGAATGGTGTTCTATTTAAAATGAGTTCAGTCATGGATGTATCATGAAAAACTGATTTAAAAGGATTGTGTGGCATGGATGAAATTTTAAAAGCACAAAGGAGATCTGTGTATGCTCGCTGACGTTGTAGGTTCCATTTGTTGCATTCTACATACAGGCTTTCAACAGGACTAGTCCGGAAGGCGCCACACGCCAGGCGTAGCCCCAGATGGAGCCCTGGGTCCAGCATTCTGAGGGATGTTTTAGTGGCTGATCCATAGACAACACTACCATAGTCTAATCTTTAGTGTCATTGAGTTTAGTTACTACTGAAGGCAAGCTTTCCTGATCATCTCACATGGTTGATGAAATGTGATGTATCCTTGGTTGCAGCGTTTTTGATATTGCTTTTTTTATGCATTGTAATGCTGAGCTTGCTGATATGGTCGTGGCCTGAGGGATATGATTTGACAAATAATTTTGTTTCCTCGCAACGCTTCACCTTTGTATGTCCAGTTGCATTACCGTCTTGAAAATCCGAAGTTTGTCAGCAGACGTCCCTTCCTCCCTTTCTCTTTATGTGCCCATAGGCACTGCGCCCTGGCCCTGGAACAAGTCCATCGTCATCCAGAGCTGGTGGAAGGGGTGGCCAGGCTGGAGTCTGTTGACGAGGCACGGGCGGCGGCCATGGTGCGGGAAGGCTTCCGGACCATGGCCACCATGCCCGAGTTTGTGTGAGCCTCTGGCCTTGTAAAAGAGCTGCTCACGAGCCACACATGCAAAGATGTGCGCATGCGATTGGAGGTTCTGAACGAGCGCTGGTGGTGTGATGTGTTGGATGCCACTGCTCTTGCCGACACCATGCTCGTGGAGGAGGGCTGTTAGAGCGTGTATGCTGGACAACCGCTTGTGAATAAAGTTGAACCAAGATGCTAGAGACATCCTGCCAGTATTGCTTCCTTCTGTGGCTTGACAAAGTTTGGTTCTTGAAGCACAGTGTCATTGAAGGAATTGGTCGCCAAGACGCAGGTTCATTTGGTAAGAGGTCCAGCCGGGTGGGGGGGTTGAAGTTCTCGAAGAGAGTGGCCGAAGTGATGAACTGTGATCAAGGGAAGCAAAAAACTCAATATTGAACTATTTACATTAAAATACCGGGGTACACGAGGAATAAAAGAGAAACTTGCAAACTGCAGTTAGACTCAAGCTTCAGTGCATGCAAGTGAGTGCCTCATACTCCAAGCTTAACTCCTATGCTCCAAATGTACGGTGCACTAGGGTGCACGGTGCACTAGAGGGACTACGGCCGGGAATGTTCCCGCCACAGGATCCGTCTTGTTGCCCGGTACACAGCTGTATCCTTAACTTCTGTTGCGATCCTCAACTCCAAATGTACGTCACTTAAGGGCTCATAACTCCCAATCCCTTAGCTTCAGTAATCAACACCTAACGTTTTGCCAGTATCCGCATAGCTCGAATACTAAAAAAAAACTTCTTTTTGGCGATGTTTATACTTGGCCTTTCTGTATATCGAGTACGCCCCTCCAGCTTCTGTACCATATTTACACGATTGTGAGTCGACTCGAATGTAGGTCGACCCCAAAAAATTGCATCTCTCAAAAAAAAGTGACCGCCGCCTAGAAAATCGTATCGCAAAGAGAAGCGCTTCCGTCAACCCACATGGCGCCTTTACCATCAATGATCGATGCTCCCACAAGAGCCGTGCGCTCGCGGCATGCGCGGCAGATGTTAAAAAAGGAAAAGCTTTTCTATAAGCATCCGGAATAACCATGCGCTGTAGGTTGAGCGGGAAGAACACATTTGCTGAGAGATGACAACCATCGAAGCAATCGGCAGCGGCCACCAGAGTTACTCAGTCTATATCCAGTAACTCTGGCGGCCACTGCCGCGTGATACCGAAACAAACAACATGGCGGCTGACGGAAGCGGCCGCGCGCGATTTGCTTTTGAGCGACTAACCTCCCACCATCGCGTTCGGAAGTGTACTGAACAATGTGATATGATTTGGGCTACGTTAGCGCCGTGCATTGAATCAAGGGATTCGCTAATACTCATTTTGTTTATTAGAGACTAATAAAACGCTTGACACGTTTTTGCACGCGATTCGTGTGCGTCGGCGCTGCGCGGGCGACTTCTGCTTATACTGCTTTTAAGCGTTTTCAAGTTCTACCTCGATATGACGCGTGACGAGACCGGCAGTGGGAGGAGACTTGCCCCATTGGGGAGGCGCGCTCTTCATGGCGCCGCCGGAGATGTTTAGGCTTACCACGGTGACAGATATTTGATTTATTTGATTAGCGCTTTCTCCAACGGCGCGGATGATGCTTTATAGTGTCGTTTTCGACCACATTGTCAGCTCATTTCCTGCACAAACGTCTTCGTTTGTGCCTTCAGTGATCATATCTTAAAGAGCGGTAAGAAGCGGTCGCTACGCTCACCTCTTCGCGGCTGGTGACGCCGCCGATCGCGTAGCGCGCAGCATGTGGTGCGGTGTCAGCGCGGCGCATTTTCGCGAGCAGAAAACGCCCAATGCGGTTCACACTTTAGACCATAACCGCGGGAACGAGGGTGCAAAGCTGTCCCCACCTCGTAGCACCCCGGATTTCTCGTTTCTGTTGCCGTTCCTAGCGGTAGACGGTTCGATTTCGATTCTAAGTCGACCCCCCAACACTGGATTGTCTAATTTGAAAAAAAAGGGTCGACCTACAATCGTGTAAATACATATATGCGTAGGGAAGGGTCCCAAGTCGCACGGGAAGCAGTCGCCCACAGGCATCCGCCGAACAATTAGACGCCACAGCGCACAGGCCTTATGCATGTACAGTCGGCCAAATCTTTAACTGGCGTGCGCGAGCGGCGACTTTTCTGTGCGTCAGCGCCATATGACGGAGCTAAGTTGCAAGCTGTTTGAGGCTAAGCGCATGCCCAGAAAGCCGCGCTCAGTTGTGCCCATCGTCTGCTAGGCTGTTCCTTCCTTAGCGCGTCACCCCTTATGAGCGCACTGCGAACGATCCAGGCAGCGTGATAAAGCTAATGGGTTTGCTCTTATTTTATTTTCCCAAGATCAACGTTGCAGCAATCAATCGAGTAAATTTCAAGATACGCCGAACACGCTCACTCATGAGATAAGCTGAAGAATAGGGTTCACTCATTTTTTATTTTGTGACGTAAACGCTTTCTCGTGTGTATTAAGTAGAGTGAACTAGTTCACTCTAGTATTAAGGGCAGTTACCAGTCATATGCGCGCTTTATATCTTCAACGTGCTGAAGCCCGTGCTGAAGCTATAAAGTTGATTGATTGTAGGGTTTAACGCGCCGACGCAACGCAGGCGATGAGGCGCGCCGTAGTGGAGGGCTCCGTATTATTTTTGACCACCTGGGGATCTTTAACGTGCGCCGAAATCTCGTACTCACGGGCGTTTTTGCTTTTCGCCTCCATCAGAAAAGCGGCCGCCGCGGCCTGGAATCGAACCCGCGACCTCGTGCTCAGCAGCGCAACGCCTTAGCCACTGAGCCACCGCGGCGGGTCTGAAGCTATAAAGTAGGCATCTAAATAAAAAAAAAACCGAAAGAAGAAATAAGTAACCCATGGTCTTCGGCTTATCTCATGATTGGGCGTGTTCGGCGTATTTTGAAATTTGCTCGATTGGTTGCTGCAACGTTAATCTTGGGAAAATAAAATAAGAGCAGACCCATTCACTTTACCCCGCTGCCTGGATCGTTCGCAGTGCGCTCATAAGGGGTGACGCGCTAAGGAAGGAACAGCCTAGCAGACGATGGGCACAACTGAGAGCGGCTTTCTGGGCATGCGCTTAGCCTCAAACAGCTTGCAACTTGGCTCCGTCATATGGCGCTGACGCACAGAAAAGTCGCCGCTCGCGCACGCCAGTTAAAGATTTGGCCGACTGTACCTCACACACACCAACGAAAATACGGATACTCAGTCTGCGCGCGGGAGGGTGCGGTTTGGGAAGACCAACCATCCTTGCAGTCGAGCAACAGTGGCTGCCATGGGGCTCTTCGCCGAGCCTCTCGCAATGCCTGCTCCCCACGCAAACCTCGGAATTCAGCGGGAGTCGCTTGTGTCGCGCCGTCCAAACGAACAGGCACCTCAAGCCACCGCTACGAATTTTCGTGGGGAGCTGTAGGTTTTAAAGGGACCCTGAAACACTCTTTGAGCAGTGCAAGTAAACCTGCGCGACGTTTAGATTACACTTCCAAGAATACCTGAGCCAAATATTACACGTGCACATGAAGCGGTGAGCGCGCAAATCGATGTGAAAGACGCGGAAAAACCAACCGCTCTCTCTTCAGTTGTCCTCATTATGCAACCCCTGGCATGGCCTAAGGGACGTCACATAGGCCATGGCTGCCCGATCGGCTGTCACTGGTCCACTTTGCGGCTAGATTCTCCCATTTCCGTCGTCGTCATCGCTGTGTACGAACCTCTTCTATGCCTGACCTGTAGGCACACTTTTGCCGTTTCTTTTGTGTTTTGAGTGCGCGCAGAGTTTGAGTGATGAGCTCAATACTTCCCTTTCAACGGGACCACTCGACTATAAACGTTTATTGCTTCAAAAACGCCCTACCAGCCCGAGCGCGCACTTGCGAGCAGGCGCCCATGCCTGCTTTTTTTGTGGCACCAGACCGGAAATAGGCCCCTCCGCGTTGCGGAGAAAAGGAGAAAACTACCCGGCATGTGATATATCGAAGGCCGCCGAAGAGAACGCCGCGAGCCGCCCCCCTCTCCGGGAGAGAGCGCGCAGCTTTCGTCACGTTGCCCGCGGTCGAGTTGAGAGGGAACGATAATGCGCGATTTTTCATCGCGCGTAGTTTCGTTAATTGTGAACGGATTTTCATAATTCTTGCGGGAGGAGATTTCTGGTACAATAGACTTTATCCCAAAATACATTACTAGTAGTCGATGGCAAGTGTTGCAGGGTCCATTGCTCGGACAGCCCTGTGGCCACAGTCATTGTTCTTACCATAGTTTTAGCTGTGCCTGAGTTTGCAGATGTACTTCAGGGTTATTATTGTATTCACTATAATTTACAAGCCAGTAAATTGTAAAGACAAGTGACAGCTGTTCACCAGCCTTGCAAGCACAGAAGGTTGCTCATTTTTGCATACTTGGAACGGAGAAGGTCCCCCGACTTGAATACCATTTGTCCTTGCGCTCTAAGGGAGAGTTCACTTGGCCATAAATGGGCATATCGACAAAGTACAGCTTTTTCAATATGAAAGCTTTTGACAACTCGCTCAGTTCCATTCCAGCCACCAAAGGCCTTCTTAATGTAAAAAAAATTCATTCTGCAAAATGTTAAAAAACGACAGCTTACATTAGCAATTTTCATAGATTATAGCAATGCCTTTCACTGTAAAAAATAAATTCCTGCTCGAAAAATAAATTATGGGGTTCGTGGCATAGCCCTGGAACTTAAACATCATATTCAGGTCACAGAAGCCAGTTTGTCGAGGTAAATAACATCCATTCTAAAATCAGACAACTACACTTAGGAGTACAATACGATAGTATTTTCTGACCCCTTCTCTTCAATGACATTGTGAAAGTTGATACTGATACAAAATGCAGAATTTGTGCCGATGATGTAACTCTCCTCTTTTCATCATATAATGTCACTCGGTTACCACTAATGAAGTGCTCGAAAAAATACCCTCGTGGTCTTGGGATAACGGCTTGATAAATGTATCGAAAACGAAATCAATGCTTTTTCAATCCAGAAACAGGAATATTCGCCTGCTGGTCGATATGTTGAATAATTCCCTGCGAAAATGCTTGGCGGTTTTTTTTTTTTTTTCTTAAGACGTTTTTTGGAATGTTAATCGACCAGGTTTAGGAAATCCCCAAGGTGGAGTAAGTTTCTGTGAAGGAAAGTTTGACATTCACCTAAATGCAGCCATACGGCTACAAAGGAAAGCTATACAGCTTTCTCAAAAACTTCGCAGTTGAAACAAAATACGTCCTGGTGCAGGATTCGAACCCGGGACCACTGCTTAACCGGAGCAGTCGCTCTACCAACTGAGCTAAGCAGGAGACTAGTCGTTAGTAGCGCGAAAGCGAATTGATCAACAACTCGAAGTGAAGGACAGGTGTTAATCGACCCCCTAATTTTCCCCTAAACCTGGTCGATTAACACCTGATGTTATCTACAACAGTTATCTACACTGTTGTGCGTCCAGATTGATACCCTGTTTATTGGGACTCCCACTTTTTTGCATTTGTGCCAGAAATATTGTTTTACCATAATTCCATGTTAATTCGACGTACTGGGCTTTTTGTCTCCACCCCGCTGTTATCCTATCTCTGTGTAGGATGTAGGGCATGGCCGTGTTGCCAAGGGCAACTTCTTACCTTATTTTTCGCCATAGCATGCGTGAGTTTGTGGAAACAAACAAACTAAATTCTTCGCACTTTAGCCCAGCCACTGAAATTCTAGTGGTACGACTGTTCTAACTTCGCACATAGTTATAAGGGACACATCTCATGCTGAAAGATGGTTAAGAAATAGAAATAGATGAAAACCACAGTCGGAAAAGTTTGTGGAAAGGTATGTAAATGTTTTGTGGAGGGGGGAAGCAATTGACATTTATCCTGAACAAAATGGAAAGTTGTGAAGAAAAATTCAGGGAAGCTCGCAATCATACACAAGACTTAAATGTCGAATCTGTTGTAGGAGAGCGTTGCCGAACGAATCGATAAGTTTACGCCGAGCCACTTGAAGCGTGGCCTCTATCTCGGCCGTGGCCCGTGCGAACTGTCCGCGGCCGCCCCATGTGCGGCCGCTGCTGCGCGGGAGTGCTCGCGCACGACGACACGAGGACGAACGAACGAAGGGCATATGTCATGACGTGTCTTTTTCGTTCCGAGCAAGTGCTGCTACGATTACGGCAAACGCGAGCTTTTTTTAGATGCGACGCTGAGAGGAGCATCTCTTGCCGGCGGCCCTGTCCTTCCTGCGTCGTCATTGTCCGCGTCCGCACAGCTGCGTCTCCTCCGATCACCCCCTCTCCTCTCGCCGTGATAGCGCGCCCTCTCCCCCAACATCTGTGGCGCCGGTGGGGGGCGCGGCGCAAGCGCGCTGTGCGCATGTGCAGCGCCCTCTCTCTCCGCGGTCTCCTCTCCTTCCGACGCGCTGCGCATATGAGTGGAGTGCCGCGCTCCGGCTGGTCTCTCAGTCGACCGTCGTCCGCGCTACGCTTGCTCTCTCTCGCATTACCCGACGATTGCTGACGCAATTCGAGTAATCGACCCAACAGAAACGCACAATGGAACCCCCTTCAGCGTCGCATCACACCAAAGTTCCCGCGAGGGGAGGTGGGCGTAATTTTTTTTCTTCTTAAAGCCACTTCGCGAGCCGGGGACTCAGGAATCGCAGCACGCGCTTACGAGCGCTGGAAATTTTCTTGGTATTTTTTCCTGTTAAAAAAGAAATACAGACATGCAAATAGTTCACTAGCATGCTTTCGGCTTCTCTAAAATGTAGGGGACTTCATACCCACAGAGAAGGATTGGCCAGAGCGGCCGTTTTGTCAAGAATGCTTTTGCTTCCTACCAGGCTAAACGAAAACCTTGTGCAGATTCGGTGCGTTTCTGCGATCGCCGGAACTCTTAAAATATCTCTTTTTTAAAATTTAATTAGTTGGCGAACTTTTTCTGAAACGAGAAAGAAACACTGTATTCCTCAGCTTCCGAATTCATTTGCTCTGAACAAAGCCACGGCAGCGTGACTGTAGTCATTATCATCATCACCAAAAGAGGCTCAGAAACGCGTTCTTTGCCGCCATCACCGTCGCTATTATAGATCAAGATCGCTGTCCCTATCAGCCGAGAAAAAAGCAATATCATCGGCATACACATAGGTAGATATGCCGTTCTGTATTGGGATAGAACTAAGGAGTAAGTTAAAAATAACTGGAGAAAGAACTGATCCCTGAGGAACTCCACGAAATTGGTGATACTGGGATGTCGATAAGCCGCCCTTGGAACAAAAGAATTTCCTTCCCTTTAAAAACTCACCAATCCAGGAGCGGATGTACCCTGGAATCTCGCTAGATGCAAGGCGTGACATCAACGTGCTGTAGTCTACGCTATCGTAAGCCTTTGCTATATCTAGGGTTACCAGCGCACTTACGCGTTATATCAGCGACTGCAGGACTATGTGGTTGTCCTGGATAATTGGCTTAGCACGTTACACCTCTCGCTAAATGTCAGTAAATGTGCCGTTATAGTATTTCCCAGCAATAACCCTATATCATTACGTCTAACATACCGGTTGTAATCCATCCCTCAGGTCACGGAAATTAAATATTTGGGTATAATTTATGACGACCACCTCACATGGCGTCCTCATATTTCGCACATTGCTGCCAAAGGTGAAAAAGCTGCGGGAGTGCTGCGTAGGCTATGCAATCATAAATTCGGTATGCGTAGAGACGCCCTGCTAATGATTTATCGTTGCTATGTTCGCCCAGTATTGGAATTTGGTTGCGTGTTATTTTCTGGCTGCGCGACGTACAAACTCCATCCCCTATTTCTTATTGAGAGATTGGCGTTGCGTTTATGTTTAGGGTTGCCAAAGTATGTAGCTAACTCTGTATTGTACCTTGAGGCACGGTTGCCTTCACTTCTGGATCGATTTAAATTGTTAACTGTTGTAACATTTCTAAAACTGTTTGAATCTCCATTATACGAAGCTCAACCCATCTTCCTCTTGAGGCCTGACCTTTTTCGAGGATTTACGTGGCCCCGATTTCAGCGTCCTCAATTGGATTGCGTTCAGGCATGGCTGCAGCCTCTTCGTGCAGATCTTTTTCTACTCCAGCCCTATTCTGATAATTTGTCGCCTGTCGACATAAGCTTGGACAACATTTTTCCTTCGCATGCGAAATTATTGCCGGCCCGATTACTCAATCATTTACTTGAAGATCACTTGGCCACTCTTCATACTGATGTCGTCATTGCCACAGATGCCTCGCAAAGTGATGAGAAGGCGGGGGTAGGGATATATTCTCAGTCTCTAGATTGGTCCTTCTCAATCAGGCTGCCAGACTATACCCCGATCTTTCAGGCAGAATTATTGGCGATAATCTTAGCCCTTAATAAACTACAGCACAGATTTGCGGGGGTGGTTATCCTTTCGGATTCTCTCTCCGTGTGCACTGCTCTAACAAATGATAAAGATTCTTCTATTCTCAGGTCATTCCGTTCATTTATTCCTTACCAGCTTCGCGAGATCAGGTTAGTGTGGGTCCCTGGTCACGCAGGGATAATCTTCAATGAAATGGCAGACCAATTAGCCAATTTGGCTCTTGGGGGTCCTGCCGTCGTGAATTGCCCAATTGACAGTTTTCTTTTGGGGGCGAGGTTCAGGCGCCTTCAAGTTTTACAAAGTAATCGGCAAGATGCCCTTCGTTCATGCTCAGACTATATTCACCTCTCTCACTTATGGAAGCCTAAATTCTGCGAATCTCGTAAATGTGAGGTCGCAATCACAAAATTTCGTTGCAGAATCCCCCCTTTAAATTTTTATCTATACAAAGCTGATCAGGCGTTATCTCCTCAATGCCCTTTCTGCAATGCCCCTGAAACAATAGAACACTTTCTTTTAAATTGCCGCAGCTTTTCCTCGATGCGACGCACGCACCTTGAATACACGTTTAATCGGCTGAATCTCCCTTTATCTTTAACCGTTATTCTTTCCCTGGGTGCTTCCGTCGTAGGATATTGCCACAGAGATGTCGTGATCGCCTTTCATTCCTTTGTTGCGGCGACAGGCCGGATGCCCTGCTAGATAGCTATGCCTTCATTCGCAAGATTTTTTTTTTTTCCTGACAATCCTGTTCAATCCAAAGATTTTTTTTTTCTACTCTCAATGTTTTTTCTCGTACTCCTTTTTTTTTTCTCTAAAATAAACCGGGTCACAGCCTAATTATTACTGGCAGCTTCTTGGCCAATCCCCCGCGTGGGTACGCGCCATATCATAAGGAACCAACCAACCAACCAACCAAGATCGCTGTGCTGCTCATCGAAGCATGGCCGAAGGGAGTTGAAAGCCACCGGCTCCCACTAATGACCTTCTCGATGAAGTCCACCAGGCCACGTTGCTCGTCCTTGGCATTCTGGGTGGCCAGCCACTCTATTGTGTAGTGTCGTGTAATTTGGGCGCTCTTCCATAATATGTGTTGTTGGTTGGCGATCACATTACAGATGCGGCATATGAGGGGTGTTGCGTATCTGGTAGCGTGACCGGTGATGGCGTTCGTTGATCCGGAGTTGGGGCAAACATTGTGGCCGCGTAGGGCGAAGAAAGAAACTTTATATAGATATTTACATGGCGTTTGACTGAGTAAACAGGGTTCTGCGCTCCTGCGCGCACGATATTAAATAACCAGGTTGGGTCCGCCCTCTTTCCCCCTTTTTCTCGGCTGACATCAGGACGCACCAATCCGGGGCACTGAAACGGATGTCCACACACTCACAGAGATAAGGCACTTTCCATCTCACAGGTCAGTCGGTTGGCTTCGATGGTGCAACATTCCTTGAACAGCGCCGTCTCGGATACGCTACAAAGCGGCCCCACGATGCTCGGCTCGCAGCTGTAGATTGCCGCCGGAGGAGCAACGCAGCACGCCATTGTTCGTCCCTCCCTGCACCATTATCGCGCATTGTGACTTGCCTTGCCGGCGGGCGCTTGGGTTCCCGTGAAGCCGCGAAAAGCGCCTTGTGTCCAGTAGCAGAATTACCGTATTTACCCGATTCTAACGCGCACTTTTTTTCCCGGAAGAATAGCCCGAAAAATCGCATGCGCGTTAGAATCGGATACGAAACCGAAACTGCCGAAACAGCGGAAATTTCGTCCCACCCATCGCCATCGCCATCTCAAGACGGTGCCAAACCTTTTAGGAACGATTTTTCGGACGCAGGAAGCATAGGCGCCTCGGCTTTTCTATCGGCATTCTCACAAATCGTCAAATCGTTCCACTTGCGCGTTTGATAATAGCAATGGCAGCAGCGGCTCTCACGTGTTCAAAACGAGCGGTCGGCTGAAGCGTGCGCCTCTGGAGAAGCTCGCGGGATGGGCGTGCGAGGCGTGGGCCACGATCCCATCGACCATGGTTGAACATTCGTTCAGAAGTGTGGCATCGCGAATGCGCTTGGCGGCACCGAGGACGAGATGTTGTGGTCAGCGAAGAGCGACGAGGAGTGAGATTACTTTGGGAAATAAATTGCCTGTTTCTCTCGCATTCGTTTGTAACTTGGTCAAAAAGTTCTGTGCGCGTTACAATCGGAGGCGCAAGTTTTTTCGTTTTTTCCCCCAGAAAAATCGGGTGCGCGTTAGAATCGGGGGCGCGTTAGAATCGGGTAAGTACGGTAGTCGCCCCGCGTCCTTGCGCACAAAGCCTGGTCACTCCCCGTCGATGAGGTGGGGGGGGGGGGGGGGGGGGAGGACCTGGCGAAAACCAGACGACGGGAGGGTTGGGTGATTGAACCCGATAATATTGCAGAATACGCCGATCGTAACAGGTGTGTATGTCTTTCTACTTTGCACGAGGTGTAGTCTAGCAGGTGTGTGTGGTGTACCGGCTTGCGCTTATCTGAATGTAGTCTGTTGGTGTCTTTCTAGCTGTGGGTGCGGCGGCGGTGACTGCTGCCTGTTTCTCCTGTAGTCTTTCAAGTGAAGCTGTCCTGGGCTTGATTTGGTTTCACTGGGAGTTTCGCCGCCGCTCCTGGGAGCCCGGTGGTGCGCTTCTCGGGCGAGTTCATTTGCTTTCTCATTACCCTGTACGCCAGCGTGCCCCGGAATCCAATATATCTTCACAGTCCCCTGTATGTATCGAAATAGATGTGCCGCGATTTGGGGGTGTGTGTCCTGATGCTATAATTCGGCAGGCTTTCTTGCTATCTGTGTATATATTTAGGGTACGGGTTGGTTGACGGAGGCGAGATATCGCTTTTCCTATTGCGTAGATCTCTGCTTCTTCTGCCTTCTGTAAGTACGTGTTGCTCTCAGTGTAAGATCGTTTGAATGTGTTCCAATATGCTATTGCCCATGTGTTGTTGGCTCCTGCCGCGTCTGTGTAGGTGTGCATTTGGTCCAGCTCCTTCTTCGGTTTCTTATTAAAGTAATTTGCTCTTTAGATCTTCTTTCTGTGCCGGATCAGATTCATATTATTCGGTATGTGGGCCACCTTGATCTTTTGCCAGTCTCGTGGATGTATTTTGGCAATAGGAGCGGCCGCTTGGCTGAGCGTGTATCCTAGAGACTCCAGGAGTTGTCGACCGGCTGTGGTTTGGTTCAGTCTTGCTAATTGGTTGTGTTTGTGAACAGCGACTATTTCGTCCGCGGTCACTGTTGCCCCCTTTTGTCAAGGACTGTGTTGCTCGCACTGATAGGGAGACCTAACGATATCTTGATGGCTTTGCGGATTAGGGTGTCTATTTTTTTAAGCTTTGTCCTGGTAAAATTCGTGTATGGGGCTGCGTATCTTATTCGCGATATGACGACAGCCTCGTGCAGTCTCAACAGGTCATCCTCCTTAAGCCTCCTTTTCTTGTTGGAGATTCGCTTCATAAGTTGAAGAACCTGCTCTCCTTGCTTTAGTATCTGTTGGTTGTGGCTTATCCCCCTCCACCTTTTGGAAGTACTGTCCCAGTACTTTGATAGTGGATGGAGTTGGAATATTGTTGCCGTGCAGGGTTAAGTTAATTGGAGGATGTTTCCACCGTCTGTTGGCTACTGTTAGCAGTTCTGTTTTTTCTGGGGAGCATGATAGTCCTATTGTTGTTGCTGCTTGTTGGGCTCGATTGAGTGCTTCCTGTAGTTGCGTGTGGATGTGTCCGGGGGATCCAGTTGTGCTTCATATGGTAACGTCATCCGCATATATGAGGTGTTTAATGTCTTCCACCTGCGATAGTGCCCTATGGATCTTGAGTGTCGCTAATGTGAAGAGAGTTGGGGATAGTACCGCTCCTTGAGGAATCCCCCTCTGTGGATGAGGTATTGGTCCTGTTTCATGATCCCCTACTTATATCGTAAGAATTCTCTCTTGATGGATTGTCTTAAAGGAGCACTGACATGAGAATTTTATGTTACACTTTTATTGCTTTTATCGATGCTTAATGGCCTGGCGAACCTGAAACAGCACTTCAAATACTTCAGCGCGCGATAGTTATTTATATGGAACGGCCTAAAAATCGTTTGTTTCAAATTCCCGCGATTTCATCCCGAACGGCGTATATGACACAGAATCCCTGACTGACCTCACCGCTTTGTGCGGACGTCACCGGCGCCCGCTTGAGAGGGTGTTGCGCCCTGTCGCCGCTCGTGGGGCCGCGCGCATGAAGTGACGTCACGAGTTTTTGACGAGCGCTGCCGGGTCACTTCTTTTGGCTTTCACTGGATGATGTGACGCTGATGTCCATTTAAAGAGTGCCGCTCCGCGCGCTGCTCCGTCGGCGCGATAAATGAGATCCAATTAAACTATGTTCTTCGCGTCGCAGGCCGCTCATATTTCAGCCAGGGTATTCTGTTGAGTGAAGGAAGCGAACTGTGCAATAATATCAACGCCGAGAATTGGTGTCAGTGCTCCTTTAACGTAGTTATACATATTCAGTCCGCATTTTGTCGCCGCTAGTTCTTCGAGTATGGTGTCGTGGTCAACGTAGTCGAACGCCTTCTTGAGATCCACCGCCAGGATGGCGTTGAGTTGGATTTCATACCCACAGACAGGGATTGGCCAGGGTGGCCGTCTCATTTAAGGCCCACAGCATTCAAATTTCACCTCGGCCAAATTTATTTTTAATGCGTATTAGTAAGCACCCCCAAATCGGCTGGTACACGACTGGTAGCCCCGTGAAACGCCTCGTTAATCAGTCAACCGTTTAAAAAGCCCTGTCCCAGACCACGCTGTATCCGCCGGCGGATTACGTAATCCGCCTTTACGTGCCTGTGCAACACCCTGGCCTGTGACGGTCCAGCCGACGGGGGCTTCTTCCTCTGGCCAGCCACGCAGCTGGAGAACCGGTCGAGCTCTGCTGCGCACGCTTCACCCATTTGCTGTCCCGTGCGGGCGTAGAGTTTGAGCGCAGAATTGGTCCCGAGCTGCCGACCGTCCGGCCGCTCGCTGGCGGCTGCACCGTCACTGCAATGGCCGCACTGTCCTCGGTTTCGGTTTCAAAATAGCCGATTTTTGCTGAGCGCTTCCGGCGTCCACGCGCGTATTTCAGCAGTTGCATTTTACATGTTGCTTTTTTAAAGGAGAGTAAACGGAAATAATGTTTTCAAGAGGTCGAAATTTTGACTGCAGTTGACCTTTAAAGAATGCTTCCGCTTCCTACTAGGCTAAACAAAAACCTTGAGGAGATTCGGTATGTTTCTGCGATTCCTGGAACTCTTAAAATAATACTCTTTTAAAATTTTAATTGGTTTGCGGTATATTTCTGAAATGATAAAGCAACAGTGCATTCCTCAGCTTCCGAAGTTATTTGTTCTAAACAAAGCCATGGCAGCGGTGTACTCATTATCATCATCACCACGCACGCCCAAAAAAGGGCCAGAAACGTATTCTTTGCCGCCATCACCGGCGTTCGATCGCGAGTGCAGCACAGCTCATCGAAGCATCTCCGAAGGGAGTGGAGAGCCACCTGCCAACCGGGGGCCATTCCGAAGACTACGCCCTTCGTGCCGGAATGCCTCGACGCTGTCGCGAACACCGAAGCCCTCGCCCACCGAGGCTACGAACTGTGCCACGCCGGCCACCACAGAGACGGCATAGAGCTCTTCAGACGAGCCATCTCCCTGAACCCGAATGACCACCGGTACTTCGCCAACCGCTCCTACGCGTACAGCCTTCTCGGCGAGCACGATCACGCCCTCGAAGGCACGAACGCCGCCTTCGCCTCGGACTTGCTGCAGGCCAACTGCCACTCGGGCCGCGGAGTGGCATTCTTGGGCCAGGAGCGGTACCTCGAGGCCCGGGAAGCGTTAGAGAGCGATCCAGTTGGACCCGGACGACGAGAAGGCGCGGCGGCACTCGAGAGAGGCTCGCGTCCGTCAAATCACGGGCATGGGGTTCACCCGGGACCAAGCAACCTGGCCCTGAAGAAGTGCGACGACATCGAAGCGGCTGTTGAGGCGCTCTGGGAGCCATTCTTCAGCACGCTGGATATCAGGACGGAGGCGATCAACCCAAGGGTTTCTGCTCCATCTGGGTGGGGAAAATTCAGCAGGCGGTGGTGAAGCAGCAGCTGATGCGCTTATTAGCACCGTTTGGGGTCTTCCAGAGCATTCGCATCCTCTACGATAGGTGCTGCGCTTTTATCAACTACACAGATGAATCTTCGGCTGCCAGGGCTATTCGAAAGCTGGCAGCTCCACACAGCACTCTGGACTACATAGTCTTTCCAAGGGGACATTGGATGCTACGCAGAGACGTGTCGCGCCTTCTCCCAAGCTTCCTCCAGGAGGCGGAACTGGCGAACTCGTGGTGAAAGGGCACTACCATTGGCTAATTAGAAGGAGCTTGGGCGGAGCGATTGCCGGCATATCCAGCCAGGCTAGCCCCGCCTGATCCCACACAAGCACCACCACCACCACCACCACTACCTATGGAGGAGCTGCAGGGACAGTGTGCACCCCTCGTGATCCGCTTTACGGACTGAAAGCTCTTTTAAGCACCCAAGCTAACGCTATGGAAACGTTTCTCTTTTGCAATTTTGCAATAAATGTCTGCGGTACGAAAGGCGTATTCCGGGACGTGTCTTTTTCGTTCCAAGCAAGTGTTGCCACGGTTACGGCGAACGCTAGCTTTTTTTTTTTTTTTTGAAAATTCCGAATACCGGTAAAATTGCAAGGCCTACGAGCACTCGGAATTTACCTGTTATTTTTTTCCCGCAACGACGAACGTACGGCTAGTAACAACAGCTCCGTTGTTAAAAAAGACAACTGCAGACCTGCTGATGAGTCTCAATTTCTTTGGAACGTACCCACAAGGGGGATTAGTCAGGAATAAATACCTTACAGACGCGAAAATAGTTAACTACGATTGTTGTTTAACTGGTTTATTGAGTGGAGAGGTTGGAAGCGGATCTGCTCCCGGCTACTCCATTTCACCAATACAGGGTCATAGACCCGGCTATACTATTCCACTGTGCACCACACTTTCGTGAGCACTAAAAGTTGTCTGTAAAATGTCCTCCTGGGTTGGTGGTCACTGAGTCACGCAAAAATCTAATATGTCACCTAATACTTTTTCACTATTCCTGTTGAGGTAAAAAACACATTCAGGGCACGAACAACCTTATTTTGAAGCCCCGCATCAGGCCATGGTCCTAGTAAAGATTCTAAACACACCACACGACGGTTCTCTAATGGGAGTTTGTGTAAAAGTTCACGTCTTTGCCGTGCGTATAATGGGCAGTCTAGCATCACCTGGGAAACATCTTCCTCGGGCGCTCCGCATGCGCAGGATGGTGAGGTTGCACAGTGAATTCGGTACAAAAACGACTTTGTATAAGCCACCCCGAGTCGCAATCGGTGAAGCAGAGTTTCTACATTTCGCGACAGCTCCACATTCACGCGGAACTGTAAGGCTGGGTCTATTGCGTACAGCAATGACCGCTTCGCGTCTTCATCAAACCACGCCTCTGCAGACCGTTGCTCACTTAGTTTCCGTATGATGCTCCTTATATCATTAGCGAGGAGAGGAGCGGTGAGCTCGTCGCCGTCGTCGTGCCCCTGTTTGGCGAGTCTGTCGGCTGCCTCGTTGCCTTTCAGGCCACTGTGGCTGGGTACCCATTGGAAGTCTACGACATGCCCTTTATCACGGGCTGCTTGAAGATGTTCAGCAATCGTAAGGGTCATTATTCGGTACCCGTTTCTGGCCTGAACATTTGATAGGAGCAGAAGTGCTGGCTTAGAGTCTGAGCAGACAACCCACCTAGCACTTTGCTGCCTTGTGGCAATAAACTTGACAGCCTCCACAATGGCACAGAGTTCAGCAGTTGTCAAGGATGTTCTGTGTGACAATCGGAACATCTGCTGCACACCTAGTGCAGGCACTGCGAACGCGCAAGCGGAGCTACGTGTATTGCAAGATCCATCCGTGTACACATGTAGCTTGTCCGCGTGCGCGTTATACATATGCATCAACACTAACTGGACCAACGCCGGTACAGGAAAATTTGCCTTCTTGTCGATACCTGGTATTCTAGCAGTGATGTTAGGCTGTGGAAGAAGCCAGGGAGGGCAGGTATCAGGCCACCGTGTAAATTCAGGAAGGAGTGCCTGGTAGTCTTGCAGCATGGCAAAGATCCTGGAACCAGTTCGCTTCAATATTGCATCTGATAGTGGATGGTAAGCATGTTACGTGAATATTCTGAACAGGTGCCGAGTTATTTCTCTTAGCCGCAGGACCATAATAGGAAACTCTCGCGCTTCTGCCAGCACAAGGGGACTTGACGTGGCTTTAGGAACCCCCAAGCACACTCGAAGACTTCTCGCTAATAGTAGAGTGAGTTTCTTCTCTCCAGAAGGTGATAAGCCAATGAGAACTGGCAATGAGTATCCGATAGCGGATCTCACAAGAGCCCCGTGAAGTCTGAGTAGAACATCCGTGGAGGTTCCCCAACGGGCTCCCGCCAGGTGTCGCAGAACGCGGACGATGTTGTTCACCTTGGTCTCCAGAACGTGAAGATGGTGTGACCAGGAGAGCCTTCGATCTACTATTACGCCGAGGAAACGATGGTTTGTCACAAGCGCCAGGGGTCTTCCCTCCAGGCATATATTAAACCCCTTCAATTGTTTCATAGTAAAAGGAAGCACTGCTGTTTTTCCGGCTGACAAAGTCATTCCTCGTTCTGTCAGAAACATTGAAACTTCATCAATTCCGCTTTGCAATTTGGTTTGGATGACTTCCAATGACGGTCCGGATGTCCAAAGACATATGTCGTCAGCGTAAATGGAATAGTGAATGCCATGTGGGAGGCGTGTTGGTAATTGCGCCATTATTGCATTGAAAAGAGTGGGACTTAAAACGCTGCCTTGAGGAACCCCTTGGGTAACCACATGTTCCGATGTTTTCGCATTCTCCGTCGTGACAAAAATTCGCCTGCCCTCAAGAAAGTCGGATATAAAGCGGAGCGTCCTCCCACGTAGTCCTAATTGCGCCAATCCTTCTAAGACGTGGACGTGGCTAGCCGTATCATAGGCACGCATTACGTCTAGGAATATGGCTACCGTAATGTTGCCTTTGGACTTTTCGTGTTCCACAAATTTCACCAAATCAATGATGCTGTCCATGGTGCATCGACCTATGCGGAAGCCTGATATATTTCCTGGCAGCACATGCTGACATTCGAACCAATACATCAATCGTTCGTTGATCATTTTCTCCATGACTTTGGATATACAATTTGTGAGGCTGACTGGTTTGAATGAGTCTAATGCCAAGGGGCTTTTCCCGGGTTTTAGTAGAGCCGCCACTTTTTCAAGTTTCCATAATATTGGCACCCGTCCACTTCTCCAAATTCTGTTGTATAATTCCATCAGGGGTCGTATTGATTGGACCAAGATTGCAAAATGCCGAATACGGTACTCCGTCAGGTCCTGGTGCAGTTCGGGGACGAATACTTGTCAAAGCAGCTGACAACTCACCCAATGTGAAATCTGCATCCAACTCAGGGGAGTCTGAACTCATTGCTTCTTGTACAAGGGTACATGCGGAGGCAAGCGATTCTTTGTACAGGTCCGTGCTGGCAGCTGGGCTAGCCAGCACGGACCTGTAATCTTCTGCAATCGAGATTTCCGTCACGTTACGATGTGCCGCTAAAGAGCGAAAAGGACGCAATTGGGCAACTGGTGAACGAAAAGCGCGCACAACGTTCCAGACTTTCGACACTGAGGTGGACGGCGACAGCGACTGACAAAATTCATTCCACCTTTTAAAAGAAACCTTTTGAATTTGCTTTTGCATCGTCGCGAAAATACGCTAGGCTTCGTTGTAATGTTCAATCAATCCAGATCTACGATATTTACGTTGAGCTCGTCTCCTAATGGCACGCAGACGCTGGTATTCTCCGTCGATGCCCCTGTACCCAGGTGGAACGGGCACATGTCGAGTCGCCTGGTCCAGCTAGGTGCTGCTTGATGGTAGGTGTAAACTCGTCCACATCGCAAGGCTTCCCGAGGTGTTTGGTGTTCAAATGTCTGAAAGCAGCCCAATTTACTATTCGTACGCTGTGCCGGGGTGGCGAAGATCCGAGAGCTTGATGGTGGATGTAAATAGGGTAGTGGTCACTTCCCCTGGTATCCACGTCTATAGTCCAGTCTGCGCCAGAAGCCAGGTCCGACGAACAAAATGATACGTCCAATACATTAGAATAAGAGTGCCCACGGAGAAACGTCGAGGAGCCGTCATTAAGCACTGCGTAGTCAAAGAGGTCTAAGAGTCTCGCTATCTGTCGTCCTCGGTTGTCAGTGGTGGTGCTGTTCCATAACTCATGTGGAGCGTTGAAATCTCCGCAACAGATAATCAAGCTTCCGTCTGGCCGGCACATATCGGTAAGGTCAGACCAAGCTATTGCAGTATGCGGTTCGATATACACGCTCACTATTGTAACAGTTGTGTTCCCCAATACAACTACGATGTTTTTTGCTTCTATAAATTGTAGAGGGCTTCATACCCGCAGAGAGGGATTGGCCAGGGCGGCCGTATCGTTTAAGGCCAACTGCATTCAAACTTCACCTCGGCCAAATTTGCTTTTAAGGCGTATTAAGTACCCCCAAATCAGCTGGGACACGAGTGGTAGCCCCGTGAAACACCTCGATAATCAGGCAGGTTTAAAAAGCTCCGCCCCAGACCACGCTGCATCTGCCGGCGGATTACGTAAACCGCCATTACGCGTCTCCGACGTTCCAGCCGACGATGGTTTCTTCCTCTATGGCTAGCCACGCAGCTGGAGAACCGTTCCAGCTAGGCTGCGCACGCTTCACCCATTTGCTGCCCCGTGCGGGCGTGGAGTGCGTAGAGCTTGCGCGCAGACTTGCTACCGAGCTGCCGACAGCCTGGCCACTCGCTGACGGCTGCAACGTCACTGCAATGGCTGCGCTGTCCTCGGTTTCGGGCATAGAGATAATATACGTTTCGGGGCCCTATTCTCGACTGCACAAATTGCCGGCATTTCGCCCATGTTTTTTTGCGTAAGCACGACGTAAGCAATCAGTGACGTGCTGCACCTATAGCTATGACGACATGCAGTGTAATTTGACGAGTCACTCATAACGATCGCTACCAAGGTATCAAATATTGTGCAAGAAAGATATAAAAACACTTGGCATGTACTATAAAAATTAAGACGGTAGCTGAGGCTAACAAGAAAAACACATTTCTGGAGGTCAGACTTGGCGCCAACACCACAAGGCGATCGAGTAACGTTGATCCAAAAGCGAGCGAAAGGCGGATGTCGAGCTAAAGAACATCACACAATTTTTATACCGTATCTATTTATTTCTTTCAATCGCTTTTATTAACATAGCTGGGCTCTCTGCTTCAATGCAAGCTTTGTTGCGTTATCACCTTCCCTGCCGCCACCGCCGCCACGCCATCGTCTGCTGCTATGTTACAAGTTTATGGCGTGATCACAGAAAAAGACGGCCGCGACTATCGCTTCTATGACACATAAGAGCAGCGAAGCGCTACGCCTGATAACCGCGGAGCACACCGATGTCACCAATTCACTCATTCGTCAAGCTCGACTGCAATCAGCGCTGTAATGAACTAAATAGTCACTTTTCATTGTTATTTTTCTCTTGAGTTCGATCATGTGACCCAACAGCTTACTAGTAGCGTCCTCGATAAACACGCACCGGTGTTGCCCCCAAAACCGGCGCGGTGCACAGTGCCCCACGACGGTGCGTACCGGCACGGAGCGTTGATCGAGGACAAACGGGGCGGTTCTACCCAGGCGCCATCTCTTAATCTAAGAAATAAACTCATAAAAACGTTCACAAGTAACAATACAGCACTGTAATAAGACACAGCGCTATTTGAAAGTGGTATTTATTGAAGGCCAATGATTATATGTACGCACAACTTAAATCCGTCACACCTGCGGAACAACGTACCGCCACCGCTTCCACTAAACAGCTGCTTCTCATCTTCGTTTGAGCCATAATGCGAGTGCCTGTTTTGTTCCGCCCTTCCGTTACAGCAAAACAAGTAGGTCTTCATCGCCTAGTCACTCCGGTGATAGTTCATGATAATTCGATCGAACGAAACGAATGTCAATCCCCAACTGTCTGGCAATGCATGCAGCCGTCTTTGAAGTGCACGAAGTTCGCGTCCTCATTTACAATCTCTGGCCGTTGTTACCGCCCGATAGGAGCCTGTCGCATCGTTGCCCGATGAATTCACAAGCACGCCATCCTTGTCAGGAACAATACACAGCTCCTCCCGCCTTGACACGAGTGCGGCGATGCGCCGTCGCTGCAGCAGACGGCGGAGGAAGCCCCTTCGCCGGCGTCGTCCGCGATGCATCTCGGGATTGCGCCCCGGCGCACCGTCGACTCTCTTGGTGCGCGGCGGTGCAACCAAAAATTGCCCCGCGACGGTGCGCCCCGGTTTATCGAGGACGGACGGTGCACACCGGTGCGGTTTATCGAGGATGAAAAGGCGCACCGGTGTGCCCCGGTGTGCACCGGTGCGGTTAATCGAGGATGCTATAGGACAAGTATGGACAAATGCCATGCATTGGGTTCTCTTTGTCATGGAGAGGCTTGTACTGCCCTCTTATGTTGCGGTTACGCCAAACAAATATTTTTTATTTCATTGCCAAACATAAAAGCAAAATACTGCATGTTATTTGTATGTCGCATGATCGCTGACTTGGAAGCAGTTGAAACTATAATTTGTTTTGGTAGGAAACATGCTTTAAACAGCACGCATGCGAAACTGCGCCTGCTGCAAATTGCCGCACATTTCGCGGCGCCGTAAGCCGGGGCAATATTGTGCCCTATTTTGCTTGTATTTTGGTATTTTGCGACCAAAACAACCGCCATTTTCATGCTGTTACGTAGCATTACGTCACTTTTACGCAGGCTGAAGTTGCCAATGCATGACGTAATCGTTCCCGCCAACTGTTTAAATTACGTCACGCCTTCTCAGCCAATCAGAGAGGGGGTGTGTATTACAAGCAGTATTGTTGTTGAATAGCAAAGACAGGCTTACGTTGTCATGTCCGCCGCATTTTGTCTGGTTTTTCATTGCCGGCCAAGAATTATGCGCCTTTAGTAACGAGAAATAAGGCAAACTTTAGAACTGGTGTCCGTTGACGACATGAAACGTCAAAATGACGACACCACACACAACCGCTTTGTCAGCCGGAAGCACGTGACCAAAATTGAAAGCCAATCAGTAAAGACTTCCGGAAAATTGCCTAAATTGCCGGCAATTTGTGCAGTCGAGAATAGGGCCCTCGGTTTCAAAATCACCGATTTTTGCTGGCTGCTTCCGGCCTCCACGCGCGTTTTTCAGCAGTTGCATATTACATGTTGCTTTTTTAAGCAGAATATACGGAAATTGTGTTTTCAAGAGGTCGAAAATTTGACTGCGGTTGACCTTTAAAGAACGCTTCTGCTTCCTACCAGGGTAAAGGAAAACGTTGAGGAGATTCAGTATGTTTTTGCGTTCGCTGGAACTCTTAAATATTACTTTTTTTATATTTAACTGCTTTGCGAACTTTTTATGAAATGAGAAAGCAACACTGCATTACTCAGCTTCCTAAATTATTTGTTCTAAATCAAGAGCCATGCAGCGGTGTAGTCATTATCATCATCACCACGCACGCCCAAAAGAGGGCCAGAAACGCGTTCTTTGCCGCCGGCGTTCGATCACGAGTGCAGCACAGCTCATCGAAGCATGGCCGAAGGGAGTGGAGAGCCACCTGCCAACCGGGGGGCCATTCCGAAGACCACGCCCTTCGCGCCGGAACCCCTCGACGCTGTCGCGAACACCGAAGCCCTCGCCCGCCGAGGCTACGAACTGTGCCACGCCTGCAACCACAGAGACGGCATAGAGTTCTTCACACCAGCCATCTCCCTGAACCCGAACGACCATCGGTACTGCGCCAACCGCTCCTACGCGTACAGCCTTCTCGGCGAGCACGATCGCGACCTCGAAGACGCGAACGCCGCCGTTGCCTTGGACTTTCTGCAGGACAAGTGCCACTGGTGCGCGGCGTGGCCTTGTTGGGCCTGGAGCGCTACCTCGAGGCCTAGGAAACGTTGGAGAGCGCGACCCAGTTGGACCCGGGCGACGAGAATGCGAGGGAGCACTCGAGAGAGCCTCGCGTCCGCCAAATCGCGGACATGGGGTTCACCCGGGACCAAGCAATCTGGCCCTGGAGAAGTGCGACGACGTCGAAGCAGCTGTTGAGGCGCTCTGCGAGCCGTTCTTCAGCAAGCTGGATATCAGGACGAAGCCGATCAACCCGGGGGTTTCCGCTCCATCTGGGTGGGAAAAATTCAGCAGGCGGTGACGAAGCAGCAGCTGATGCTCTTGTTTCCAGCGTCCGGGGTCTTCCAGAGTATTCTCATCCTCCACGATAGGTACTGCGCTTTTATTAACTACACAGATGAATCTTCGGCTGCCAGGGCTATGGAGGAGCTGCAGGGACAGTGCATCCGTCGTGATCCGCTTTCCGGACAGAAACCTTTTTTAAGCACTTAAGCTAACGCTATGCAAACTTTTCATCTTCGCAATTTTGCAATAAATGTCTGCCGTACGATGGCGTATGCTGTGACTTGTCTTTTTCGTTCCGAGCAATTGTTGCCACGGTTACGGCGAACGCGAGCTTTTTTTTGAAAATTCCGAATACCGGGAAAATTCTATGGTCTTACGAGCACTCGGAATTTTCCTGCTATTTTTTCGCAACGGCAAACTTACGGCTAGTAACAAAAGCTCCGCTGTTAAAAAATAAAAATACAGGCCTGCTGCTGATGATGATAATACAATCAAAGTTTTTGGAACGTAGCCAAAAGGGAGGATTGGTCAGGAATAAATACCTTACAGTCGTTCAAATAGTTAACTAGCATGTTTTCTGCTTCTCTAAATTGTAGAGGACTTCATACCCACCGAGAGGGATTGGCTAGGGAGGCCGTTTCGTATGAAGCCAACTGCATTTTTTTTATTTTTTTTATTTGCGACAGTACGCCCGTTGGCATAAATACTATGCTACAAGTATAGGTTAACTCCCGTTTCGCGAACAAACTCGCGAACTGCATTCAAATTACACCTCGGCCAAATTTATTTTTAATACGTAGTAAGTACTCCCAAATCAGGTAGGACACCAGTGGTAGCCCCGTGAAACGCCTCGTTAATCAGCCAGAAGCGTTAGAAAGCTCCGCCCCAGACCACGTTGCATGTGCCGGCGGATTGCGTAAACCCCCGTTACGCGCCTCTGATGTTCCAGCCGACGGGGGCTTCTTCCTCTGGCCAGCCACACGGCTGGAGAACTGGTTGAGCTCTGCTGTGCACGCTTCATCCAGTTACTGCCCCGTGCGGGCGTAGAGCTTGCACGCAGACTTGCTCCCGAGCTGCCGACCGTTTGGCGGCTCGCTGACGGTTGTAACTAGAGCCACTAGATGAAACGTCACTGCAATGGCCGCGCTATTCTCGGTTTCGGTTCGAAATTGCCGATTATTGCCGACCGCTTCCGGCGTCCACGCGCGTATTTGACCAGTTGCATTTTACATGAATCTTTTTAAAGCAGAGTATACGAAAATAACCTTTTCAAGATGTCGAACTTTTGACTGCAGTTGATCTTTAAAGAATGCTTCTGCTTCCTACCAGGCTAAACAAAAACCTTGAGGAGATTCGGTATGTTTCAGCGATTCCTGAAACTCTTAAAATGAAACTTCTTTAAAATTTTAATTAGTTTGCGAACTTTTTCTGAAATGATAAAGCAACACTGCATTCTTCAGCTTCCTAATTTTTTTGTTCTAAACAAAGAGCCACGGCAGCGGTATAGTCATTATCATCATCACCACGCACGCCCAAAAGAGGCCCAGACCCAGAAACGCGTTTTTGCCGCCATCACCGTCGTTCGATCGCGAGTGCAGCACAGCTCATCCAAGCATGGCCGAAGGGAGTGGAAAGCCACCTGCCAACCGGGGGGCCATACCGAAGTCTACGCCCTTCGCGCCGGAATGCCTCGACGCTGTCGCGAACACCGAATTCTTCGCCCACCGAGGCTACGAACTGTGCCACGCCGGCCACCACAGCGACGGCATAGATTTCTTCACACGAGCTATCGCCCTGAACCCGAACGACCACCGGTACTTCGCCAACCGCTCCTACGCGTGCAGCCTTCTCGGCGACCAACGTTTCTCTTTCGCAATTTCGAAATAAATGCCGACCGTACGAAGGGCGTGCTCCTTGACATTTCTTTTTCGTTCCGATAAAGTGTGCCACCATTACGGCGAACGCAGCAAGAAAAAAATTACACCATCTTCCCGTAGGGGAATCCTGAGTAGTTTGCAAAGCAGGCATGGGGTCAATTCAAGTGCCCATTTGTTTTCAGTTCCTCGTTTCCGTTAGGTTGAGGTACGTAGCTACCGTTATATTTACAGTTTGGTTTCCATGGTAACTACCACACTTTTCACGTACCGGAACTACGAAATGGGAAATTGCGTTGAGCTCATGGCTGTTTCGCATACTACTCAGGGTTCCCCTACGGGAAGATGGTGTAATTTTATTAGACGCGACGGGGCTGTGTCCCTTCCTTGTCGTTGTTGCGCCGTCCACACCCCCACTGCGCATACTCGGCTTGCTGAACGCCCGGTGGTGTCTTACCCTTTAATGGCTCCTGGAGCAACAGTGTTACCGGTGTCTTCCTGGGCCGGCCCGAGATGAGCTGAGCATGCGCAGTGGGGGTGTGGACGGCGCCACAACAAGGGAGGGACATAGCCCGGCCATGAGATGATGGAGCGGCAGTGTTGCCGGTGTCTTCTTGGGCCGGCGGATGGATGGACGACGGACGACGGAGCCGAGAGCAAGAGATGCTTTGCATCTAATAACAAATGATCATGGCAGAACCCTACTTCTCTAGAAAGGAGAGACGTTTGGTGAGGCTTTACAGCGTAGAAGGCGGTGTGGGGAATGCCTGGAGGAGTTCATATTCTTAGGTAGGGGTTCTATGCGTATACGAGAAAACGTGGTCAAAGGGGGATAAGTTATGGGGATTGGAGGAAGCGACGCAGTACGGTAGGTCATCGCCTGCAAGAGTGCCCGACCCTACAGAGATGTCTTAAGGCGCTGACATTGGGCTTGTTTGTCTATCGGAATAGGTTCTTCGATAGTGCGTGGGAATCGTGGAGAACCGCGACCCGCGATCCCGAACCGGCGCGCGCTTCGGGAGAGACTTGTGCGCTGAAACCGGTCCGGCGCTCCGCTGGTTGTCGGCGTCCCCCGAGAGATGGCACCACCGATCCGATCTGTGCGGGCAAAGCGCGCGGGGGCGGGCGGCGCGAACGTATGGCGTGGGAGAGGGGAGTCTCGTCGGAGACCCGGTCGGGGCGAGATCGCCGGGACATGGCGGCGGTGATGGATACGTGCGAACCTCCCGCGCGGTCGTGACCGCGAACCTCCCGCTCGCGGTCACGACCCGGACGGCGTGATTCGTGAACGCCGTCGAGCCTTGTGCTCGCATGATTTGGGATTCCCCAAATAAACGGCTGTGCTTCGGCACTACTGTCTACTGTGTGCTCGTATCGGCGAACCTCGCTGGGCTGCCGTAGGCATGGGAGCCCGCGTGGTTGACACGCCGGGAGCTAGCGTGGGGGCCTACCCCAGAGTGCTGGCAAGGTCCTCGAGGAACCCCTCATATATCCCACAAGTGTTATATGTGCCGGTCTTGATAAGATCGGTAGTAGGAGCGTACTAGTGCACGCCAAGGGCTATGGGGTATAGCTTACGGAGAGCTAGCTCTAGTTTGGTTAGTTGGGTGGGCGTGTGATGCAGGTATAGATGGCACTGTGTACAGTATGCTGGACATGGCACTGTGTACAGTATGCTGGACATTGTAAAAGCATTTATAATACGTAGGAGGTGTTGTTCGTGTAAGCCACACTGGCAATTTGTGACGCGGTGCAGGAGATGGATGATTTGCTCGATCAGAGAATGTATAGCTCCAAGTGTAGGGTAAACTACCGGAGTAGCGATAAGTTGTAGTAGTATAAAATTTTATTATAAATAATAGTCAGATTATTTAGCTCTCAGACAGTGGTGCCCTTAGTCCAGGGCCCCATTTGCTACTGCGATAAGTCTTGCCCGGTCAATCAGTCCGCGCTGGTCATCCAAGGCTGTAAGACTGAGAATTTTAGATGCGACGCTCAGAGCATCTCTTGTCGGCGGCCCTGTCCTTCCTGCGTGCGTCCGTTGTTGTCCGCGTGCGTCCGTTGTTGCACGGCCGCTGGATGAGAGCGCACGCCTTTCATCCGGAGCGACTAAAACCCGCCCGCCGACCGGACGTTGTTGCCAGCATACTCGAGAAACGCGTGCTGGCAACACTGATTTGTTCCGACCGCGACCGACGCTGGACGCTGCCCCTCATGGCTATGCTGGCAACACTTGCAACGCGCCCGGAACAACGACCGTGTTGCGGGCGGGTTTTAGCACGACCGGCTCCGGTCGTGGGTTTTAGTCGCTGCAGTCTGCTGTGATGCTGCCCAGCACGGCCCAGCACTACAGAACCTAGAAGCGGGTATCGCGCATCAGCCGATCTACAGAAGAAGCCGATTTCCACTGTGCAGCGCCGGAAATGTGCCCATCTTGCTGGTTGCTTTCATCAAACTGCTGCTGAGTGTTCTCCGTGCGATCCTTGTGTGAAGTTGGCTCACCTTGGTGCATTTGGTGCAGCACCGCCACCCGTTTGTGCCAAGGAATCGGAGAGTGGAAGGCGAGCTTTACGCTCCCTGCAAGCTTTCGACATTGGTGCCTGTGCTTCTTCGTGTATTAGCCGGCGTGCTTCCGGCCGTCACTTTTATCTCGTAGTTGTGATGGAATATGCCTAGCAATAGTGACTTATTACTCAGGACTTATATGAATAACCTCATTCTACTAGAGCCTGCAAGCTCCGCTTCGGTATGTTTGTAGTGCATCAGCTTGTCAAGTCTGTTTGAATTTGTAGTGTATTCTAGCCTGTGGGATCTTTAGTCGTTGCATAATTTTTCGTGTGCCAGCATTTGTGTTCAGTTTAGAAGAATCTAAAAAAGCATGTAATCTTAAGTTAGTGCGAAGGGTGAACAAGGAAACGGACAATGCATTTTAACTGTACATAGAAGCTCTAGTTACTGCATGTGGCTGGTGCTACCCACTATGATGCCTGCATCGCTTATTAATTTCAGCAAGGTAGGTACAAAGACATACACAGCAGAAAAGTGCCGCGCTGTTTTATGCTTGTATTTGGCGTTAGGATGAGGCGCTGTTTTATACCAAATCACCCAGGATTGAACTAACAGGACGGATGCTACTTGCAACTGATTTATTTAGGGTATGTCCATCATGTATGAGAGAAGCAATAACAAAAGGCCACAAGCATTCGACCAGAGCACACACAAAAAAGAACTTATCTAAGAAGGCACATTCCTTAGAGTAGATTGATAAAGAGGGGTCTCACTCACATATTATTCTCCTTCATTTGATACAAACTTAATGTGCCATTACACCACAGCTTCCTTCCGCTATTTTTGTTTATCAATTTGGGTACACAATTACAACCTTTGCAATGAAACAGCCTGGGTCGTTTACTTTAGGTCGTTTGGCTGATGTAAACTTGTCAAGTCAAGGGTGTCTCATCACACACTTAACAAGGAGCTTAGCATGCTTCTTACGACAAACTGTGTGCAAGTGTGCTGAAGAATGGCACGTGCCCACTCGAGGATTGGCAAGGGCAGGGTATTATTAGTGCTCACGCACTAGGGAGGCTGACCACGAGATATTCATGGACGTGTCTGGTGCCTCAAAAGCCGAACCCCTCCGACGGAAACGCTTGAGTTTGTGCAAAGCATTTCCAAATTGGCCATTCAAAGAAATGAAAAAAAAAACCAAAGGAAGAGCAACTTATGCTGCGTCTCATTTACACGCTAAAGACAAGCGGGTTCCATCTGGGCCCACTTAGTAAGGCGTAGCTGCACAGGATACATAGAGAACGACAGTAAGGAGAGCAGGGTAGAGCATATATACAGGAGACGCTCATTAAGACAAACTCGAGGAAACCGTAAAAATATGTATTACCAGAAATTTGTTTTAAGCTGAGGTTTTTGCGTTGTGGATGTTACAAACAAGCAAAAGTGTTGTTCATCCTATTCATGGAGTTCGTCTTAACTGGTGTAGAGGCGTGAAGGTTTGGGAAAAGAGAGCTGAGCACAACCAGTGGTCAATTTACTAAGACAGCAAAGAGGACAGCCGCCGACTGTGAGAAGCGGGGAGCTCAAGCTTAGTTTTCTTACAATATATATATATCCGGGTTCCGGCCTTTGCGGCTTTATTGCCTCGTACTCGTGCAGTGCATTGGCTCTGCAAGCTAAATAGTCTCACGGGTGGACAGGCAAAGTATTTCAACTGATATCAATGCTCAGTGTCACACTCGTCAGTCTGAACAAAAAAAAAAATCAGAACGATAATCAAACTGTGCTTCCCCCGCTCAAGCGCTACTACTCACACACTGAAGTCAAACGACTGCCAAATTCTTTTTTTCTATAATGGAGGGTATGTAATTTACAGAAAAAGCATGCTGTGTGCGCTACTTCAGATTGGGAAAAAAAAACTTCCACTTCCTTCAAAGAAATTAGATTTACTACTCCTGCGATACGCCTTTTTGCAGGGGTGTACAAATATCAAATTGTGTGCTGCAAATCACACACGAATACAAAAAGTGACTGCAGATGGAATAAAATATGTTCGACTGAATATCATTGATTTAGCGTGTTTACAGCTTTGAAAGCAGAGCTCAAAGAGAGAGAAAAGATAAATTGGTTAATCACAACCTGACATGTAGAGTTTGTGCACTGATTTAGAAATGGTACAAAAAAAAAGGTGAATAAGAGACTGGAGCAGTGAAAAAAGTTTGGCACACATTTTCTTGGAGACATGTGGGTTCTTCAACATGCTCTGAATAGAAGTATATTTGACGGGCTGCAGCCCCTCCAGTCATTGAAATAAGGCCCTTGCTATGCATGCCTACTAGGACCAGTATGCTACCGAGGCATAGCCAACAAGTAATAACTCAATTTCTCGTTCATGCCATCCCATTGGCCGGACACTTCTTTCCGGCTTATTAACTTTGCACAGGTAACATTCCACTTCAGTTACTGTACAGCAGAGTTACCACTCTGGCTTTGCTCAAGGTGTTGCGTGCATTAGGCTTTCTTGCAAGGCTTAGTTGTCGTGCAGAAAAGCCGACCCGAACAGGCGTTCGTTGTGGTGAAGCTTAAAGGATAGCATGTTGTATGGCAGAGCAAACTTTTATAGCTCTGTTCGTAAATTTTGAATACCTAGAACGGTAAAATTGCACTTCGGATAGAAGAAGCGTACAGCATAAATCTGCCATTTGCTCTATATAGTAGCAAAATAGCATTAACTGAGGTATACATGCGTGGCACCTGTGATATCCAGCCGGACGTCACAGTTGCAAGCTGGCTTTCCTGACTAAATGTGGCCCTGCCTGAGGCATAATCAAAATAGGAAAAACACAGCATAATTTACGCTAGGTCACTCACTTTAGAGGTGCTGTTAGAAGTTTCTAGGCTATTGCGTTCATGTGTTCCAGGGTATCGCATTTTCTCACTACTTACATTTTGAAAGCTCAGTCCATATAAGTTTGGATAACACATTTGCCTTAATCGTGGGTCTCTATTTTGCGATCTTCTGAAAAACGTCTTCAGGATCTGCCATGTGTTCTATAGCTTGATACAACTTAAGGAGGTGTGCGTTCTGTAGGGAACCTTAGCAGGTATTTTGATGCAAGCAAAAATTACCAAAACCACTTTTTGTTCTGTTTTAAATTACGTTTCTGCTAACAAAAAATAGATCCAGTTTAAATTAAAACCATTATGTACTACCCACTGTAACGGCCCAGCGGCTAGGATGTTTCACTGCCATGATCAAAGATGTGGGTTCAATCCCAGCCATGGCAGCCATTTTTCTGGTAGAGGCAAAAAAGAAAACCGTTGTGTAGAGATTTTGCTGCACATTTCAAGGTCCCCAAGTAGTCAAAATTGATCCATAGCCCCCAATATGGTGTGCTTCGAGGTGCATGTGCAGCTTCGGCACACAAGTTGAACAAATCCTCTCCCCCCCTCCCACACACACAAAAACGGTACAAGTTTCAGCTGTCGGGGTTGCTCAGTTACATAGACCAATATAGGACCTTTACTTTCAGATTTTAATATTAAGACTCAAAAATTTAGTGCTGCTTTGACAGGCCAGTGTTATTTTATTGCAGCCTTTCAGAATTTGGGGTATTGTTTTCAACAGTGAGCAAACCATGGTGTACACCAGATATTGCCTTTTCAGACAAAAATAGCAGACAGGTAGGCAACGCTCTTTGTAGCAGTGCAAAGTTGTGCCACCTCTATAAACATTTCGGTCGAGTTGTTGTCCCAGTCATGTTACGAATGGGAGCTCCTTCAATATGTAATACTTCCATGGAGGCCTTTCCGGCCAGCTAGTGTACACAGACCAACAGACAGTTCTTCAGTGAAAATTTTCTGTATGCACTTAGTGAAAAATAAAGTAGGTTTGATGACTTGCTTTGCTGCCATATTTTCATTTTAATCTGTTAGGCAGGACCTGGCGATGAAGGTTACTCGTAGGACTGACACTTGGACAAGTAGATACAAACTATATTGAAAAGGTGCAACACAAGAAAAGGAATCGCACTTGTAAATAAATTTTATTTACACAAATGCACTGTACACGCCATTTGTGTGGTTACAATGAGGTGTACAAAACAAAACTATAGGAACCAGAAAGAATAGCAATGGCCATGAGAGGCAAACACGTACTACCCATTCAAAATTAAATCCTGGCATGCTGCAACTGCACTTCAACAACAATACACATATAATCCATGTGGATTATGTGTATGGTTAGTGAAGAGGATGAATGAAAGAATCTTTCCTTTTGCGCTGTTTTTTTTACTGCGCTGCGGCTAAAACCAGGCTGGCTTCATAGATAGCGACCTTCCCATGGCAGCCGGCGACAATGAGGGCCAGCGTGCTGAAAATTGCTGGGTAGGGACGGCGCACTCCATCAGGTGGTGCTAAATAATCTCCAACCTCACCAGCTTCACTTTGCTCACAGTGACTGTTGGCACGAAATGTAGTGGCTGTACCAATAACAACCGACCGTTCTAGTTAGTATGTATATCACCGGTCAGCACCTAGAATACAATGGCTCGTCCAGACCTGACTCTCACCAATGGAAGAGTCAACGTATACAACTAAACCACACGGGTACCACACTGTCTGGCTCGACTACCATTAATTTTTGAGCATTCCCATTCATTCAAACATTCATAACCTTTACCGACCTTGGCTCTACATGGAGAAGCTTTCTTTTGGCGTGACAGTCATTTGTGCACATGCGAAATTTGACAGGAACGCTTGAGTTTGTGCAAAGCATTTCCAAATTGGCCATTTAAAGCATGGAAATGCTGTCATTCTTGCGCGGGAGCATAACAATTTTCCAGCTGCAGGAGCACTAGTTGATCCAAGCTTCTTCAGGGGCTGCGGCTCTTTCACATAAACTGTGCCACTCGTGTAGCACCGTCCTCAAGGTGGCTTGCCAGCCCTACAAATGGCAAAGTTGGGTATACGAGAGTTGGCCCTGGTCAGGGCCGGCGATGAGAACCGTACACATAGTTATCTTCGTGAAATCTTTTTGAGCCACGCCCGTATACCAAAGCGATAAGAACCAAACAAAAAGAAAATGCTTTTGCCATGCCGCTGCTGGCCTTGCTCAGTAAACCATCGGGTTGAGTCAAAGTGCAACGCAAGAAAATTGCACAGGACCTCATCATATTCTAACAGGATGAGAGCACGACAGCGTCTTTTATGGCTTGGTTTGTTGTCGAGCGTTCCGCCAATGCCGCCTATAGCCTACAATCCCGACAGTGCACTCGGTGCAGCCACTCATTACAGAGTCACTATCCATGCTGCTGCGGCACTGCCTCGACTGAAGCAGAGGGCCAACAAAGATTGCGGGAGCAATTTATTTGAAGCACATTTATTTTGGTGTTGCACGTCTTACGGAGCAAGTTGCAAGGAAATCGGAATTGACTAAGTGCCAAATGTTTCTTTTTCTGCAGCAGTATATGCAACAGTGCACACCAAGTGCTTCTTGTTTATTTCTTTCTGGTCCACGCCATGGAACAACCATCCATGGAATGCCATGGATGTGCGCACCGTTCTGTGACGTGGAATGTTAGGAATGCATTAGGAAATTGTCAGCTGTTGTGGACGCTTTTTGCAGACAATATCTGAATGTGCATTCTGTGCACACCGACCGGGTGCAAGCGTTTCGCAACATAGCAAGTAATATTTTCGCATTTAGAAAGCGATTCACTGAAGCACACTGTCGAGCCCACAGGTGTACTTGCCGCAGTGTCAATGAGCCTATAATAAGTGCAACAAACTGAGGAGGAGGCGAAATACCATTGACAACAGGCGGACAAATAGCTCACAATGCTTCAATGGGGATCACAAGCAGCACAAGCTGGTGCACTGGCATAGGAAAGAACTAAAAAAGGCCAAACAAGGAGAAAAAAAAACACTTGGCATCGGTGAGCATGGGAGGTCACTGTATATAAAGTTGGTCGGAGCAAAACTGTTTTTCATAAACCCCTTCTCAATAGTTTTTTAACCACATTCCTCACTCCGCCGCTGTCATTAAAACAGTTGCACGAGGTGTGCATTTCTAGAGCAGCCGTTTTTCTTATGAAGGCAAACAAAATTGCCTTCGTGCGCAAAGTCTTAGACAACATTAATGCACCAACTAGTTTAATTAGCCGATAGTCTGCAACTATGGTATGCATTACAGCTCAAGTATGGCTTCCGTGCATTAACCTACAAATTTTAACTGCTGTACGGAAAAGAAAGCAAGCTTCATTAAATATATGTGCTGACAGCAATGTAAACTTAAAATTTCTTATAACAGAGATAGAAATTCTTTCAGAGCCAAAATGATAAAATTCAGTGCTGAATGATGCAAGGCACCACTAAGTACTGTCATATGTACACGCTAAGAAAAATGTTTAGCAGTGTCAGTAACTCTTCGTAAAACTTTTCTTTCTGCCCTTTGGCAGGGCATGAGCAACATAATGTCACTGAATTGCTCCACAACAATCGCTTTCTTCTTGTTGCTAGTCTGCAACTATGGTATGCATTACAGCTCAAGTATGGCTTCCGTGCATTAACCTACAAATTTTAACTGCTGTACGGAAAAGAAAGCAAGCTTCATTAAATATATGTGCTGACAGCAATGTAAACTTAAAATTTCTTATAACAGAGATAGAAATTCTTTCAGAGCCAAAATGATAAAATTCAGTGCTGAATGATGCAAGGCACCACTAAGTACTGTCATATGCACACGCTAAAAAAGTTTAGCAGTGTCAGTAACTCTTCGTAAAACTTTTCTTTGTGCCCTTTGGCAGGGCATGATCAACATAATGTCACTGAATTGCTCCACAACAATCGCTTTCTTCTTGTTGCTCTGCAAGTGCCATGGCTCCAGTCCAAAGCTCAAACAGATGAGACACTCTACCCCGCTGACCACGAACAGAAGTTCTTGACTCGCTCCAGGGACACAACACCAGTGGTACCAATCTGCACCAAGTTTGTTGCTACCTGGCTTGTGGCTCCCTGCTGGCAAAAGAAAAAAAAAATGTGCAGTGAGAGTTAGACAAGGGATTGCAGGGGGAAAAAAAATCAATTTCTCCTTTTAAAGGATTGCAGGGCACACTGCGATTTCAAGTATGCATAAGCAAACACACATGCACTCCTTAATGGAGGCTTCATGTCAATGAGGCATGGGTGACATAACATTGCCCCTTTGGAAGGGAGGTGTGTTCTCTTCATCTTGCTGGATTGCATGGCCAGCATGACAAGGATGACAAGACCGAGGGAAGGAATGATGATGTGGAACAGAAACAGTGGCATTCTACTAGTTCATAACTGTCGCACATAAGAAGCTGCACTACTTCATGACTTTCTTACATTAGTGAGGTCCACATCTTCTTGTAAGCACAGTTGCGATCCCGCTCATTGTTCCCCACCCTCTCCTTAGCGGGGTGCGGCTCCTGCCCCGAGTCAGTGGCGGCTTTGACGGCGTGTAGTGATGCAAGTAGTACGGATAAATTTTAGCCCAAGCTTGGTAGGTGCCCTACCTTATCGAATCGCATCTGTCATTTTGTCAAAGTGTGGGGTCAATGGGCATGGAACAAAAAAGTGACTTGCAAGACAGAAAAAAAGAGTGTAACAATGTTAGACCACACAGAAAACACAGTGCAGTAGAAACAAAGGACAAGGTGAGGCCGGGGCAAGAGCTAACTTTCGACAAATGCTTTATTGCAGGACCTGCGCTTATAAAAACATCTGGCTCATAATAGGAGAGAAAGAAAGGAAAACATCAAAACGAACAACGAAAGATGAGACAAAAACCACCACGCGCCACCTACGCCAAGAAATAAATCTCTAGCTTTCGTAAAGCCACAGATGGTCTATTGATGCTTTGATCACCGGAACATGCCATCTCAGCTGCTTCCACAAGTTCTTTCGTCAGTCCAGACTGGTGGTAATGCAAAGCAATCATCTCGTCGTGCAGGGGATAACACAGGTATCCCGTTACACACTTTTTACAATGGGCAGCCCGCTGGCCGTCAGTAGCAACGCTGCTTACTTTATTCTTGTACTCTTAAATGGACATTCAAATATCTGCTTGTTTGGCCAGTATAGTCGCTGCCACATGAGAGTGAAATTTTATAGACAGCATGATGCCCCCTGCGTACCAGCTTAGAGCAGACTGGTTTTTGCACACGCGTTATAGGCAGGTTAACCTGCACAAGCCCAAAAGCCTGTTCGGGGCTGTGAACAAGACATTGATCCCACTAACAGCCACCTGGCTGCCCATTGTAAAATGTGTGTATCGGGAAACCTTTGTTATCCCATGTACGACCAGACAATTGTTTTGCATTACCACTGCTCTGGGCTGACGAGAAACTTGTGGAAGCAAGTGAGATAGCATGTTCTGGTGATCAGTGTGTCCGTAGACTGTCTGTGGCTTTATCAAAGCCAGAGCTTGATTTCCTGGTGTAGGCGGCATGTGGCGGGTTTTATCTCATATTTTGTTGTTTATTTATTTTTTATTTTCTCCTCTTACGAGCCAGATGTCTTTATATGTGCTGGCCCTGCAATAAAGCATTTGTTGAAACCTTGCACTTGTCCGGTCCTCGACTTATTCTGTTTTTACTGCGCTACGTTTCTCGTGAGAGTATGAACCAACATGCCCAAACATTTTCCCTTCTGTTAGACCGCATCCAGGGCATAACAAAAGTTCACAGAGCGAAAGAATGTTAAGTGAGCAAACGAGCTTTTCTAGGCAATGCCCAGGGGAGTCGGGTATGCTAGGTACAGCAGTTGCTGCAAGAACCAATGGAGAGTGCAGTAACTGCACAGAGACGGCAGTAAGAGGAGGAGGCTAGGGTATATATAGTCAGGATCCAGCTTACATGGCCTTATCGTCTGGGGGTAGGGTAGCGTATTGCCTTTATCACCTTCCAATAGTTTCAGGGAGAGAGGCCATGTAATTCAGGTGATATTAGTGCTCATTATCACGCATTTAGAACTTCGCAGAGTAAACAATGCCAAGGTCATCATGAAGTGTTGAACCCAGAATAGTGGCTCAACTAGTTGCACAAAGCAAGATAAGTAACAGTCACTAAGCAGTGCTTAACATGCTACACATGCCCTAAGCAGTGCTTAGTGACTGTTCGAGCGCTACCACATCGATTCACATTAGGTAAACAAATTTTTCTCATCCGGCATGCATTGCATTCTGTAAGCATATATGCTGGTGCATGTATATATGTGTGCCAGCATATGTTGTATACATATGCACTGGTGGCATAGGCCAGATACATAAACTTGTGTATAGCTTCCTAGCCAATGCATTTTGGCCTTGGCAACTGCAACACCACACGAAGGTAAGACTAGCCAGATGAAATTGTGGTGGAGGAACTCCTGACGTTTGTACTGTGGATACAGGAAAATTTTGATATAGTCAGGTACACATCACATTTTCTGATAAAATGTGGCACTCCCAGCATTCAGCTGAGTGACAGTGGGGTGCTGGTACTGGATGAATTGCATGGACATTGGAACGTTACGAAACCCTGCAGTGTACGAGTATAGCATTCCAGGTTACTCCATGTGAAGTAATACGTGATAGCTTAAGCAAAAAGCACCATATTCGTTTGGTCGGGGAAGTCAACCAATGTGTAAGCAAGGTGCTCACTGCATGTTCCAAGACATGCAAACGTCTATTGCAATCTCGTCCTGTCTATTATGTTCGGCTATTACGCACGCTTTCAGTGTTTAATGAACTTCTTATTTTCGCTACACACGCCCATTGAACGTCCGCACAACCAGCTGCGCCACCGATGCAGTGAGCAATTTTTGCGATTGTCGCCCTCGCCTTACCGCGGTCCAATGGGATCATACGTTAACACAAATTTATTCGTAAATTTTAACCCCATAAAAATCAGACTTAATCAAATTTAAATGTTTAGAGGATAATATTCGATCACTGACTGATTCGCACAATCGTTACTCGCAAGACATCCAATCGTCATCGCATCGTCACTGCAAGTTCTTGATCCGAACATCGGCACATCGTAACGGTCATTCTACGTAGTTTTTAACGAAATCGATGCCACAAGGCAAGTTACACTGACTGCAAATCATGCCTGAACATCCAAGGAGTACTATAAAAACAACGGCGCAACCGCAAACAGTAGGGCTCTTTGATTTCCAGTCTCGGACTCACCGCGGACTCCCCGAGAAGCAGTCCGGCATTCGATTTTCCCATGTATCCCTGACTTCGGGGAATCCTCGGACTACCCGCGGACTACCCACGGCGAGTCCGAGACTGTAAATCGAAGAGCCCCAATGAAGCAACCAAGTTACAGCCACGGGACGTGCGACAACACCGGTAAGCAGTTCGGCCTCTTCCACTGGCTAATGTTAGTACTTTACACATGTTAGCTGTACAGAACCGCTAGGCTCCGAAGCTTTTCCGGCTTCGGGTGCGTCACTTAAGATCAAAAACAGCGTACTATAGACCGTAACTAACGAATAAGCGGTATTTGAGTTCGATAACTCAATTGCCGTAAGCATACATGGGCGCCGCCATCTTGAATGTTTGTTTACATCAATGTTACCAGACCAACATCGACATTTCGCTAAATTTAGCGGCCACTTAAAATTATTGCGATCTGAGTACTCGTTAAGCTTCAAAAGAAAGCAAATATGAAATGGTAATAGAGAAAGCCAAAATAGCATGGTATTAATCCACAAAAACGCGAAATCCGCTGTAGCAAATCATGGTGCACTTGTAGCAATTGTAGAATGTGCTTGTAGCAGTTGCTTCAGCATGGTAGATTGGCGGCAAATTTTAAATGCATACAAGCAGATTTGTATACAGTGTTCGACCTAATCTCTTGTTAAGTATTGGTGACAACATGTTATTTAGCTACGCTGTCTTTCGGTTGGTAAGCGCGCTTTTTTTCCGTCATGCCGCTGGTGCCCCGCATTTATACGTTCCTTTATGTGTGACCAGCCATTGGTAACAGTCACGTTTTCACTGTCTTTTTCATGTGGTGCAAGCTATGTTCCATCAGGTGTATGTAACACCTGAGGTAAGCTTCCACAAATTTCTGCATTCTCCAAACGGGTGAAATAGAACAAGCTATGAATCTGACAAAAAAAAAAAACAAGAAAAGCGGCGGGCAACCAAGAATAGCTTGTTTTTTTTTCTTTTGGTTCAGAAACAGCGATTTCTTGAGTATGGTTGGAGCATTGTTTGAAAAATACACTGGCACATTGGAGTCCAGCCTGATGATACCTTTGCCCTCTGTGCACATAAAGCTGAAGTATCATTCGAAAACTCGGAATGCAAAATAAATGTGCTGAATACTGTCGGCAGACCAAGTGTGTTTTGTTCTTCAATTGCAGTGAGCTGTTTACGGTGTGTGATTTTGAGATTATTGGTAGCAGCATATCTGCATTGGGTGCGCTAAAAGTAAACATGATACAAAACTAGGATACTGCAAACTTTTCTGAACACTGCGCTAGGAATAATCATCAACGAAAAAAAGACGGCTCAAGAATACGATACTCCCTAATGCAAAATTGGAGCGCAGTGCAAACTGCAGTCTTCTCGGCGACAGCGTGTAGCTGCTGTGTCTCAGGAAGTGATCGTGTCTCAGGAAGTGAGCGCCTCGGTGCCACTGAGCATGTCTCGCGTGGCCTCTGCGTACTGCCCTCCCTTTCACACTTTCATTTTACTTTCCTCCTCCGCCTTCCTGCTTGCTCTATTTCATTTATCTCCAGTGCCCTCTTCTTCGTTCGGTTACAACAAAGTCGACGGCCACACGAAACCACAGGAGTCAAGCGGGCACTTAAAGCCAACTGCATTCAAAATTTCGACCTCTTGAAAACACCATTTCCGTATAGTCTGCTGAAAAAGAAAGCAAGATGCAAAATACAACGGCTGAAATACGCGTGTGGGCGCCGCAAGCGGTCAGCAAAAACCGGCGATTTTGAAACCGAAATCGAGGAGAGCGCGGCCATTAAAATGACATTGCAGCCATCCAGCGAGCGGCCGGACGGCGTGCGGGGCAGCAAACGGGTGAAGTGTTCGCAGCAGAGCTTGACCGGTTCTCTAGCTGCATGGCTGGCCAGAGGAAGAAGCCACCGTCAGCTGGAGCGTCATAGGCGTGTCATGGCTGTTTACGCAATCTGCCGGCAGGTGCAGCGTGGTCTGCGGTGGAGCTTTTTTAAACGCTTCTGACTGATTAACGAGGCAGTTCACGGGGCTACCACTCGTGTCCCAGCTGATGTGGGGGTACTTACTAGACATTAAAATAAATTTGGTCGAGGTGAAATTTGAGTGCAGTTGGCCTCTTAAGAGGTGCGCTCTAAAAAAGAAATGGCAAGCAGATTGCCTTAGCAAGCTGCGTTGCAAAGAAATTATTTCTGTAGCTGAACAGTTCTGAAATTTGGTTGGTTCTGAAGTTTGTTCAATCTATCCCAGTCAGGAAGAGTATGATATACAGCTGTATAACTCCAGCCCTTTTTCATTTTTAAAAAGTGTGTTTTCCTGTTTTTCCTTACATTTCTTTTTTGCTGTTGCAGCAGCGCTGGGAGCATGAGCATGCAAGACAGAAGGTAAAAAGTGGTATGGTCACGACACCTTTCACTTGCATTACAAATTTCCTGATCCACTTTACTCGAAGTAGTAGAATAATTAAGTGAAGCATCAGTTTTACAGTTAAAAATGGGTAAAAGAAGTAAGTCCACCACGGGTATAAACATTTTAAAAAATGAGATGTCTATTTATATGTTGTATTAGCTGGCGCAGAATCTAGCAGTACACCCGATGTCGAACCACATTCCATACCGAGACACGGTGCTAGTAACTCCAATACCTTCGACAAACATCACGTAAACTGATAGGTTCGCCTGGTGCACTGTCGAGGCACGAGTCATGAGGTCCCCAGACAGCTCCGATGAATACCACGCAATCTGATAGCTTCAGCTGGGAGGCTATGGTGCCCTGCAGTGTTGTGGAGCCACCAAGGACTTGCTTTCGTTTTGTATGTTATTTCTCCTTGTAAGCCATGCTCCATGTGTACCCAGGGAATATAGTGGCTCTTCACTGCTTATAACACTAAATATTTATCCTCATGGAGCAGATAAGGTTTGCAGCTCATTAATACAGAAATAATAGTTGGCTCTGCCACATGACATGCAGACTTCCAAGCTTCACTGCATGACATTTTCTTTAGTGCTAGCTTTTTTGGCACGACGCCGAAGCCATGCAAGAAAGCCTACCACAAAAGACTTGCGCAAGAGTGGAACTCTGGCAGCCAATGTTGGCTGAGGAGCAACGCTACCTGGGCAAAATTTATAAACTGGAAAGAAGTTTCCCATCAATATGGTGGTATGAGTGAGAAACCAAGGTTTATTACTTGCTGGGAATGCTTGCATTAAAGTAAAGGTCATACCAACCACTAACGTACCTAACCTCTTTTCAATGCCTGGAGCAAGCCATTCAAATGCAGTCGACGCTTGATCATCACCTAATTGGAATTTTAAGGTAATTGGAAGCAATGCTCTTGCCCCACCAATGTTACATTCAATTCAGTAGAAGAAATTGCTTGGTAATTTAAAGCTGAAACCCAATTTTTCGATTAATTGAAAGTTATTTCGAATAAAAAGCATCAAGGTGAACATCACATCTTGATAAAATTGGAAATTTTAAAGCGTCAAAACACCGGCCGTGTCCTGCAATGTTGGCACCATCACAACCGAGGCAGCGCATACCTGATAAAGCAGCCGGTCACTTGAGACTTGTGCCAGTCTAAGAATCTCTCTTTTGAGGCCCTCAACCTTCTTTGTTGCGCACAGCTCCGTGCAACAGTTTGCGCGGTGAAAGCTTCAGGCTTCGATTTTCACCACAAGTCTGAGCTATCACGGCAAGCTGTGTCACATTCGAATAGGCAACAAAACAAAACCAAGAAGAGAAGATTTTTGCGGACCAATGGCAATGCGCTATTGTGCCTTCTGTTTTTTTGTTGCGGACTTTGTACTAATGGTAGCCAACTGTATAATTTCTCTGGTCACAACATGTTGAGGAAACTGCATTTTCCACGGCAGGGTGTGCCAAATTTCATTCCACTGCCTTTCCATACTGTCTTAATCTTTTAAGGGGCAACCACACGCAGCGACGTGAAAACTGTAACTCAATGGGTACACCAAACAGATAGCACGAGTGACAGCAACAAGTGAAAAAAATGATCAAACTGCCGCCAATGCCTTCCGTCACTGCTGCTCACTTGTGGGCTGCTTCTGTCCAGCAAAAAGCAAGCGGCGGCGTCAGCCCGTCGCCTTCTGCTGTCAACTCCCTTAGCAACCTGGTTATAAACATTTTCGCTTGTCACCGTCATCCACACTACCAGTTTGCTGTACCCATTGAGTTACGTTTTGCCGTCGCTGCATGTGGTTGCCGTTTACTTGCCATTTCTTGTACCATTTTCCTAGCGATACATAAATATTCTAATGCCTCAGGTCCTGACGACTGCCTAGGTTATCTTTTTTGTCACTTTGTTTTAAAAACTCTATAAACAATGAAAAAGATATCTGTATTCGAATATATTTGATTCATTCAATCCAGTCAGTTTCTGCTATTTGTATTTTATGCACAGTTCGAAATTTCCTGTTCGCACATCTCTAGTTAATATGTTATGCAAGATTAAATGAATGAACACGCTGACCAATTGTTCAAACTTTCTAGGGAATGTGAGAGCAGTTGAAAAAACGAATGTACACAGAGAACGAAATCTCACTGGTAATAATCGTATGTAGAAACCAGGGTCAGAGCAAAAAAAGAAATGCCAAAAGCAGATATCTAACGCACAGTAAATGCTCCCAACGAAGTAACTTGTGACGTTTCCATGTGAAGGAAGAGAAAGAGCAGGCTCAGAGGAGGTTGGCACTGGACAACTTCTTCTGAGCCTGCTCTTTCTCCTCCTTCACATGGAAGCATCACAAGTTTCTCCGTTGTGGGCATCAATTTCCTGACTACCTGTGATTTTGTACCCCTTCTCTCTCTTCTACCGTCTTATCTTTTCTTCATATGCTGCATGGCCAAAATATGAAGTAAAAAAAAAAAAGTGGTTAGCAGAGGGTGGTACATGAAAATTCTAGTTGAAGGCTGTAGGATAAAGCGAACAGCAATAGGGATCCTGCGGTTGTTCCCATTTTAACCTCTCGTCACGGCAAACAAAAAGTCAGAAAAATCAGATGGTGAATGGCTTCAGCATATTAAGTTTCAGACGTCATTATACAGTGGCACAATAGGGTGGACGGCAGCGCCACTGACGTGTCTGAATGATTGGACAATCTAAAAAATCAGTCTGTGACTGTGTACAGGTACCGTCATAAGTAATTGGAGCACAGGAGCTGTGGCCGAACTGTATCGGAGCGCCGTGTAGCTGCACCGGCGGTAAATGAAAGGACGAAAACACGCATGTGCGCCTGCCGACGGCGATGGCCCATCTGTACCTCTCAAACCCCTTTTTAAATTTGGCTTCGAGCATTGCTCGCAGCACAGTGCCGCTCTCGGCAACGATAACAGAGACGATTCTGGCAGCGTCTCTGGCGCACTTCCAGCTGCCGGAGAAGCGGCGCGCTGTCACGGGAATTTGTAGTGAGTTTTTCATTCAAATATTTTTACGTGTGTACGCTATCAGCGCCATCGCCGAGACCAGTATGCTGCGAACAATGCTTGAAGCCAGGTTAAAAAAAGTGGTTTGAGAAGTACAGATGGGCTATCGCCGTCGGCAGGCGCACATGCGTGTTCTCGTGCTTTCATTTACCGCCGGTGCAGCTACACGGCGCTCCGATACAATTCGGCCGCAGCTCCCGTGCTCCACTTATGACGGCACCTGTATGTAAAGATCGAAGTCAAACATTGCTTTCAGGATTAATTTTTCATCAAAGAATTTGGCATGACCTACTCGTTCGAAAGCACCTTTTGTCGCATGAAAGCTTGCTCACACCTATGACAATGCCACCAAGGAACGAGAGGCCTGAAGAAGACACCATTCAGTGGAGGGGTGTGAGAGAAGAAAACCCAGGGGTAACAAATGGATATGGACAAAGCAAGATAGCAGCAATTGGAAATGCAGCAGGCAGGCCTTAGTTCTTGTTCTACAGTGTACACAAATGGGCTCAGGACGATGGCTATAGCATGAGCAATGCGAGAAAAATTCTCGTCTAGTGATGTGAGACCGGCCAAGAAGTTCCCCGTGTTAGCGAAAAGTAGCGATTGCTACCTATTCTTTGATTGCCTACGAGACTCCTGGAATTTCGAAACCACACTTGTATTGCTTGAGAAAATTTCTGCTGAAGTGCAATTACGTTAGTAAATTGCAATCTTTAGCAATTCAATAACCTATAAAACGACCATGCTCAGCAACCCTTGTAGTGCGATTATAGCAATTGAAAAAGAGAAGCAGCTGCATTACGTACACTCAACACCAACTGTCGGGAATCAAACGTGAGTGTGTTAAGTGGGCCCACCACATGCTACACAGTATTTGTTCATTGAAAGCATCAAGTATCTCTATTGCGCTTTCCCTCCAACAGAATAAGTCATGACATGCATTCCGTGAAATAAATTCCATCTTCCAACTCCTGCATACAAACGCTTAAAATTCTCCATTCTGTTTAAAAAAAATTAGAACAGAAATTGTGAGGACAGGTGCAAATTGTATCGACACACACACACACACACACACACACACACACACACACACACACACGCACGCACGCACGCACGCACGCGCGCCACAAATATATGTGGCTCCGCAACAGAAATATACTTGCACTGCACTGTCTACGAAAAACAGGATCGGGAGCGCACATTCGGCTAAACACTTACATCCGCAATGAGAACAGTGGCACCCTGTATGCCAAGGCATGGTCAAGCAGTCTCTTGAGGTAGGTCTGGCTCTTAGAAACGCAGTAGGTCACCGATCAGCCACTCGTACACATGCTGGGACTGTGGTGGAAATTTATCAGCCCCTGTAACGAAAGCACAGTCAGCGGCGTCTCAATGACACATGATACGAAATAAATGTCTCCGAAACATTGCTTGCTTTACATTTGTGCGTGCAATCTAAAACCCTTGTTCTGCTTACTACGGCTGTTAACCCAGACAAAAATTTGAAGTGGTTTTCGAAGTGGTCCCACTTCATTCAAAGTGGTCCCACTTGCCTGCAAGTGGGATCCAAAGTGGTCCCACTTGCCTCCAAGTGGGATCTGAAGTGGTCCCACTTGCCACCAAGTGGGACCTGAAATGGTGCCACTTTGAGGCAAGTTGGACCACTTGCAAGTGGTGCCACTTGCAAGTGGTCCCCCAACAGGTACCACTTGGTTCAAAGTGGGAGCTGAACTGGTCCTACTTGCTGCAAGTGGTCCGCGAACAGATACCACTTGCTTCAAAGTGGTGCCCGAACAGGTCCCACTTGAGGTGAAATAGTGACTAAGTGCAGCACTTCTGCTTCTACAACACTGGTTTTGGGTCATAACCCCTCTTTCCCCCACTACCCCCTTATCCCGAAGTAGATTTTCCCCCACTACCCTCTTATCCCGAAGTAGCCAATGTGAATGTCGATCGAATAACAATTTCAGATTGTTTTATTCCATACTGTGGAAATAGCTTTCGAAAATATTCACAGAAAAAAATCCGTATTATTGTTAGTTCGTTTTTTTTAAATCTCATACCACACACTCCACTCGAAGACATCTTACTTGCTATCTAGTATGGCAGAAACAAATTTTTTCAGGCGGCCGTAACGTTGCTGCCGTAGCGCAGGTGCGCAGGTGTAGTACATTGATCAAAATGAACCGAGAAGAGAGTTGCAACCATCGACACATCTCGCGATAGCGCCGCTCGTCTCAGCCCATGTAATCGGCAGTAGTTGAGGACTGTGTTTGCACACCTACTTGAGGTATAAATGATTGAATAGCTAGTGCTATCGCGAGCGGCTGCTTTCAAATTACATGGCCTACAATCAGTGCTCTTGATTTGCAAAATGAGCGGGAGTGTTTTGTGCGGCAGTTGTTAGGGTTGGTGTCGTATTTAGATTATGTGATAAAGTTGCAGCTGTAAAGCTTAAAATGAGGGCTAAACATAATTAAACGACGTCAAAAATTTGTGTTATAATTTTATTGCAAGGCATATGCCATATAAAACTTCTTATTAGCCTTTTTAACGCGATTCATGAACCCCGGCGGCAGTTTCGTACACATGCAAAAACGTCACAAAATGGCGTATGTTGTGGATGAGACTGGTGAGCGCGGTCGCGTTTTCAGTTATATTAGCGTGCAACCGCCGTGTTTTGTTTCTTTGCGATGCCGCGCATCGTGTTTATTAGCAAGTACGTCACCTGCGGGAAACGCAAGAACTTCTGCGCCGGCATATGTTCCAAGCTTTCATATCTCCGCACAAGGCGAAGTGACAAGTGTGCGGGTTTGACTGGTCGTACTAAGAGGTAGGTACCTTTCTTTTCCCAATGAAACTGTGACGTCTGGTGCCGGATGCTGTCCGACGCTTTTTAACATTGTAGATTTTAAAAATGAGGTCAACGAGCTGCGCTTTTATTAGTGTAAGCCACGTTTCGTGGTTCAAGTGAAGCACGTGCGTGCGGGAGCCAGTGTTTGCTGGCGCCTCGTAGTCTTTGTGAAATCGCCCCCCCTACCCGAGACTGTGAATTCCGTGCAGTGCGCCTCGCAGGTATTGTTCTCGCGAGACTGGCTGCCGCCGTCGTGATCTTCCGCCTTGCGGCCCGAAGACGGGCGTCGTATATGCGTGCCGTCCTCGTGAAACTCGCCGTACTCGCTCGCCAACGCGCCCCGACAGCGTGCGCGTCGACCGGGTGCTGGCGGAGTTGTGCGGGAAGAAAAGTAGTCAAGAGATCAGGACGCAGGAGGTGTAGTTAAATAGATGAGAATTTACAAAGTGGATGGGCGATAAATTAATATGCGAGGGCAGGAGAAAGAGTTCGCGCCGTGCGCCGGCGAGCGAGTATGGCAATTTAACGACGCCTGACTTTGTTGGCGAGCTTCACGATTACGGCACGCATACCGCGACGCCTGTCTTAGAGTTCACAGAGGCATAGAGTTCACAAACGTGGAAATTGAAGGAGAAATGTGCGTGGCCTCGCGGGGAATTAACATAGTCACGGGGGGGGGGGCGGAAGGGGGGGGTGTAGATTTCACAACGCTTACTGGGCTTTGTGTTGTTTGTTGCATTTGTATTGCTACTAATTATTAATAATTTGATGGTTATGCAACTTCTGGGACTCTGAAGGTAAGGAGTGCGCGAGAAATTCGATAGCCCCGTGGAATACTTTTGTTCTGTTTTATAAAACTGATCAACGAGCATTCATATTTCTGCGGTTTTTGAGTGGCCATGTGACCACGTCGTCTTGGAAACTCTCTGATTTATTGTAACGTGAACCAATAGATGCAATAGGCCAACATCCATTGCATCCCAGAAAGGATGGAATTCCAGCGAGATATTGTGGTGATTTTAGCTAGACAAACAATGTCTAGGTGAAAATAACACTGGAAAGTAGAATTCGTCTGTACAAAATTAAATAATTCCTGCTTGTAATCATGTTTGCCCTGCAAGAAAAGACCAATTTTGTAGCTTGATGTGCAGCTAAAAATTCCAGCAATCCAGCTTGTGTTGCAAATTGTTCTATCTAGGATGCAGCTACTACTTCAGCTAGAAAAATTCTAGTTGAGATACTTCTAGACAAATGAACTTTCTGGTTCTATAATCAAGCTAGAAATGGGATTATTTTCATCTGTGTACAGACAGATTGGTGTACTATTTACACCTGTGAGACATTAAATGCACTTGCTTTAAACTTGTTACCTTTTACAAAACTAAAAAGCAGCTTAGCACTGAAAGACTGGCTACAAGCCTTTGTAAGCAGCAGCATTTTTTTTCATGCAAACATGTGCCTGATTATGCTTTCCTTTTCCTTTTTTTTAGGAACAGCGACCCACTGAGCAGCAAGAAGCAGAGCATTCATGGGACATTATGATATAATTTTTACGATGATTAGAAGGAAATGCATTAACAGCGGGACGAACTGCAATGTCTGGTGTGCCATTTCTTTCGGTTTGTCCTGTTGGTAGTGCATTCCTCCTAATCATGCGAGACCAACTAACCCTTTAGATTGCTTTGATCTTGTGTAACAGAAAATTCAGGACCTGCGAGAAGGCAAGAAGTACCAGTTGTAATTTCTGATTGGGTGCCTAAAATAAATCGTGCAAACGTGTAAGCAAAACTGTGATTTTCTTCGCACCGAAGGCCTCCAGCATGCCACTATCAAGTGGTCCCACTTCCCAAGTGGTCCCACTTACCAAGTGGTCCCACTTACCAAGTGGGACCACTTTAAAGTGGGATATCGAACAGGGACCACTTGGCAAGTGGGACCGCTTGCCAAGTGGGATATCGAACAGGGACCACTTGGCAAGTGGGACCACTTGCCCAAGTGGTCACACTTGCCAAGTGGTCCCTGTTCGATATCCCACTTTAAAGTGGTCCCACTTCAAATTTTTGCCTGGGAACGTAGTAAGCCTCCATGTAATAACTGCCACTAGTGGTAAGCATAGTGACACCACAGCAGATTCTAGCCAACAGTTACGCATATGAGCCTGTAAGTTAAAAAAGAAAAACATCACGACACTAGCGTGTGTTTCGGGTGTGCTTTCGCAAGAAATGGCACGTAGCTTATCCACTTTGAAATTAGCCTACACTTCTACCACGAACACTAAAGGCAACATCACCTTGTGTGTTTTCTTCTCCGTATGAAAAGGGCGATGTGACAAGTCTACACACTTACCTCCTCACGAGCTTGTTGCTACCACCGACGTTGACGGCCACGAAACCGAGCTAGCGAAGTCTCCGACTTTGCGCCGTCGAAGCTGAGGCGCAGACTGACGTGAGGCTCGGTAGGACCCTAGGAACTTCAGTTGGAGTAAAAGCTGCGATTCCAAACCACGAAGGCGCACAGGCCGTCCGGCCGTTCTGTCGAAACGGTGCCGGAGAAGCAGGGAGAAGCACGGCCCCACAGAACAGGGATGACGGCCCGTGCGGACGGACAAGCAAGAAATGCGCAAAACAATGTTGTCAGCACGGCCAAAGGCTCTCGATTTTTCAGACCAAAGTTGGAGACGTTTTTAGGCAAAAACGACAGCGTTGCCAGCATAGTTTGGTGCGTTTAGGCCGATTTGGCGGCGGTCGCGGGCGGGTTTTAGTCGGATGCCCTTTCATCTAGCGGCCGTGGTTGTTGTTGTCCGCAGCCACTCTCCCCCTCTCCTCTCCGATAGCGAACACTCTCTCGCGAGGGGCATTGGATTGAATTCGATTGGATTGGCTTGACTTGGATTGGATTAAAGTGGATTGTGTTGGATTGTGTTGCGTCATAGCCGCGGCACTCTCTCTCTCCGCGGTCTCCTCTCCTTCGGGCGCGCTGCGCATATAACGGGTGTGCCGCTCTCCGGCGGCCTTTCGGTCGACGGTTGCTCTCCGCTTGCGCTTGAACCCCCCTCAGCGTCGCATCACACCAGGGTTCCCGCGAGGGGAGGTGGGCGTAATTTTTTTAGTGTGTTTTTCGAATTGGGGTATTATCGATGGAGATGATGAGGTCCCGATCAGGGGCTCTGCCATTCTTGTTCGTCATGATCACGAGGGCCGATTTGGAAGGGGAGGTAGAGAGACCTATGGTGCGAACATGGTTGTTTATCACAACACGAGACGCACGCTCACGTGGGTTCAACATTTTTTGCCATTCTTTCTGTTCATTGACGCGCAATCAACAGGTAAAAGAGCTTTGCTGTCAAAAAAAGACACATGCTTGCACGCGCACACTTTTATTTCGACTCTCTTCATCTTTCGATCTTTCGAAAGATGATCGAAAGATGATCGACCCTTCCCCCTTACAGCAACTCCCGACCTCTTCTCACTGAAGGCCTAGCGGTCCGAGCGCAGTGCGAAGAGGGATGGTTATAAAATTTTTATTTCAATGCGATGGAATTGCAACACATACAAAATTTTTCTGAGCAAAAATTTTTACTTTAATGTGTTACATTGGCAAAATATGGGCCAGTTTGGCGCCCCCCTTCAGATGATTAGGGGGGGCGGCCGCCCCCCCTGCCCCCCCTGTGCGCACGCCTATGCTGTTGCGAACCGCTTGCGACTTCGGTGGTGACCGCGTGCTATAAGCGCGCGCACCCGGATGATCATTTTCCAACGCCTCGCGGCTCAGACACACGGAACCCATATAGAAGTTTCAAAAACGGTAGCCTTTCTAGGGGTACTTAAACGCGAAAAATTTGGTTTTTCTGTCTGTCTGTCTGTCTGTCTGTCTGTCTGTCTGTCTGTCACAATTGGTTCAGCCGCTTGGCCAAAAGATAACGGAATTATATCAGGGAAACGTTTCAAAACAATAACCTGGTACCATATTTCACGTTTGTCAACATTGTTCAGTAAAAAGAAAACAGTATAAGATCAGAAGCAAAACACAAATACATAAGCGCTACCAGCACCGCTCATTTATTTAAAAATGGTCGGCAACGTATTTTTGTGATAGCAAACACACACACACACACACACACACACACACACACACACACACACACAAATTACGGTTGATTCCTCTTTCGTCGGAATCAGTAAAACACGAAAGTGAAAGGTGCCTTCACAGGAGCAGTTGAATGTTAAAGGAACCTCCTTCATGTGCGAAGGGTTCCCGCGCTGGGCCCCGCCAAACGAAGCGGCACCGACACGCAAGAAACAAAAAAAATAGCCGATTCATTCCAGGACAACAAAACCAAAAATGACATGCACAGAAACAGCAGCTTGGAACATATAACCGTCATGGGAACAACGCGACAGCAGAGGTTGCCTCCATACACGCGCGTCCCTCGTACACGAAGGCGCTGTCATCGAGGCGCCAACTGCCTGCGCTCATTAGCATTGTGACGGTCGTGCGTGTGTCCCGACTTCTCCGAGCGAGATGGAAAAACTTTGGCCGCAGGAAGTTTTCCCGTGGGAACGCGCGGCAGCATCGCAAAGGACACGTTTCCTTTTTGCCTCGGGGCGAGCCAAGCTTCCCTTCGCTTGACGCGTCCTTGGCGGGTGCGCGGACAGCCGCGTCGTCCACCGCCGCTTGCAGCCGGCCCTTGTCGCCCTTCTCCCCGCCGCTGCTCGGAGCGAACGGAGAGGATCAGGGTTGGACTTGGGGTGACCGTCTTGCTATTCGGACGCAGCTGTAGGAGCAATCCGAAAACGCGTCCCTCCCTGGAGCCCGCCCGCTGCCAGCGTTTCCTGACCTGGTCTACACCTCGAGCCCGCCGAGCTATCGGTCCTGCCCGGCCTCCCCTTCCTGACCGCGGCCTACAGCTCGAGCTCGCCGAACTACTGGTCCGGTACTGCCTCCCATTTCTGCCCTCGGACTCACCGCGCAGACCTTTCGAGCCACCGGCCCCGCACTGCCTCCATCTCCTGGCGCCGAGACCCACTTGGCCCGTCGGCGTCCCGTCGACGTTTGACCACCCCGGCACCCCGAACGATTCCGCTCAACCTGGTGAGAAAGTCGGCACCACTGCGGCACCCCACTAAACTAATTGTTAATGTTTTTCGCCCGCCTCAGTGTGTCTCCTTTCCTCCAAGCTCTGCGTGGACCCACCTTAATATAAGTTTGTAACTAACCAATTAACGAGCGTCACAGCGTCGTGACGCGCTACTTCGCTTCGCCTCTCCTACACGGCAGTGAAATCTGAGGGAGTCATAGGGAAGGCGCGTTCGTAGAGCTGCTCCCGTCTCTGTTCATAGAGCAGTAGGCAGAGCGCCACGCATCTCCCGTTGTGGCGAGAGGCTATAGAGTTCGTGGGCTCGAATCCGGGCGCCGCCGCGTCAATGGCACTTTTTCTGGCGATGTCACTTGCGTGACGGATATGACGTCAGTGGGATCTTTGTGCACCCGGTCATAAAACATTTTCGGGTTAAAAAACTAGTTAGAAACATTATTTTACCAGCAATATGCGCAAAGGGATTGGGCTCAAGCCTGGAGGTTGTGGCTTGAGCGCCAAGTCCAACAGTAAATAAAGGTGCCAACAGACGGCGCAGCGGCAGTGCGAACGCGGGAAAATTTAATTGATTAGTGCAAATATTCATTGCGTTTATCACGGGAGGGCCGAGGCGAGGGGAAATGGCGTGAGGGGTGGGCGGGGGAAAGAGGAGAGGCGGCGGAAGTCTCCCGACGACATTTGCAGCGAAGAGAGCAGGTACGCGGCCAACGTTCTGTTCTCGGACGTGAAACGCCCACGGAACAACTCCACACTCCGCTGAGAAGCGGCGGCGTGTCACTTCGTAGACATAATCGTTTCGTATAGGCCACTTCGACCGTGTCTGGAACGGAGCACTCATCCTCGGGGACGCAGCTGCCCGCCACGTTTCTGCAAAACCCCTCGGAGCAGGAGCAGTCCTTCCGGCAGTCGACCGTGCAGGCGGGGCCGATGGCTCGAGTCTTGCATGTTGGCCCCGCGCAGCTACTGCTCACGCAAGCCTTCCACTCCCCGTTCGGGCCGCACCGTTCTTTTCATCACCGGTCCCGCGACCTTGCTGAGTGAATGTCGTCGTTGTTTTGTAGCGTAAGCTACACTGGCCAAGGTTGAGTAATGTCGTGTGGACCTTGAAGGGCCGTGCTGCGCAAACGCGAGGATCATTTGATTGGATTGAATTGGATTCGGATTGGATTGGATTTGGATTGGATTTGGAATAAATTGGATTGGATTACGGAGTACGGGTGTGTAGAGAATTGGGTCTGCACATTCGCCGGTCTGCGCATTCCAGAGGGACGTCATAACTGCGGCAGCCGCACTGGCGCCGGCGCGTGCCCAGCTGTGCTCCTCCGTTGCGCAGTAGCCAAGTCTGACGCTGCGCCGGAGCCGCTTGATATCCGTTTCACCTGACTCCTGGAGAGCCGGCTGCGCACGCGCGAGGAGCAGCGACTGGACTGGACTGGACTGGACTGGATTGGATTGGATTAGGTTGGATTGCTGAACCTTAGCTCACGCTACGTATATCCTGGCATAGCCGAGCTAAGCCACTGCTAAGTTTTTCATTCTGTCCTTAAACTCATACGCTTATTCTTTTGCTAAATAGCCGTTCTCAATCCCTAATCAATCACGCTATGTGATTAAGGGCCACTAGATTCGTTAAAGGTGAATAAGAATGAGATGAAAAAAATTCCCCCGCATTTCCCCGAGGGGGAGAATGTGAAAGTGCGAATGCACGGTTGTCGGCCCGCTTGCGGCGCTTGCGCTCGGCCCCCGCAGCCCACCGCCTCGCCGCCTTCTCTTCCATCTCTTCCATCGGGTTTGTAGTATCACGTGTACACCACGCAGTTATCAAGCCGCTATAACGCCGCTGAGTCGCCAACGCACGCCGCTGACGACGTAGTTTGAATGCGTTAAAGATATAAAGCGCGTCACTAACACTGACATCACCGTCGCGTCCGTGGCTTGGTCGGTAGAGCGTCGCGCTGCGGCCGCAAAGTCCTCGGATCGAAACCTGGCGCCGGATGCTGTTTCTTTTTAAATATAGAGGAGCACTGCGGACGCCGACGCCGCCGCCGCCGACGCCGGCGGTGGATGGTTTGGGGTCGCTTATAAAGTGCATTCGCACTTAAAAAAAAGCATAAACCAAATCATTTTTTCTCGCGGAAGAAGAAGCGGTAGAACAAAAGAGGATCATTTGACTACTCTTCATACTCGCCACAGATGCCTCGCAAAGTGATGAGAAGGCTCGGGTAGGAATATATTTTCAGTGTCTAGTTTGGTCCTTTTCAATCAGGCTGCCAGACTATTCCCCGATTTTTCAGGCGGAATTGCTGGCGATACATTTAGAGCATAGATTTGCGGGCGCGGTTATCCTTTCGGATTCTCTCTCCGTGTGCACCGTCTTAAAAAATGATAAACATTCTCCCCTTTTCAAGTCATTCCGTTCATTCGTTCCTTACCAGCTTCGCAAGATCCGGTTAGTGTGGGTCCCTGGGTACGCAGGGATAATCTTCAATGAACTGGCAGACCAATTAGCCAGTTTGGCTTTTGGGGGTCCTGTCGTCGTGAATTGTCCAATTGACAGTTTTCTGTTGGGGGCGAGGTTCAGGCGCCTTCAAGTTTTACAAATTGATGGGAAGTATGGCCTTTGTTCATGCTCCGCTTATATTCACCTCTCTCTCTTATAAAGCCTAAATTATGCGAATCTCGTAAATGCGAGGTGGCAATCGCAAAATTTCGATGCCGAATTCCCCCTTTAAATTTTAAAAATTTAAAAGCCTGACCAACTCAAAGTTGGTCAGGCTTTATCTGCTCAATATCCTTTCTGCAAGGCCCCCGAAGCTATAGAACACTTTCTTTTAAATTGCCGCAGCTTTTCCTCGATGCGACGCACGCACCTTGAATACACGTTCAATCGGCTTAATCTCACATTATGTTCCACCGTTGTTCTTTCCCTGTCTGCTTCGTCCTAGGAGGTTGCCGCAGAGATGTTGTGATCGCCTTTCACTCCTTTGTTGCGGCGACAGGCCGGATGCCCAGCTAGACAGCTGTCTTCATTCGTGATTTTTTTTTCCTGACAATTCTGTTATATCCAAAGATTTCTTTTTCTTCTCCTAATCTTTTCTTTACTCTTTCTTTCTCTCTAAAATAAACCAGGTCACAGCCTAATCATTACAGGCAGCTTCTTGGCGAATTCCCCACGTGGGGATGCGCCATGATTTAAGGGTCCAACCAACCAACCAACCAACCAAGAAGCAGCGTGCGCTCGGCCGATCCTATGCTTGGGCATGAGCCGTTTCCCAAGGTACACCATCATCATCATCAGCAGCAGCAGCAGCAGCAGCAGCAGCAGTGCGCGCAGACATTCCGAGCCACAAAAGGTGAGCGACGCTGGCCTTGCTTTCTCCCAAATATCGTTGATGTTTTCTGAATCCTTTATTTTAAAACATTATGTATGACCAAGGGCGCCCTTCGAAGCCCACTCTTGCCGTTTCGCGCGCGACAGCAATTGTTTGGAACCTGAATAATCATGGCGGACTCAGGGGAGGGGCTTTGGTATGCCGGTTGTTTCGTGCGCGGCATGCGCGCTGAAATAGAGCGACCACACCCTTGGTTTGCAAGTGGGAAAACTATTTATTAGCCGCTACCGCGCGCGCTCGTCTCCCCCGCCCAGGGTTGCCAGGAGGGGCAGATCGCCGCGCTGTGTCTGGTGGGTCCCCGGGTGGTACATCCTCCTTTCTCTTTAGGTCACGTAGTCTGCGAAGCGTGCCGGTGCCCTGCGTGTCCTCGTGGTTCTTCGAGGAAGTGGGTCGGCTCCTTGTGGCGCATGGTGTGGCGATACCTGCGGCTGGTTGGTCACCACACACGGGTCCTTCGGTGGGCGATGCACCATAGGTGACTCTGGTGCAGCTGGACTGCCTGGTGCTGCGTCTGGTGCAGGGTGCGGACTCGCTGATGTGCGTCCTGTAGGTTACAGAATTGTTGGTGGGGCTTCGTAGCCCTCGTTCGCTGTGAAGGCACATGGCTCGAAGGGTTCAGAAGTCTTCATGAGATGCTGGCGGTTCCTTCGGTAGCGCTCACCTTCTTCGGTGTAGACGATGTATGACCGAGGGCCAATGCAGCGCTGAGCCACGGCCCCTCGATCAAGCGCACGCAAGGTGCGTGCGCTTGATCGAGGGGCCGTGGCTCACTCTGGCCTTAGGGTCCCATACTTTGTCGTTTCGTATTCTAACAATGTCTCCTTGGGCGAGTGGTGTGAGGGACTGACGTCCCTTGCCGAGGCTTTGTGTGTGCTTCTTGACCAACTGTGTTGGATTTGCTAAGAAGTCTGGGAGCCTTCCCCTGAGGGACCGTCCCATGAGGAGTTGGCTAGGGGAGCGTCCATCCACCAGGGGCGATACTCGGTAATTTAGGAGAGCCACCGAAAAGTCCTCGCCAGCGTGCTCCGTTTTTTTTCAGCAAGCGTTTCACGACTTGAACACCTTCTTCCGCTAGCCCATTTGCCCTGGGGAATTTCGGGCTAGAGATGGTATGAGTGAAGTCACATTTAGCGCCAAACTGTTTGAATTCGCGAGATGTGAACTGGGGCCCTCCATCTGTGCAGACCTCCATGGGTATTCCGTGGCGGGAAAACATCATTGCTAACTTGTCCACTACCACTTGACTGGTCGTCTGAGGCAAACGTTCCACTTCTGGGTAGTTAGAGTATGCGCAGTAGGCGACCAAGTAACACTTGCCCCCATACTCAAACAGGTCGACTCCAATTCGCTGCCACGGCTGAGCTGGCACCTGCCTCGGCAACAAAGGCTCCGGAGGGTGACGATAGGCGAACTGACGGTATGTAGCACATTGGCCAACAAGTGATGTTATATCAGAGTTCATTCCAGGTCAATACATTAGGACGCATGCTCTAGCCTTACATTTGTCGAGTCCTAAATGGCCTTCATGTAGGCGCCGTAGCATGTCTTTTCGAAGACTCTTTGGGATGACCACCCTGCTGTCTCGTAGAAGCACACCGTCAACATATGACAGTTCCGATGAGAAAGGTGCAAGTTCTCCCGAGACCGGTCGCCCTTCCTGGAGGGACTCTGCTACTTGGCTGAGGTATGGATCATCTAAGGTGGCGGAAGCCAGTTCAGTCTTCGTGTTCTCTCTTACTATGCTGGCCAGCACGCTGGTCGCATGGATGGACACGTTTTGTTCACACTCTGGGCTGCACGGTTGAGTCCCCTGAATCCTTGACAGTGTGTCTGCCAAGAGCAGCTGCCTCCAAGGAACATACTGTCACGTAATATCGAAGGGCATTAGTCCCAAAAAGTATCGTTGCAAGCGTGGGGGCATTTCACTCAAGTTCTTCTGCGAAATGGCAAGCAAAGGTCGGTGGTCCGTTTCAACAATCACAGGGAACCCGACAACAAATTTTCTAAAGCGCTCACATGCAAAAGTCACAGCGAGAACCTCCTTTTCGATTTGTGCATATCTTGTTTCAGCACTTGAGAGCACCCTTGATGCATAAGCCACTGGGCGCCAATCTTGATCGTGAAGCTGAAACAGTGCAGCACCTACAGCAAAGCTTGACGCATCAGCTGACAGTTTTGTTTGCCTCGACGGGTCGAAAATTGCAAGCAATGGAGCCGACGTTAAAGACCGAATAAGCTCCTCCCATTCCTTCTCATGATTAGCCTCCCATACAAACGCAACATCAATCTTTATTAACGACCTTAGAGCCTCAGTTCTCCTTGAAAGATGGGGTATGAATTTGCCAAAGTAGTTCGCGACACCCAAGAACTTTTGGACTTCCTGCTTGCACGATGACCGTGGCATGTCAGCTACACATTTGATTAGACCTTCATCGGGCTTTATTCCGTCTTTGCTGATTCGGTCCCCCAAGAATTTTACTTCAGTTGTGGCGAAAATGCATTTTTCTTTGTTTAGTGTCAGTCCTGATTTTCTCGCTGCAGTCAACGCTGCACGTAGGCGTTCATCGTGCTCTTCCTTTGATGAGCCCCAGACCAGAATGTCATCCACGTAGACACGCGTGCCTGGCAGGCCTTCGAAGACCTCATTCATCGCCTTCTGAAAGACTTCGGGTGCTGACGCGATCCCGAATGGAAGGCGCAAAAATCGGTACCTCCCGAACGGTGTGCTGAAGGTGCACATCTTGGATGCTTTCTCGTCTAGCGGGATCTGGTAAAAACCACAGTTTGCGTCAAGCTTGCTGAACACCGCAGCCCCTGCAAGTTCTGCCTCTATTTCTTCACGACACGGTAGCTGGTAGTGCTCTCGTTTGAGGCTTCGGTTAGTGTACCGAGGGTTCATGCATATTCGCTGACGACCATCTTTTTTTCGGACAATTACAAGAGGGCTTACCCAATCTGAAGCCTCTTCCATCCTGCATATGATTCCTTCGGTGTCCATCCGGGCCAGCTCCTCCCGGAGTGGGCGCCGAAGTGCATGCGGCACTTTTCTCGGTGGCATAACGGTGGGCGGGGCGTCGTCCTTCATTGCAAGACTGTACGGTTTCCGTATGCAACCTAGTCCCTTGAACAGTTCTGGGAACTCTGCCACAAAGTCAGTGTCGCCAGTTGAGGCCGCCGACGAGGCCACGTCGTGTACTCGTGCAATCAACCCGAAGCGCTCGGACGACTCCAACCCGAGCAAGGCTTGCTTGCCTTTCTTCACTACAAAAAACTGTACGTCGCGTTGCTTTTCTCCTGTTCGCAGTGGCAAGGTAATGGTGCCGAGATGGAGTATCTTACTCCCTTCGTAGCTCGTGAGTACTGTACTCGACGGCTGCAAGCGGCTTTGGATGCGCATCCTGCGAAAATACGAGTACGGCAGGACATTCGCCTGTGCCCCTGTGTCGACTTTCATTTCTGTTGCGTGCCCAGCTAGATCGCAGCTCACGGTCCAGTCCTGCCCTCTTGAAACGTTGCCGATTTGCACGGCTAGGATTTGGAAATCCTCATCCGAAGTGTCCGAGGTCTGGTCCGATGCCTCTGCCTTTGTAGCGGCGCCTACCTCATGTACGCCCCTCTTGCTCCTGCAGCAAGACGCAAAGTGGTTCCTCTTATTGCATGTGCATGTTTTCCCCCAAGCTGGGCACTGTCTCGGTTCATGACTCCTGCCACAGTAGCCGCAGCGTCGACGGTGACCTCCCGCGTGAGATTATCCAGCATGCGCTTGTCGTTTTTTCGACCCTTTGCACCTTAGCTTCGCTTTCTAGGGAGCGGTTCTGTGCGGCCGCCACTTCCGCTGCTTTGCAGAACTCGACTGCCGTTTCCAAAGTTAAGTCCTTCTCGCGCAGTAGTCGTGCGCGTAACTTTTTGTCGGCAATTCCACACACTATTTGATCTCTGACCATAGAGTCCCTTAGTTCGCCGAAATTACACGACTGTGCTTTCAATTGTACGTCGCGCAAAAACTGTTCGAATGGTTCGCCATCTTGTTGTTGCCTAGAGCGCAGTACGTACCGCTCGAAGGTCTCGTTGCACCGTGGCGTGCAGTACTCTTCGAAAGCCTTAACGATAGCATCGCAGTCCTCTCGTTGCTCTGCCGTTAATGGGAATGTGTTAAAAACGTCAATTGCTTCTTGCCCGGCGACGTGAAGAAAAATGGCAGCCTTCTGTGCTGACGTTCGTTCTTTGTCCGGCGCGGTAGGTCTGAAGTAGAGTTCAATACGCTGGCGGAAGTTCTTCCAGTTCTCCGCTGCTCCTTTCGACAATACAAGCCCCTCGGGGGGAGCCAGAAGGTCCATCTTGTGCGCTTAGTCCGACAGGCTATGCACTTCTGACACCATGTTTCATGCGCGGCATGCGCGCTGAAATAGAGCGACCACACCCTTGGTTTGCAAGTGGGAAAACTATTTATTAGCCGCTACCGCGCGCGCTCGTCTCCCCCGCCCAGGGTTGCCAGGATCGCCGCGCTGTGTCTCGTGGGTCCCCGGGTGGTACACCGGTATCGAGGTAGCTAGCAAGATGCATCCAGAACGGCCACACGATTGCTGACGGCAGAGCAAAGGGGCCTCATTTCCTAAATATTTGCCACGCAGTTTGATTTATCATGGATTACAGGTAAAAATATCAGTCAGCATTCTTTCGAAAATGTGTGGAATTAGTTCTTGTGCCACTTCAGTCTTCGAGCTTGTTTCGGTCGCACCGCAATGCTCTTGAAGGCCATAGCAATTTGGGAGCAATGCGGTCTCTTTTTTTGCGAGAGATTGCCCTACGGCCTAGGAAAAACTTCTTAAGTACAACACTACACCCGTAACGCGCAAAAATCCGAGAAGAGACCGGTGCTGGGGCCTCCATATCAAGCGCTTGAGATCTGTCTCCCAGGATGGAGCCCTGTGCCTCGGAGGTGATGCGTTCGGGCGCCTCTAACACCTGTGCTACACGGTCGTTTCAAAGGCCTTCGGAAGGGCGTTGAACCGATTGTCTATCGAGTGCCCTATTGTGAATACATGGGAATAAGTTGTGGGTGAGAGTACAATTGTCAATTGAAAGTTGCCGTGTGTTCAACGTCAGCATCCAACGCAGGAAGCACACGGATGGGGCAAGTGTCCGCAAACGGCGCTTGAAAGCGGGCCGGACAAGCGTGGGTCTCTGCTGGGGATAACGCCACCCCAACCCGAAGCCTCCGCAGCACAACCTTCTCCCAACGAGCGAGCCCACTATGGAGGTCAGTTCCACGCGGTGGAAGTAAAGCACGCGTGGCGCGACGGAGGGTTTCCTTTTCACCAGTAGTCCTTCTATGGCTGATACTGTCCTTCTATGGCCGATACTGTCTTCTTTAAATTTTGTATAATGTTGTACGCGTAAATGTTGTATGTTTGTACTATGTTAAAATTGCATTATTTTGCCCTTCCTGCAATAATCCCGCATGGGATTGGCAGTATGTATAAATAAATAAATAAATAAATGGCCGGTGCATACTTGGAGTGGTAGTGGCCGTGGGAGGTCTCTGTGGCTGGCGCGATCCGCCGCTGCGTGGGCAGGAAGCATGTTCCAGTGAATACACAAAACGCGGACAGTGCATGGATAAGTGTCCATAATCTCGTGAATGCGTGCGGCTAGGCTTGAACAACGCGCAACGCGACGCGAATCCCGAATCGCTTCCGTTGAGTCAGTATAAAGTTCCACCATGTTCCGACTGTCAATGTCGATGCAAGCGCCTGCAGACCATCCCGAATGGCAGTAGGTTCTGCTAGCAGGCTAGGTAGAGCACGGAGTAACTCGCACGCGCAGCTTTGGTTTAGGGCACAGTAAGAGGAACACGTCAAGGCCGTGGTGACGAAGCAGTCGTATGCCCCGGCGTCCACAAAAGCCTGGACAACCAGCGGTTGCGTCTCAGGCGCCTAGTCAGGGACATGGAGGGTGGCATCTGGAGGCTGGTGAAGGCCAGAGGTACGGGCGTGTAGCCTTGTCAGTCAGTGGCTTGTTGACCGTCATCTGATGGTACAGCCAGGGCGGCCTCGCGGCGGAAAAGGCTGGCATCGTAGTCGGCTGCTGGCCCATTTACGCGGCGAGAGCTGCTGCCTCTGGAACCAGTCGACGTTTCAGCAGGCCCGCGGAACGACGCCGATGAGTAAGTTCTTTTATATTCAGTTCTTCTCGAGGCTCTTTTCGAAGCATCCGAGTCCGAGTCCGAGTACCGATTTCTCAAAAGCCGCTTAACTTGCGCACATGTGACGCAAATATTTCAGCAAGCCAGAATTCGAGGAGTTGCGGCAGATGCGCAGAAACGACACGCCCGCGACTGAAACGCTTTCTTAGACGCAAGTAACTCCTTAGCTATAATCACAATCTTGCACACTTCTCACGGTCCTAACCAAGAGTAGAAGCTTCTCAGTCTCCCCAGTAGCTCAACACGAGTTTCTTCCAGAAAGTTGGTAGTAATAAGGTTTCGAACGTATACTTACAGACACTCGCGCCTGAACCCCAAGCAAAACGTCGCCTAGCCGCTTCCGAATGCGGTCTGAAACAAGTTGTCGAACCAGAATCCCATCGGACTCAGAACCGGAGTGGAACCGATACATTTGCCGGAACTGATGCCGAAGCCTATCCGCTATTTTCTTACCACGTAGGACAGTATACCCACGTTATTAATATAGACATAATCGCCCTTACCCCCCATTTGTTATTGAGGAGTGTACTTGTTTCCCTTTAAATTTTTTTGCAACGTCGCTAATAATTTTTGTCGTGGTTACAGATGCACGCCTTCGAGCTTTTCTTCACGGCCGTTCTCCCAGGTATGTTTTACATCACAACTATTCTTAATTTGGTACCAAATGTAGCCCTGGTCTTGAAGGAACAGAACACGGGTTTTCGAACAACCTCACAATGCTCTTTACCGAGATTTTTTCCCAGTTGCTGGAGAGGACAGTTTACAAGTAACTAATTCCAGTAACGAGTCTCCGTGCTTGTTAATTTCTTCGGCATAGCGCAGCTTCGGAAAATGTCCTAAAATAAATCTGTGCATAAACATGTGATTTTAAATCTATACGTATACCGTAGACTGCAAGCTAACTGTGCTACAAACCAAAAAGTTCGGTCTGCCTAACCTATATAAGAAAAAGAACACGAAAAATTGTTTGGCTGGGATCACAAATCTGTGGTCAGAAAAGCTTGAGTGTGAGGCCAAGAAACGTTTATTGCACGAATGATACACATCTTTCTGGGTGTCAACCTCATTATTACAGCTGGGCAGCATAAAAGAAGCGGGGAAGAACTTATATGGTAGGCTGGAAACCATTCTGCTGATTTACACACAGGCATAAATAATCGGCATAACAACAGAACTGAAAATCCCCCCCCCACCCCCGAAAGCTGCCCACAAAAGGGAGCTGTAGAGCAAAATGTTGTTGGGGAACGAAGAATGGCGACAAAAGAAAGAACGGCATCTTTTAAACGGCTCTTTCCTGTACCAATCGATGAATAGGTGGCTGCTTTTTGCAGTTAATATAGTTACCTTTAGGGGTAGTTCTTCTCTTATAAATTAGTGCGCAAGCACCGCTGGTCAGCTTCCCCAGGACGTACGCGAATCAGTTCTTGATCTGAGTACATATGCAGTAATCACACCTAAAGGTGGGCAATAGTATGACCTTTAAGAAAGTTGTGGATGTTTGCCTTACTCGATCGTACAGACAAGGGCTCTGCCACAAAATACGATGACCTGAATAGTTTGGAGACTCGGAACATTGCTGGCGCTAGGCGGGACAAGGACGAAGAATTACAAACACAAGTGAAGCGCACACTACCAACTGATTTATTAGTCGCAACAAACACAACTGATAAGGAAAAAGAAAGAAAATTCCCCCGCATTTCCCCGAGGGGGAGAATGTGAAAGTGCGAATGCACGGTTGTCGGCCCGCTTGCGGCGCTTGCGCTCGGCCCCCGCAGCCCACCGCCTCGCCGCCTTCTCTTCCATCTCTTCCATCGGGTTTGTAGTATCACGTGTACACCACGCAGTTATCAAGCCGCTATAACGCCGCTGAGTCGCCAACGCACGCCGCTGACGACGTAGTTTGAATGCGTTAAAGATATAAGGCGCGTCAACACTGATATCACCGTCGCGTCCGTGGCTTGATCGGTAGAGCGTCGCGCTGCGGCCGCAAAGTCCGCGGATCGAAACCTGGCGCCGGATGCTGTTTCTTTATAGAGGAGCACTGCGGACGCCGACGCCGCCGCCGGCGGTGGATGGTTTGGGGTCGCTTATAAAGTGTATTCACACTTAAAATTCAGGTGACGTGACAGGAAGGGTTAATCAATCTCGATGAAAATATATACAATATTTCTCATTGTGCATGCGTTTGCCTACGAACTGTCGAGTAGTTCCATCTCTGTTGTCGACAGTGCAATCGATGGCGAACTGATAGTCTTTTTCTTTTCGAATTGCATTGGCTTCCCATATCTCGCGGGTGATCGTGTCAGTAGATCTAAAGAGGACCGTAGTGCGTTAAAATTGCGCAGGGCACCCATGTTTGCCGCAGTGGGCAGCCAAGTGCCCTACTGCTGAAACTTGCTTGCACATATTGTTATGCTACGCAGCGTCCGAAAAAACTAAAAAAGCTGCGCAAGATGACTAACAAAACTAGAGATGCTATACAAACAGAATGTGGCGTTAAGCACACGAGCACGTTTGTCGCATGCTACTTCGGGATTGTCTATAGGATACCAATGTCCGTCCGCGTCCATCCGTGCGCACACCACCATCAAGCGAAAATCAAGCGAAATTCGATTTGAGCCGTGAGTTGCAGTTTTATTTAGGGAATAATCAAGGCGCAACTCACGGCTCAAATCGAATGACGGTCAAGGCACAAATCGGGTGTCACTCGGGGTGCAACAATTGGATGTCATTTCGAGTCCCCGTACTCCGCACCCTCGCCGTCATTTACGGAGTGAAGATGCTGCCATTTTTTTTCACCCTCCCTACCAGAGGCAATTTATTACGGATTGAAGTTTACACCATGCCTGTTCGTGCATTTGTTAACACAGATCTGACAATTGATCGGACATCAGGGCTAACCTCCGCTCTTGCCTTCGTACTGTCGTGACGCGTGCCCTATCTCGTGTGCAAGTATGACGCCACAGCTTGGATGGGCACTGCTCGGGTCACGATTGCCGCCCACAGCGTTCCCATTTCGCTCATCGCGTTAGAAAGCTGCCCGCACGACGTGATCTTAGGCCTCGGATTCTTAACGGACCTTTCAGCACTCCAAGATAGCTCAGCAGGCTTCGCGTGTCTTGAGCTAACCAGTGCATCAGCGCCACATGGCACCATTCAAACCCGCTTGTGTTCCACAACTCACATTCTTCACCTGCCATCAGGCGTGAAATCGAGGGTTGGACGGAAACCCGTCTGGTCAGGAAAACACATGACAGGGCACCCGTACGGGAGCCGAAACGTCTTTTTTGGATTTTAAACATTCTTTTTCGGTGCCAGTTTTTATTGTCATGCCATGAGGTATATTTACCGTAATTACCCGATTCTAACGCGCACCCGATTTTCCAGGCATAAAACCGAAAAAACTTGCACCTCCGATTGTAACGCGCAAGGAACTTTGTGAGCAAGAAAAACGAATGCGAGAGAAACGGGCGATTTATTTCCCGAAGTAATCTCACGCATCTCACTCCTCGTCGCTCTCCGAGAGCTCCTTGTCGCCTAGCTCCGCTGACCGCAAAATCTCGTCATCGGTGCCGTCAAGCGCGTTCGCGATGCCACATTTTTGAACGAACGTTCAACCATGTTCGACGGAATCGGGGCCCACGCCTCGCATGCCCATCCCGCGAGCTTCTCCAGAGGCGTACGCTTCAGCCAACCGCTCGTTGTGAACGCGTGGGAGCCGCTCGTAAGCCGCGGAAGCGGCGCACCTTCGTTGCGGCTACTGCCATTGCTGTTATCAAGTGCGCAAGTGGAATAATTTGACAATTGTGTGAACGCCGATAGAAAAGCCTAGGCGCCTAGATCCGAAAAATTGTTGCTAAAAACATTGGCGCCATCTTGAGATGGCGATGGCGATGGGTGGAACGAAATTTCAGCTGTTTCGGCAGTTTCGGTTTTGTATCCGATTCTAACGCGCATGTGATTTTTCGGCCTATTTTTGCGCAACAAAGGTGCGCGTTAGAATCGGGTAAGTACGGTAACTGACTGCCCCTCGCCAACACAGAGGTTATTCGTGAAACGGGCGGTTCGTAGCGCCGGAGTTTTGATTTTTCAGCGCTACGTATTGCTTATGTTTTCTTCTTTGTTCATGCGTGTGTTTTGGGGAACTTGTGTTAGGGTATACCCGCTTGATAGGAAAGTTCGGTCACGTGACTTTGGTTCATAAACTTACAGGATTGGTTGTTGTGGCCAATCAGCCGCCTAGTATGCATTTGGTAGGCCCATCCCACTCGCTTTTGTGACAGACCCTTTGAAGCGTGGTTTTTGTGTGTAACAAAACAAGTATTTCGTGTTTTGGGAGACGCTAGGAAAACTTGAGATCGGAGACTAGGGATCTATTCGTTTCACCTGCACCGCGTGAACCAGTTCAGGCGGTGCCGCACTTCGCCGTTCGTTTCAGCGGTGCAGCTCGCGGCACCTGAACCGCGCCGTTCGATTCACCGGTGGTGCCGACGGGTGCAGGACGGGTTCTTGGCAAAGCCTGCACTCCCTGCCGAGGAGGTGCAGAAGCAGACGAAAAAGGTGCAGGTCTGGTTCCGCCGATGGCGGAACCCGCTTTGCACCGCTGTGAACTGGTTCAAGAGGTGCAGGCTGAATCGAATAGACCCTAGGTTAAGTCGGCTGAACGAGAGCAAACAAGGGCTGACGCCGGCAGACATTCGCGGGGTTAGATGTTTAGCTAAGTGTATTTGAGTATTTTTCTTTTCACGTAAGCAGTGCGACAATATATTTGTTACTGCTTGAAACGTAACCAAATGTCATCGTCGGTACATTACAAAAGTTAACCTCAGAACCTCAAGGGACCCCGAGTAAACATGCTATACCGTAGCGAGCAAGACAAAGCGATACCTCAAGTTGGGCTAGTTGGTGCATGATTGGAAACTTCAAAGCGCACAAAAAACGGGGACAGACAGAAGCGACACATACAAGCGGTGATTCGCAACTATTAAAAAAAACACAAAATTTACACATGAACACCAATAATAGATTAGACGAACATGGTGCCGATTAGCGCGTGCTCCTTCCCGTGAAGAGAGATAGATGATTTGCTTACACACTTGTTATTACGTTCCTTGATAAAGAAGGCCTCAACCAGTTCCCTGACAATCTGATCATTATGCCTGTACATCACCACGCTTGCTGTTGCGGGTAGTTGCGGGCAGTGGTAGTTGCGAGTAAGCGCTTGTGTGTGTCGCTTCTGTCTGTCCCCGTTTTTTGTGCGCTTTCAAGCAAGACAAAAACCAGTCGCAACACGTGCCAAATACGGGATTAAGCTCACGCATGGGACTTTCGCAGTATTGCTTTAGAAAAGAAACCTGCTGTTGCGATCAAGGGTTTCATTTTAAACGTCGTGGCGCTAGTACGGCATATATTAATATAGTTTTGCCGCTCACGAAACACGCTCCACAACGGCGACGTCTACACAAGTGTGATGTCCATTACCGACCCCCTTTCTTTTCCACTCAGTGCTTGGATCGGCAGCCACCATCTCGGCCATCCGAGCTACGCTGAGGGCAACGGGGTTCGAAGAGGCCGGCGTGAGGGCGGGCTCGTGGGCCGCCCTGGCCCAGGAGGACATGGGAGGCGTCATCCGCGCGAGCAGCGTGTTCTCGCTGTGTCAGAGCTGGGGAGCGGCCGGGATACCGAAGCTCACGAAGCTGGTGATAGGATGGAACGCCTACTGCCTGTCACAACATCTCGCAAAGATTCTGCTACAGAAGGCTCGAGACGTTTGGGCTGCGTCAATCCCTATGGCGCATCCTTATGCGCCACGTCCGGGTTGGTTTTTTTGACCAAGGCCCGCAGAGCCAGGATTTTTTTTTTTTTTGGGGGGGGGGCACTCGCTGAAGGCCTGGACTATTTGATGAAAGCACCCATTTTTGATTAATTACTTTCCGTAAAAATCTCAGTATGTAAATTATTTGAGTTTTTAAGTACTACTTTATTGTTTTATATCTCTAGTTTGGAAAGGAATCTTCCTAATAGTACAATATTTTTATGCGGACTACCTGTCTCAACAAATTCCACTAATGATTGAATGAATGAATAAATTTATTACAGAAAAGATGGCACTCTGGCCTGTTGGGGGAAATAGGGGAAAGGGTTCAGTGACGATAAAGTTCAAGTTCTGTTGACCATGTAAGCGTCCTTCACGAAGGCCCACAGTCCAAGCAGCACGTCGTTGGCGTTATCCCTTGGAGACAGCCAATCCTGCCCTGATGTGACGCCAGGGGGCTTGTGCCTTGCTCGGATTCCTTCCAGGGCCCTACATGACCACAGCAAGTGGCTGATTGCCGGTCTATCTTGGTGGCAATAAAAATAAAACTACGTTATCTTAGAGACAAAAATAACTTAGACGAATAGCCGAAATAGTTTTGTACGTTTTTAATTGTGCATATAAAAGGTTAAAACCATTGCGGCCGGAATACGGTGGGTTACAAGGTAGTGGAAGAGAGGGACCGGCGTCCACTTCTTCGAGGTGGGGTGGTCCCGACGCAGACTCTGCGAAGAAACGGTCAGGTCCTCCTTCCTAAAGTACTGAAGAAAGGCCTGCCAGAGCCGATGTGCGTCCGATGGGCCGATGTGCGATGGCGGATCCATCAACTCTTGGCCGGTCGGAGCTACCCAACACCTCCCTCCACTGCTCGCTGCTGGTGATTAGAGGGAAGGGGTCTTGGGGGCACTGTCATTCCATATGGCAGTGCCCCCAAGACCCCTTCCCTCTAATCACCAGCAGCGAGCAGTGGAGGGGGGCGTTGGGTAGCTCCGACCGGGCTACACAAGAAGTCCTGGTCAAAAGAGCCACCGAAGTCGCTACCAGCCTTAGGCCGGTGGCCACCGCGCTTCTCTGACCACTTGCTGCAATAAAGTTTTCTCCTCCTCCTCCTCCTCTTGGAAAACTATAAAAAACACACCAAACTCATTGCCCCCACACTCGCAGCCCCGTAAGTAGACCCACATTTGCTTCAGATATGGGACGCTCGCCGATCTCTTTTGCAGCGCGGCGCAGAAATGAATCTAACCGCCGTCTTCGGCGCCGCATAAGCTTACTCACTCAGGAGGCAGAAGAATATGCTAAGCGATTGGTCAGCACGAACTGGTGGACACTCTGCGATTCACTAAACTCCCATATGAGCACAAAGCGCGCTTGGTCCCTCCTTAAAACTCTCATTCAGCCAACACAACGCATGAATCCGATTGCGAAGCTCTCACTTACCACACAGGAGTCCCCTCCGACCTCGCCAACTCTATCCGCAGCCTACTGCTCCCCAATAGTGCAGACTAGAGTCACTAGATAAGGTTTATAAGGTTATAACCGTATATAGTGACACTAGTGCAGACCACCCTACAAGCAGACTTCGCGACTAGTCGTTTCCAGCGTCGCCCATGGACACCGCCTTCACTTTTCAGGAACTACAACGAGCACTGGACTCCCTACACCGCAACACCACCCCCAGCCCGGATAAAATCACGTACAAAATCGTGAGAAATCTTAGCTCAGACTCTCAACAATCTCTCCTCACTCTTTTTAACTATGTCTGGGAGACTGGAACGATCCCTTAGAGCAGTGGTTCTCAGCCATGGATGTGTCGGGGACCCCTTGTGGACTGGTGGAAGTGATGGGGGACCCCTTGCAGCGGAGGGGAGGGAGGGGGGGGGGTACGTAGGTAAATTAACACAACTGGAGCGTGAAACAGGTGCCTTTTATTGCTACCAAAAACATCAAACAAACGTGCCACATCACTTCTTTTTGGGCAGTTCATCAATACGTGGCACAGTCGCGCTTAAACAGAGTTGCATATCTGCAGCCACATTCAACCTGTTTCGGTATTTGCTTTTCGAGTATGCAAGTCTGGAAAAAGCATGCTCGCATGCATACGTCGTAGAAAACTGTGACAGAAGCTTTACAGCCATCTCATGGAGAAGGGGGAACATTTCTGCAGTCCCCAACCAAAATGCCTCAAGGCTCACAGTGGCAAACTTTGCCTTCATCGCTGTGCTTTCATGGAGCTCCATCAGCTCATTTTCAGCTTCGACACATTCATGTGTAAAGCAAGCTATACGTCATCCTCAAAAGGGGCCACAAGCCATGTGTCTGGGGCAGATTCTGGGAAATAGTCCTTAATGTGGCACCTTAATGTGCTCAGATGGGCCGTGATTGTGGCTCTGTCACTTCCAGATACTACCCCAGAGCCTGCAAGACCACCGAGCAGCTTAAAAGAAGAATAGTCGCCTCTGTTTACCCGGCTCAACCAACTTTGAAGCTTTTTACAAAAGCCTCTCACCTTGTCCCCAGAAGAGACAACATTAGTGCCCATCCCCTGCATGCTGCTGTTAAGATGGTTCAGGTGCTCAAACAGGTCACACAGATAAGCAAGCTTTCCCACAAAAGAAGAGTCCTGAAAAGGATCTCCGAGTGCCCTATCTTCTGCCAAAAAAAGACTCAGCTCCTCTCTAAGCTCGAACACCCTTGCGAGCACTTTTCCGCGCGACAACCAACGCACCTCGGTGTGCAGGAGCAGGTGTTGGTGCTCGGCACCCATCTCCTCGCACAGTACCTTGAAGAGGCGACTGGCCTTAGGTCTTGCCGTTACACTGTTCACGACTGTGACAACATGTTGCATAACACTCGCAAGCTCTGGACTCAACTCCTTTGATGCCAAAGCTTCCCTATGAAGCATACAGTGTGTGAACGCTACTGCACTGTTCACTTTCTTAACGAGTCCTAAAAAACCTACAGAGTTTCCAACCATGCCTCGAGCGCCGTCGGTGCACACAGCTACACACATGTCCCAACGAAGACCGCGCGAAACAAAAAAATTGTTAATGGCATCGAAAATATCTTGACCTCTCGTTGTGGTCTCGAGTTCCAGAGAGTAAAGAAGTTCTTCGGCAATGACAGAGTTATTCACAAAGCGCACAAACACTATAAGCTGTGGGCTCCCGGATACGTCGCAGCTTTCATCGACGGCGAGGGACTTCAGCGGACTTCAATTTATCAATTACTTGGTCCTGCACATCAGACGCCATTTCTCTGATTCTCCGTGCCACGGTGTCGTTCGAGCACGGTATTTTGTCCAGTTTTTTCACATGCTCTTTCCCTATGACAGCACCGACGACGTCCTTCATGCAGGGCATAAGCAGTCTCGCAGATGGTGTGAGGCTTCATCTGTTTGGCCACGTGGTCGCTGAGCATGTAGCTTGCCTTGATAGCATCTGCAGAGCTTGCCAGCTGAAACGAAAGTCTAACTTTGTACGCTGAACCGAACCTACAAACACTGCATCGACAGTCTAAAACTGGTGCCTTAACCGGTCGCCTTCCCCACCCCGCGACGCGTTGTATACATGTGGAAAGTCGATGGCACATGCACTAAAGCGAACCAACAAAATCTGCCAGCTAACCGTGAGGCCGGAGCCTCACCGATCAGCGTACGCACAGCGAACATAACGCACATCGAGGGTCGCGGCTGCCGCGAACCTCGTATGCGCAACTAACGTAAAGTGCGTAAAGCACGTCGAACAAGCATTCGGCGACCGATCGAGGCTCGCTGCCGCAGCGAACATCGTATGCGCAACTAACGTAAAACTGTGTTATGATAATTTAGACCTCACCTTGTTTGGATTATCCAGCTTTTGGGATTCCAACTGTCATTTCTTGGTTTCGAAGAACTCTATGTCCTTGTCTTGGTAGCTTGGATGCTTTGTCCGGGGATGGCGTGTCAACTTCGTCGGCACCATGGAGCTTAGAGCGAGTACTTCACCGCACAAAACGCATTGCGGTTTGCCGCCGATATTGACAAAGCCAAACTTCAGATAACTTTCTTTGTAGCCACGTAACTTGGACATGGCTACGCGACTCAGACGAACACGTAGCTTCGCGACCTAGGCCAACCGGGTGAGACTGCACGGCACAGCTACTGATGCCAGGCGAAAATGGCGATATGATAATACGGCTGCGGGGCACCGAGACACGTGGTTCGGGAAGGTGTGGGGAAGAGGGAAAGGAGGTGATCGAGACGACCTTGTGCGGATTGCGGATCGCTGCGGCAGTTCCGGGAGCAGGTCCCGGAACTCCAAATGAGTCACGGCAAACTCCAAAAAATGTAAAAAAAAAAAAACGGGTGAGGGTTTTGCGGATCCTAGAAATGGCTTCGCGGACCCCCTAGGGTCCGCGGACCCCCATTTGAGAACCACTGCCTTAGAGTTTGTATGGAGTTAGAGTTTGTATGGAGACTCGGCAGAAGGATACATAGAAGCAACTTTATTTAGTCGCCTGCAGAGCGACACCACCATTAAATGGCGCCGCGACGCGGGCCCTTACGTCTTCTCAGCGGGTGGTCTTTACTCGACTATGGCGCGTGCTACTCCCGCCTTCGGTCGCCCTTGGGGGCAACGTCCCGGCGGTTTCGCTCGGCCTTTGTCTTTCAAGAGCCGCCGAGACCAGCTGGACGGCCCAGGTTTGGATTTCTTGGTCATAGCACTTCGCCGCAGCCGCGAGCCGCGGCGGAATCGTTGTACTTGTCGACGCTTCGTTGGGGAACTTGGTGCAGTCCCATAGGATGTGCGTTAGGGTGGCCCTCTCCCGCTGGCACACGCGGCACACATCACTCGCATACACTTGCGGGTACACATATTTCATCAACACTGGGGTGGGTAAGGACCCAGTCTGCAGTTGTCTGCAGCCCCGTCTGCAGTCTGCAGCCCCGGGTGCGGGGGTGGGATAGTTTTTCGAGCCAAGCGGTAGAACTGCATGTGTAAGTTCGTTGAACGTCGTCATACGGTCCTTGGCGCTACACCACAGTGGACGGTCGGTTGTAGCGGCGCGGTTGGTTAGCGCTCGCGCCACTGCGTGTGCCGTCTCGTTGTGGTTGTCGTGCTTGTCCGACGCATCGTTGCCTGCGTGCGCCGGGAACCACTTTATTTTAGCACACCTGTTCTCTCGTTGGAGGTCGGCCGAGCACAGAACGCGCACAGCCTCACCGCACACTTTGCCCTTGGCATAATTCCGCACTGCACTCCTGGAGTCGCACAACACTGTCTGGCACCCAGGGTCGGCAATGGCAGGGCAATGGCCACCTCCTCCGCCTGGCACGCCTCTCGGACCCGAACGCTCGCTGCCGCCCTCGTCGCGCCGGACGACGCCTCGATGAAGGTAGCCACGAATGCCTCGCTGTCTCCCTGGTATTCGGCCGTGTCCACGAACCTTGCGTGCTCGTCCTTGGCGTACAAGTCGATGAGGGCCTTGGCCCTCGCCGCTCTTCTCTCCTTGTCAAACTCCGGATTCATGTTCCTCGGGATGAGGTCTACCCGAATCCGGCGCCGGGTCTCGTCCGGGACAGGAGCGTCGCTGCTCGCCTTCTTCGCCGCAGGCGTGATGGCCAAGTCTTGCAGTATGCGCCTACCGGTCTCGGTCGTAGAGAGCCGCTCCAGCTGGGCGGATTGTTGCGCTTCAGCAATTTCCTCGAGGGTATTGTGTACCCCCAGGCTCAGGAGCTTGTCGGTGCTTGTGCACTCGAACAGCCTGAGCGCCGCCTTGTACGCTCGGTGTATCAGGGCGTAGATCTTATTCTTTTCGCACTGCATCCAATTGTGGAAGGCTGCAACGTAGGCGACGTGGCTGATTACGAAGGAATGCACAATCCGAATCAACTCTCCTCCTTCATCCCGGCCTTGCTGTTGGCGACCCGTCTGATGAGACGCACTGCGTTGGTGATCTTGGCTGTAAGGCGGGAAACGGTCTCGCCGTTGCAGCGACGCTTGTCTATAATCATGCCGAGAACCCGTATCTTGTCGACCTCCGGGATCACCTGGCCGCTCCTCGTCACGATCTTTATCGCCTCGTAATCCCTGGGCTCGCTCTTGTTTCGCCTTACGTGTTTCGGTCGTAACACCAGCAGCTCCGACTTGCTCGGCGAGCAGATCAAGCCGGATCGGTTTAGCTGGTCTTCGATAGTGTCGACGGCCTCTTGCAGCGTGCTCTCGATGTGACCATCGCTGCCTCCCGTAACCCACAGAGTGATGTCATCGGCGTAGATGGTGTGCCGGACCCCCTCAACTCGAGAGAGCCGCTCGGCAACCCCGATCATTACGAGGTTGAATAACAACGGCGAGATGACCGAGCCCTGGGGGGTCCCGACACTGCCGAGCCTTTTCTCTTGGAGTCGCGGGTCGCCGGCGCAGAGCTCTGTGGTCCGGCCTGTCAGAAAGTTCTTGATATAGTTATAGGTCCTTGCGCCCATGTTCAGTCTGGACACCTGGGCTAAGACCGCAGAGTGCTTCACTTTGTCGAAGGCGCTCTGCAGGTCCAGCCCCAGGATGGCTTTGTTGTCTTTCGTAAGGTTGCCGTCAATGACCTCATTCTTCAACAGAATCATCGCGTCTTGGGTGCCGAGGCAACGCCGAAACCCGATGATCATGGCGGGGTACAGTCCTGACTCCTCCAGGTAGCCCTGCCACCTACACATGAGGACGTGCTCCAACACCTTGCCCACGCAGGACGTGAGCGAGATGGGCCGGAGGTTGTCCGTGTTCGGTGGCTTGCCCGGTTTGGGGATGAGGATGGTCTTGGCAGTCTTCCACTGCTGGGGAAGTGACCCCACCCTCCAGCACTTGTTGTAGTAACCGGTGAGGTTCTCGATGGCCGCATAGCTGAGGTTCTTGAGCGCTCTGTTAGAGATGTGATCCGGGCCGGCCGCCGACTTGCTGTTCAGGTCATGCAGGGCCGCTCGCACCTCCTCGACGCTGATGTCGCGGTCGAATTTATCGTTGGCTTGACCCGCGTACTCAGGATGCCTTTCCGTGGGTGTGACCAGGAGGTACTTGCGATTACTTCTGGTTTCCTGTGTTCCTTGACTGCTCTGTGAATGATCTTTGCGAGGCGGTCGCGTTGATGGGATTTTGTTTTAGTCTCGTCGAGCAGATTCCGCATCAAGTTGCAGGTCTTGCCGCAATGCATCTGCCCGTCCGCAGCACTACAGATTTCATTCCACTGTTGCGAGCATAGCACGCGACAGTGGGCTTCGATGGCGCGATTCAGCTCCGCTACCTTCTTCCTCAGTCGCCGATTCACCCGTTGTTTCTTCCACCTGTTTAGGATGGATTGTTTCGCTTCTATTAAGTGCGCCAGGTGGCTGTCTATCTTGTCGACCTGCGCGTCCGTTTCTATGATCTTGGTCGCTTCCTTGATCTTCCCCGCGATGAGGGCCGACCATTCTTCTATGTTCTCGATGTCCTCCTCCTCCGTCGGTAACAGGCTACGGAAGGCATCCCAATCAGTAAATTTGTGCTTTCTGGTGTCCTCCGACGTGTTGACCTCCTCCGGCATGGTGACCTCCACGATGTAGTGGTCACTCCCGAGCTCGGACCCCGTGTTGCGCCAGGTGATCTTGCCCTTCTCGTCATTCTTTACAAACGTGAGGTCGGGCGTCGTGTCCCTGGCCACGTAGTTTCCGATCCTCGTAGGATCCGTCGGGTCCGTGATGAGGGTGAAGCCCAGGTCTATTGTGTCTTGAAACAGATCTCGCCCCTTGGCCAATTGCTTGCTGTATCCCCATGCCGGGTGCGCCGCGTTGAAGTCCCCGCAGACGACGAGCCTGTGGGTACCCGCCGTGGTGCTGGCTCTGCGCAGGAGTGTCTTGAACTTTTGTTTCCGGTGCGAAGGGCTACTGTAGACGTTAAGCAGAAAGGTGCTGTTCTTGTGTTTCTTGCCCGAAACGACCTCGATGAGAGAGTATTCTATTTTACTCTTGTTCGATGAAGGTAACTCCCTTGCGAACCAACGTACATACTCCTCTACCGCCGGTGACCTCCGGAGACTTGGTGTAAGCCCTGTAACCGGGGAGCGATACCGCGTCGGTGCGAGTCTCCTGCTGTTGTTGCTGGAGCGGCCATGATTGTTGCTGATTGTACTGCTGCGTTGTGATTTGCTGTATGGCGTTCGCTAGCTGCTGACATGTCTGCTCGATGTCGGCGAACTTGTCGAAAATCATCTTAGTGAAGGTTGTTTTAATATATTCCTCGAGCCCGTCAAGGTGTTTCTCGATTCGGTCGACCTTGTCTTCCAGGTTGTCCACCCTATCGTTAAGTTTGCGCTCCTTCAGGTTCTCGAGCGCTCGTCTCTTGGGTGCCGGTTCCTTCGGTGCGGGTACAACACTGCTGGTGCTGGGTGTGGGTTCACATGACACCGCTTAAGGCGTTTCGTAATTGGTGGAACGGGGCGTCAGAAGCTTTTTGATTTCCGCGATCTCTTTTGCCATCTTGCTGATAGTCGCCTCTTGCCTAATGACTGTCGTCTCGAGCTCGTTGTTCTTGCGCCGGAGTTCCTCGTTGGCTTCCTTCAACACCCTCATCGCATCGTCTTCCTTCGCCTTGCTGCTGTTGCCGCCGACGTTTTTGGTGGTTGCGGTGGCATTGGAGGTGGTGTGGTCGTACCCCCCTGTCTTTTATAGCATTATTTCTTGCTGCATCGGCCCAACTCACGCGGTCACGTGATTGTGATCGCTTACGGCTAGCGCTACGCCGTATGCTCTCGCTGCCCCTGCGCTTCGAGGCGGAACGCAATGCACGGCGACGAGCTGGGCTGGCAGCTGTTGCGGCTGCTGTTGTCAGCGGTGGAAATCCCTCAGCTTCGAGCGCCGCTTGTTGCTGCTGCTGCACTTGCTGTTCGGCCATCCTGCGCTCACACTGCCTCTTTCTAACTACGTATGGGATCTTGTACTTATTCTTGCAAACCTTGTCCCCGGTCAGATGTGGCCCGCCGCACAATTTGCAACTAGGGGTACAGGTATGGTCGTCCTTGGGGTTTACGGCGCCGCAAGCGAAGCACGTCTTCACGTGAGGGTTCGGACAAACGTCGCGGCGGTGGCCCACTTTTCCGCACTGCTTACACACATCGAATTGCTTTCGGTATAGGCTGCACTTGGTGAGAATGGGACCGTAGCACACGTAATTCGGGACCTTCAGGCCGTCGAAAGCAACGATGACTGTGGTCGAGCTACCAATTCTCTTCGCGCCAAGTGCCAGGGGTTTTCTCGAGTTTACAATGTTCCGGTCGATCGTGGCTGGGGAGTCCTCAATCGGGATACCTCTAATCACTCCTTTAACGGTGCCATATGGCGCGGTTTGGTATACGCCAACCACATGTTCCTTGCCACCTATGCAGATCGATTGTATCTTGGCGCAAAGTAAAGCACGTGCATCGTCGGGGGTACTCACCAACATGATGTTTTGTTGCTAATTGGGGCAGAAGGTGTCCGCTGCCCCGTCCTCCCTTGATACATTCGCCGCCGCCATGATTGCCGATGCCACGATGGCGGTATGAGTCCTCGCGATGTTAAAGGGGCACTGACGCAAAATTTTGAAGGCAATTTTCTTACAGTCGGACGTCCGAAATTGGCTGTATTTTGGAGGTTAGTAGAAATTTCCAGAATCACATAACGAGATGCTAATATTCTTACAACGAATTGTACAGTACACCGCGCAAGGCTAACGCACTACCGGGCAGACGGCATACATGGCCAAGTAAACTTGCTTCACATGTTTCGTTATTAGCGGTTCTCAATTCTTATCCTTCGCCAAAGAGATCATCATTGGAGTTGGTGAAGTGCCCTCCAAAAATTAAAAAAAAATAGGCTTGGTATTATAAATATGCCGATGAAACTTGCACCCTATACAAGCCAGGGTGTTGATGTACAAAATCGTTGTAATTGAAAAGCACAGTAGCTTTTTCGTTTTTGCTGTTATATCCCGTTTACGCCATTATTTGATGCTTCATGGGAACTTTTTACGTCCGGAGGATGTCATTCGGACTTGCACACCCGTTTCTGGATGTCCACTGTACATACTAAAATGTACGTCCAAACATGGACGTACAGTGGCCGTTAAACTGAGCCTTGGATGTACGGCCGTATTTCGGACGTCCCACGGACGTCTGTGTACTATCATGCGGTATTTATTCTCTAAACGATTCCCGATTACTGAAGTAAGCGTATTCCTGCAAAATTAAACACATTTCTACCGTTGTTAATGAAGTTACGGAAGCGTATTCCATCACAATTTCAGTTTTGAGGTAAATCTCAAAAGGCACCCCCAACTTTTTCTTTCGCTTGGGCACGACGCCGTTGCTTCATCAACTAGCTGCCAAAGGCCAGCGCCGCAGCATTCCCAGGTCGGCTGCACACACCGGCTTTGTAGGAGCATTTAGCTGGAATATATTCCTCGATACGCCAAACTGCATGTAGGTATGAAAAATTTACACGAAGGAACGGACTTGCACTTCCAGCTTGGCGCATGAGCGTCGTCTGCTATTTGTGATTACTGAGTATGGTCGTAAATCACACACATGGCATGCCTTGTAAAGGCACGGCCGCTGGATGAAAGGCGCACTGACGTGCGGCCTGCCGCGTGCCTCCAAAGCGGCGTGAGTGCGCCTAGAGCCAAATACTGCCACCGCGGCGCCACCGTTCCGGGACTGGTTGCGGCGAGCGCGGCCCGCGGGACGCCGGCTTTCGGGCCGCTTATTTCGAAGTGTGGGTTTATCATCGGCGTTCCGCGCTCCACTTAGAGCATTTACACGCACTAATGTTACGCCTATTAAAATACAAACACGATCAGCGGTTGCCGAGCTTCATTTGGTCAAGATGGAAGTTAAATTCCGTTCGCAGCACTAGCATTACGCGTTGATAGTGTGCCTTCTGTCTCGCATTGCTGTGTCGTTGTGTCTTACATCGCCCGGCATGCTCTTTGTGACCTCACGCCCGGCAGAGATTTACGTTTTGTCAGCCAGCTGCGACTGAAGAGAATATATTAAAATTCCGGACAAACAGAAACAATGTTTTTGTGACGGCGCTTGTTATTTATGAGTGCCAACACTTCTCAATGTTTAAGACACAACCAACTTTTGTGTAGGTTTTTCCTCGTGCACTAAATAAAACACCACAATTCGTAATAATTTCACGGCACATTTGACTTCATTACACATTGTTTAGTTATGAAGAAATACTACCATCACAGCTATGTCGGCCCTTTTTTATTTTGACAATATATATATACAGTTGAATGAAAAGCGATTTCAGTTTCTACCTGATATTATTACTTGTTCCCTGTAGCCTGGAAAAAAATTAAGGAGAGCCCATGGGATGTCCGGGTCCACAAAAAACTTTGAAAAAATATTTGCGAGCTCGGAAAGCTAAATTTTTGCGCGGACACAAAAGAAAAAAGCGAAATTGAACAGAAATTCCAAAAGTTCCCTAATAATGCGTAGCATTCAAACACCGTTTTTCCATTTCACATTTTATTCTTTTCTTTGCTATTTTAAACCAACAATCTACATCTTGAATATTATAATTATTAATTGTTCTAGCTGCGTGAATTACGCATTTTTTTGTGCAGATACAAGGCATTACACGAATTCTTGCATTACGTAGAGATTATGCTTGGGTACTCAAAAAAGAAAGCTGACGTAATAATAACGTATGTGAAAATTTTCCTACGCTACGAAAATTGATTCGATTTTAAGCGCAGTATGTTCACAGAGCAAAACTATCGCAACGTCTTTAGAGAACGCTAATTTGAGCACATACGTGTGCTGCTCCGGGAGCCCGACCGTTAGCTTCAGGGATATATGCATATGGGTTTGAATCGGCGATGAAAAAAACGGAGGAAATGTACCCAGCGCTAGCTCTCATCGCAAAGTTTGAAAAATGCTCAGCAGCTAGGAGAGTGGACCGTGCGCACTGTCTCTTGAACACAGCGCGGTGCCTTTATTTTTCTTTCTATAAAACCTCTGTCATCAAGTTTTCAGTAGCGCGTTTAAAGGCATTGTCGTGCCTGCGAAAATGAAACAACCCAAATCTCTATGCGCGGCAAGACATGATCGAGCCAGTATAAGAGAATCAAAAGACACGCATAGCAAAATGTCTAGTCTTTTCAAATCCTTTTTCAACCATCGTATCGCGTGTCCTCGTTTTATGAGGTGCGCATTCCGCCCGGCCAACATTTTTTTTTCAAAGAAGTGTCTTTAAGGCAAGCTTTATCCGTCGCTGGCAAATATTCATCGCTCTCCCGTGTGTCGACACCGCGTTTCCCGAAAAAAGGTGACATTTTTGAAATTTCTGGCGAACTGTAACTAATCAACTTGCGGCTTTAAACTGTGCAACGCGGTTTACGTGCTGTGGGTGAGACGTTTTCAGACAAACCTAACCGGTGGTTATTATCTTTTTGTTTTTCTGATGGAGGCGAAAAGCAAAAACGCCCGTGTGTACGAGATTTCGGCGCACGATAAAGATCCCCAGGTGGTCAAAATTAATCCGGAGCCCTCCACTACGGCGCGCCTCATCGCCTGCGTTGCGTCGGCGCGTTAAACCCCACAATCAATCATTATCTTTTTGTTGAATATTATCTTTTTTTAACAATGTTTTCGAATATGGGGCATCTTTTTAGATTTGTTAGATTGAAAATGTATTGCCTATATCTCATTCAAGAATTATTTTAACTTCTGGCTGCTTCAGTCATGGCCGGGTGGTTGGATCGAGCGACAGACTGGCAGACATACATACATACGGACAGACAGTTTTCGCGGTTGAGTAGCCCAGGAATGACAACAACATCTTTTAAAACCCGTGCGCTGGCTGTCTCTCAGTCGGCGCAAGCGCTCGCCTACGGGGACCGCCCCGCTCCGTCCCGAAACCAGTCCCCGAACGCTAGCGCCACGAGGGAGTCAAGCGGCGGCAAACGTAAACACCGCCACTCACGCCCTCGCCCGTTGAAATCCGGGCGACGCGGCAGGCCGCACCTTGCGTGCGCTCTCATCCAGCGGCCGTGGTAAAGGTCACGTACACGCTCAAGATTTACCGATCTGAAAAAAGTCCTCGTGGTTATCTACGCTTTGCGAGCCGCACCGCAGCAGAACGACAGAAAGCCATAGAGAGAAAGCCATGTACAGCAACGCTGCGCTGACCGCCACCAGTAGTATTAACTCTATGCCGCCACCGGCATTCCACTGACGAGCCGTTCGCCACGGGCGGCGCTGTTCTCCGAAGCGACAGTGGTGCCATACAACGGCCGCCCGGTTCCTATACTTTCTTCGAACAGATGCCATCTACTAGATGCTGCCGTCTAGGAGAGGGGAAGCGAAGTAGTTCATCATGACAGTAATGAGCGCCGACAGTTGGCGCCTCGATGCCAGCGGCTTCGTGTACGCGGGACGCGGGTGAATTGAAGCACCCTCCGCCACCTACTCTTTTCGGTTTCGGTTTCGTTTCTTTCGCACTATGAAAGAGGCATCAACCTCATTTTTGATGGCTGTTTTTTGATATCTAGTTTGTGCATGCGCAGTAGGGCTCGTTCACCGTTCCTGAACGTCACGTCTTTCGTTGTGCTTACCCAAAAAGCATGGCGAATTCACTGTGAATTTACGCAGTCGAGTTTCTCACTAGCTTATGAGAAACTCTATGGAAAAACATAAACCGTTTGTGGCGCGCGGAGTAGAGAACACTGCTAAACCACCTACTTCGGGCCCTTTTTCTCCACTGCTAACTTCCTAGAAAGCCTTTCAAATCCGGTTCCGGATTTCTTTTTTTTATCATGTTTTTTTTATTTTTTAGCGCGACATCTTGCGGCGACTGCAGAAAGCTTCCTCAGAGTCAACATGGCGGTTAGATGTTGTGCGGAATTATAGCTGCTCTAAATGTTTCTGGGATTCCATGCTTTTCAGGTGAGCCGTGCCTGCTTGCAACTTGTCGCCCAGGGCAGAACGATGTTATTGGATTGCCGTGTCAGCTTTGAAACTGTCAAAGCGCTCACGACAGTGCTTTTGTAGCCGCGGGAACATAAGTGGTTCAATGACCCAAGCGCCTCGTAGCCCGAGGTTTCATTTTCGCAATTCCGTCTCGCGCGTCGCGCAAAATGCAGCCCTCGTGCTCTGCTCGCGCTGACTTCATAACGCAATTCGCAGTGTCTGCTTGGGCCGCTACGCACCCATCCCTTTGGCGCCGTGACTTCGCGCTGTGGCGGCGCTTGTCAATCGGCGACGCGGTTTTTTCGCTGGGCCGACTTCATACGTGATCCGAATAGATATGACCGTCGCACGTTTCGCGTCACTTGTAACTCGGCTGCGTCGCATTCGCGGGACATCGGTGTCGGTGCGCGCGTTGTGACTGCAACGTGTTTTCGTGTTCTTCGTCCCGAAACATCGCGATATTTTGCGCGCTCCTTGGAGGTAGCGCCTCGGAGGCACCCGAAAGGCGCTAATGTCGACCGAGCTGACACAGTTCGAGGCGCGTCGTAATGCCCCGACCCGATTGGAATTCCGTTCTCTCCGGTAAAGGGGAAGTTTGTTAGCGACCAGATCTCCTTGAAGCGGGCGGGCTTTGGCTGCCGCCGTGAGGTCGCGTTTGTGCGTCAAGTGGATCCGAGTTGCGTCGGTGAGCCAACCGGGGGAGCACTCTGTTTTGCCGGCGGCATCTAATGTGGCCTTGCGTACGCTTCATTTTTGACCGCCTCGCCTTCTGAAGCGAACGTCACCGCTACGGTAAATGTTTTGCTGGCAAGAAAGCATTTCGACGCTCCCTACGTCCAGTGCAAGCCTACCCCCTCAGCGTTGCTGCAACGCACGCGCAAAATTATATCCTTAATGTACGAGCCCCCGACTAGATTTCTAAATTGTGACAGTAATTGTTTGTTCGGCGCCCCGCTTATATGTATGTTCATTCTATGAGCGAGCAGGATCGATGTCGCCAGGTTTTATTTTGCTTGTCGTTGACTGCGGACGCGGCGAGAGAAACGTCATGACGGGCTCGTCTGCGTAGTAGTACTGCGTGTTGCGGACACGCTTTTTATGACGCGGCGAGGCGAGTGACAGAACACTTGGACCTCACACTTGACACTTGAATGGATGTTGGCTGTGGCTGGACGCTTGGCTTTGCTGCTGCTTCGCGCGCAAATCTGCAGTGAAAGGCAGCGGCGGTGCCTGGGTGATAGCGTAACAGCTGTGAAAATTGAGTCATTTCTGTCGTGTGGTGCGGATCGTTTACTTTCAACGAAGCCAACTTTTTGCTTTCCCTGCACCTGACTTGTAGGAACAGTCTTCCACTCCATGGTGTTTGTGAATGGGAATGTAAGTAGATTACACCAAGTGTTTGTTTTAAAGAACAAATGATCTGGTCGCCACATAACAGCATTTGCTCATCATCATACAACCACACTTGCTCCCTTTCTGCCTCGTTTATTCGCATATACGATGGTACCGTGGCACTTTTGTGCCTTGGAGCGTTGACGGCTAGTGTACTACATTTAAATTCTTGCCCTTTATCGGATTTATTTCGTTGTGCTATTTATTCCTCAGTTATGCTGTACCAAGTAGCCCGTAAAGGCACTTTATTAGACACGTTCACGTGTACCTAAAGTGCCCGCCAGGTCACTACTACACCTTGGATCAGCACAAATAAGAACTGTGGAAATAATTTACCGCACATATTGAAATATGTTGCTGGCTCAAACGATAGAATACCTGTGCGGAAATGAAATCATTGGCAGTGTAGATTTTTTGGGAACAACAAATAGCAGCAGCACTCTCTGCTAATGCTGTGTTTGTGCGGAATTTGTTAATGATTGTAGGATTTAACGTGCCGACGCAGCACAGGCGATGAGGCGCACCGTAGTGGAGGGCTCCGGATTAATTTCGACCACCTGGGGATCTTTAACGTGCGCCGAAATCTCGTACACACGGGCGTTATTGCTTTTCACCTCCATCAGAAAAGCAGCCGCCGTGGCCGGGAATCGAACCCGCGACCTCGTTCTCTGCAGCGCAATGCCTTAGCCACTGGGCCGCCGGTCAGAATTTGTTAGCACTAACTTCCATGTAGCTGTGGTAGCATGAAATTGCATCAGTAACCATTGTAACAGCCGGGTAATTCTTGTTACAATTTTCTGTGTACTTTGTTGGGCACATTTTTTATTGAGTACTGTGAACGAGTGAAAATCATCTGCAATACGGTGAAACGTGTTGGGCGGTCGGCACTCATACCACACCAGTAGCCATGAAAAACGGGACACAAGTCCTAGGAGCTGATCTGCCTTGCTTTAATTACAATGTAAGAGGTCACGTGCACTGTGAGAACACATTATCTGCTCCTACGTTCCCACATTGACAGTCATGGCGTCTAAGCCTGTAGAGGCTCAATCACTCCATAAAAGCGCACAAGCAAGGTTTTTCAGCCATTTGGCACCACTCTTTGCAATGTACTGCCTAGTCTTGTTATCAGGTTTGAGCAATTGGATCTATGCAATGCGGCCATAAACGGGTCACTGTATCAAGAGTAATTAATGGTCGTGCAGGCTCCACCAGGGTGGTGTGATATCTCGGGTAACAAAGGGGCCTTAATATGAGGCTGTTGCTTATCAAGAATGTGGTGGCCTTATCATATCACATGGAAAAATTTTGTTTGTGCATATATATAATATATATATTATATGTATGTAATAGATATATATATATATAATATATTTATGTATGTATATATATATTATGTACTTATGTTTGTATATTTATATTTACCCTGAACCAAATCATGAATGCGGTGGCGTTGCCACAGCAACCATCGTTCAAGGCAGAGGTTTATGCTGTATGCTGGTTAACATGCTGCGTTATGAGTCAGCCTATGAAGACAGGCTTTCGAGTTGATGTGAAGTGGCTTGAAGCTGTTTCTTATATTTTAACTTTTTTGAAATAGCCATTTTTCGAAGTAACTCAGAAGCGGTTCTCACAACTTCCTGTGGGAATACAAAAGGTTTTGGGAAACACTGAGTGAGGAAATGTTGGCTCGCTCCGTATTTGGAGGGAATTTGACCACAAAACAAGAGAACAGTAGTAGTTCTGTCAGACGGCTGCACGTGCCGAGTGAGAGGCAAGGAAAGGTGGGCCCTTCTGGTCCCGCAAATAGAAGCTGTTGTTTCCGCGCTTATCATCACCGCCTGTTTACCTTGTCGTGTGACGGCCGGCGGGCACCGGTACCTGCTATCTCCCTCTGCATTCTTGCTTGTCGTGTTCTCGCTTCCGCTACTCCTGCTGCGTGCCAGTTTTTGCCGGCATTTTCTTTAACCAAGTATGCATCTCAAGCTCCCTGTACCTCAAGAAAGGCGTACCAAAGACTGCGCCAGTGCATATTGGCAGTATTGTGAACGAGGTAATGTGCAATTGCTGCTTGCAACCTGTCACTTAGCTTGTCACAGTTCTTAAGCAGCTGTAGTTTGGATGAGGCGCACAAGAAGTGGTTGTTGGCAATTAAGGGCATCTGTAGCGAGGCCTGACTATAGTAAATGAAAAAAAAAAAAAAAAAGAAGTGCTGAGGAATGGTTGCAGATGTTAAGAGCTTACAAAGCTCTTGAATTCACAGCACAACAGACAAGGGGAAGACGAGACACACATTGTCCATGTTTGTTGCGTTGTTTCAAGAATATGGAAAGCCATCCTTCCCGAGCATCAGCGTTGACGAGCATGCAAAACATACTTAGCAGTTAACAAAATGGTCTTGCATGCACACCATAAGCTTGCATAAGCCATGTGATATTTTGAGAATTGGGAGTGTTGTTTGCGCTTGCTTTTTCTTGGGAGAGATGTCACAGGACTGTTCAGCTGCTTGCACACTGAACCTAAGTGTTCGGCTAAAGCTACCCTGCCCACAGTTGCAGGCACAGATGTGTGGGGGTTATCATTGAGAGTGGCTGGGATCTCTTGCAAATTGTTTGGTGCATCCACTGAAACTACAAAATGGCATGTGTTCATTTTGTTGAGGTGGAAGGAGGGTTATTGCTTTGTTGGACCATTTGCTTAGCAGTCATGTGGGGATCCAGGTGTCACATGGGGAGGGGGAGGGCTGCAACCTTGACACCAGCTGAGTATGTTAGAGTTGTATGTAACTGAATTGTAACTGAACCCAATTTCCGCATTTCCAGCGCTCTCACTATGATTCTTGAACTTTCAGGGGCGGTGAGTGTGAGCAATTTGGCTGAGCGCTTTAATGTCACAGCAAAGAGTTTTGTGGCAGTATATGTGAGCTTGGGCACATTGAGGCTGCTGTGTATGTTTTGCGCTGTGTGTGCACAGCCAATAGGTTTGGGAAGAACGTTTTGCAAGAAAAGAGCGAGCAATGTTTTTGTCATTGCATTTCCAGTCATGGCGAAATTTCCTCGCCACGGTGAATTTTTCTTTCATCTGTAGACTTTGATAACAGGCCGTGAGACTTGTGTTGGAAACGTTGCTGTTGGGCCTTGTTACTTACGACTTATGACTCAGAAGTGCTGTGGCCCGGTCCCCCATACTTGGAGGGTAGCAGAGGCCCCCCATGCATGCGCAGCAGGGACTTGAAAGTGGGTTGGTCACTGCTGAGGGATGTAGGGGAACCACCTTCTCACCCCTCGGCTGGAATTGGAGGCTGTGTGTCCCCCACTGCTGCTGCTGATGGGTCCAGCCAATCCGCACCCCTTCCCTGCCCTCGCTGTCTTGAGGGCCTCTAGTTTCAATGGGGCTTGGTGGTGAGGGCATAACGATGGCCGTGGAACCAGCTTTCCCCGTCGTGGTTGCCACTGCTGCCCCTGTTCAGCCCGTGTAGCTGTGGTGTGGCATTATTTTCTCGCTGGGGTCACCAGTGTGCTTTGCCGTGTATGGTGAGCGACGGAGAAAAGTGATTTTTCGGGTAATGCGTGGATCGACTGGTAGTCAACCAAGCACCCAGCCCAAGCATAGTGAGAGAATCACCGAGTGGTTAGGGCAGACTATTAAATAACAAGAAGAAGAAGAAGAAGAAAGAACTGAGCTGGCAGCTGATGCCCCAAGCTTGGGGCCTTTCTAGAGCTCTGTCCTGTCGCAGTGGTTGCTGACGGGTGTTCTCTTTTTCTCTCCTTCTCTTCCTTGCTGTGCTTGTGCGAGCAGCGGCAGCGAGGGCGTCCCCGTGCTGGGAGGGTGTCCCAATGTACCAGTGCCTGAAGTTTGTCGACAGGCTCATTCGCAAGGACCACAAGCCCGGCCTGGGATCGGCCAATGCCGCAGGTACGAGAGGGGCACAGGCAGGGCTCCCGCTCCTCCTCCTCCTCCTTTCGGCTCTTTGCTTGTTAACTGTTGCGAGCGCGCAGGCAGCATTTGAAGGGGGCAGTGCCATCGACCCGAATGTAGCCGGAAGCATGGAGAAAAGAATGACGACACTCGCTCAAAGCGCGGCCAGCTGAGGAAAGCCCGACCTGCATCTCAGGTCAAGGACAACTTCTTGTTGATAAACCATAGGAAGGGGACAGTTCTCCCAAAAGTGGAGCGTGGAGTTTTCTGCCGCTCTGTGGTTATCAAACAGCTACACCTGAATGGATACACCGTTTGAAGATCTGACCCCAGCCGTAAGATAGAGGCTTGCTTTAATTCTCAAAATCAATCAATCAATCAATCAATCAATCAATCAATCAATCAATCAATCAATCAATCAAATTTATTTTTAGTGCCCAGGAGTGATGGTGACGTCTTAATGCTGGTGCACTAACGAAAATAAGAATAATATACAATGACATGACACATACAACGTGGATCAGTAAAAAACGCTACACTAATACAAGTACACAGAAAGGTAATAATGATATGACACACAATGGGCAGAATTGTTAGACTCAAATAATATACTGGGCAAGTGTACACGCAAACAAATAAAAGATTGTGAAGTAGGGATTACAGCTTTTACAAACAAGCAGTTGAAGCATATGCAGCAGTGTGTAAGGGAACGGGCAAAGAAAGGTACATGGCGTAACGAGAATATGTGGACGGAGTTAGGACATATCCTGATAGCTACAAACAGCACTGCTCAGCCCTACGGGAAGCTGTCTCATGGAATCATTGAACACGTCCAATTTCTCACCAAGTAAGTTGCACAGGCTTTGCAGTCGGTGGACAGGGGAGTGACGACTACCAGTTGCGCCAGTATGGAATGAATGCAGTTCTGGGGAACTCGGAGCATAAGCTGGGACAGAAGTTCCAGGCAGTAAATGACTCCGTGTAGTAGTCTGTGGAGAAAGAGAGTATCGGCTCGATCACGCCGGCAGCTCAAGGAAAGAGGCTTAGGTAGCTGATGTAGAATAAAGGTAGAAGCAGAACTGCGTCCTAGCCGGTGTTTATATATTGATAGGAGTTCTTTCTGCACCCTTTCAAGATGCTGATGGTTGAACTTACAGGTTCCATTCCAAACAACAGATGAGTATTTTAATTGGGGCAGGCAAATTGATTAATACAGCTTTAAAAAAGGAACAGGAGAAGTGAAATCTCTGCTAAACCTGCGCACCGCACCCAGAAAGTGCAGTGCCCGACCAACCATCTGTCTGATGTGGGGAGGGAAACTGAACCTCTGGAACTTTTGAAAGATGGGTTTAATTAAGAGTGTAAGAAAATTGGACGGGGTGTGTTTTTCGGCTTAGGTGATAATTTTGGCCTTTGATGGGCTCAGAATTAGGCCCTGCTCAGCACACCAGCGTCTGAAAGATAAGATGTGATGTTGAAGAATTGCGAGGCAGTCCTCAGGGCAATTAACTATATTGTAAACCTTTATATCGTCAGCATAAAAGAGGAAAAATGAGCTCTTAATTACGGCTGATATGTTATTAATACAAAGAACAGAAGAGGGCCCAACATGGACGCCTGAGGTACGCCGCTGGTAGGACTGTATTTGATAGATGGTTAACCATTTACACTAACATAACAGTGTTTATTAAGGAGATAGCTGCCTAAGAAGGCAGCTAAAGGGGCGTCAACACCACGGAGCAACAGCTTTTTGAGCAACACTGGGTGATTCACAAGGTCGAGAAAGCCTTACTTATGACCATGCAGTCATAAGTTTACTGCATCAATCCGGACACTGTCTGTGACTGCTCTGGGAGCATGCGTCACAAAGCAAGCAAGATTAGTGGTCGTTGACCACCCAGTTATGAAGCCATGCTGATTGGGTAACAGCGCATTTTTCACGCACAAAGACAATACTGTATCTAACGCGGATTTAAAAGGTTTGGATGCAGCACAAAGGATTGAAATCGGCCGGTAGTTGGTTGAGTCCGTTTTGCCACCTGTCTTGAAGATAGGATATATCCTGGATGCTCTCCATCAAGCAGGAAAAGTGTTGGTGATTAAAAAGTTATTGAAAATAGGTGTTAAAATAGGAACTAGGATATCTTTAATAAAAGTTTTTTAAGTACGGCTGCCGAAATACCATCATCAGGGTCAGAAGACAAACAAGGCTTCATATGCTTCCCCACGCATGCTGTAACTTGGATTTCTCGCCATCTTTGGGGGGCCTGAAAGTGCTGCCAAAGTGGCGCGCAAAGGAATTGGCTTTGTCAGGTAGGTAACTCATTTCCAGAAGAGTCAACCAGGTGAATTCGGTTTTCTGAGGTATTTCAATGAGAGTGGATGTACTACTACCAGATTATAGCAGGCTCACGTGTCGCACTTATCTCCACCGACTCAAGGTAGGCACTATAGTCTCTTTTGTAGAGATTTTTGTAGGCAGAACAGTGTAAACGAAACTCCTGTTTCCATGTATTGAGCCGAGTGACGCGTGCCTTTTTATGTGCACGATCTTTCATTTTGAGGGCGGTTTATTGTTCATGGGAGAACCAATATGGGAGTTCCGAAGGAGAATTCGTGTTCCTCAGGATGTACTGGTCCATACCCCGCTTTACAATTTTTGTTCAGCAGCTGGCCTGCACGTTAATTTCAGAGTGGGCCAATCTGCCGAGGAAAGATATTCGTATACGCCTTAACGTTCATCTTAAGCACACAAAATCACACAAACACAGAAGACAAGAACAAGCGCTTTACTTGGAAGAAGGGCTTGCGTACGGGCTAGTTGGTGTTCCATAAACGTCCATAACGTTTTGTGCGCTTAAGATGAACGTCGTGGAATACCAACTAGCCCGTACGCAAGTCTTTCTTCATATAAGCCTACATACCGGATTTTTGCATGTATAACCATCACCAAAAATTAGAAAATTTCAGATGTGAAGTAGAGGTGCGGATTATATGCGAGGTATTTCCTTTGGTATAGCTTCACCGCAATGTACGTTGGGCAGTGATGCCCCTACAGTAGTAATAGTGACTGAGCCACTGTTTTCCCATCGGCAATGCTTATTTTGGAGACACAGCTCAAAAATATACCAACCTGAAAAAATGTATGCGGCAAGTTATCTAGTTACACAGTCAGCTAGGTAAGTTCTTTTGTATGAACAAATGTGTAATGTTGCTTGAGTAGTAGATTTGGTCCATCCTCGTGTGTATAAAATATGCGGGCAATACGTGGGGATATATTTTTTTTATTCGTCGGCGGAAAGTGGGCATGCGCCGCGGTTATATGCAGGGGAGGGTTATACGCGCAAAAATACGGTAATCACCCCGTCTAAAGCAGTGAGGGCTAGGAGTAGAGCCTGCGGACGGAGCTATACAACGCTGTACGCATAAAGGTGTGGGAATGAGAAGTGTAGGATGAAACTTATCAGTATGAATGACAAATGTGAAAATGTAAAACTTGCATATTTGGTATGTCAGTGAAGCACTAGTCTAAAATATTCCCACAAGAGTTCCTTGTACTTAAGGTTAAGCTGCTGTAAAGAAGTAAAAGCTAGGAAATCAAGAATTATGCTGCACTTTTGCTCCGTGCAATAATTATAATGAGGAAACGTTGCGTTGTCCCAATGAATGCCCAGTGTGTTGAGGTTATTATAACAAGAAAGTTGTGATTGCTTTTGAGGGTTGAAGCGTGTATGTAATCAAGCACTGGAGGAGTAGCTTCAGGCGGCACATAAAACGCTCCAACAAGGAGCTTTTTGCCTTTGTGGAGGCGCACGTCAAGCCACACCGATTCCGCTGTTTCAAGCTCCTCCCGCCAAACGCAATGCAGCGACCTGTCAACAGCCATCAGAACGCCCCCATCTCTTTGCTTCAAAGCAGCAGAATTCCTATCAGCATGGAATATTAGGTAAGTTGGAGGGAAGTACTGAGCAGAGGAAATGTCGAAAGCCAAGTTTCGGAGATATATGAACAGGTATGAACAGGACGGAGCATTCGCAAAAAACTCCGAAGCTTTCATTCGCACACTGCGAGCATTTTGATATATTATCTCGAGCCTAGTGTTCTTTTTTGTCATCTTGCTTAGTTGGGTTTGGAGAAACAATCATGTCTGGATGGAGCTTGCCTCAAAACGTTTAAAGGAGCCATGAAGACAAAATGCAAGTTGGGTTTATTAGAAAGACTGCTTAGTCCCGATAACAATGATAGCAATATCATCGCAATCTTTGAACAAATGACGGAGATATTAAAGAAAACATTTGAAGCAGTCGCGACCCCCTAGCCAATGTCCCGCAACTTTTCTACGACGTCACGGAACCTTGTTTGTGCGATTGGCGGCCGCCTAACTGACCTGTCACGACGACACATGACTGTAGGTCTGTAATGGGGCCTCTAGTTCCATTTGACCGCATCACTTGAATGCTAACGTGCAGTTAACGCACTGAAAATTATGTTTTATTGTTGGCCCGTATGACGTCATTCTCGCTCATAAGACGTCACTGTGGCGCAAAATTTGAAAGTTTTTATACTTCTTGTTTTTTTTTTCATTAAAAAAAACATCTTTTATGGCTGTAATGGAGCTGAGTGAGATACTGAATCCTAGTGCTTTCAAATTAAACGAAGTTGTATTTTCTCTTCATGGCTCCTTTAAAGAGGCAGTCCGCAGGCCACATGCAGGGGTCTGTCGGGTGTTGAAAGCCCTGGTCGTCAACACCGACACAGAAGGAAGCAGATGAGTTGTAACTAGTTCTGAGCTGTCGACAGAATAACGGCGTGACACTTGCAGAAGACAGGTGCGCTTGGAGGTGCTGCGCCGTCGTGCTGGGATGCAGTTTTGACACAAACATAGCCTTAGGAGCAAGCTTCGTGGTGGGTTAACCACAACTAAACACGTCATGGCAGACGCACCAAGAAAGGCTGGGCTCTTGCTGTTCGTAAGCCCGTCGTTGGGAGGTGTTGGGTCTCTTGAAGAGGTGGGTTACGAAGAGGCCAGCGGAGGCGTTGTAGCTGTCGGAGCGGGGCTGTCGCAACACTTGTGGGGGCCGGGTTCCCGAGCTGAGCACAGCTAGCCACAGCTGACTTTGAATCCTTTGTGGTGGGTAAGGTAAGGGAATGCCGTACAGAAGCAGCGCACGATGACAGCTGTTGGGATAGAGCGCGCGCATTTTCTCTTCGCAGCCGGCCGCTGCATTCCCTAAGCTGGGCAACCAAGTCAGTAAGGAACGAGATCCGCTGCAGTGCGCTGAGGAGGAGCTCGCGCAGAGTGGTCTCTCCGTCCCAGGAACAGTCGGAGGAGAGGCAGCGGGAGTGGCGCGGGGCGCCGAGGCAGAAATGCCGGGGCTCACCAACCAGTCGTCCGGTGCGTCGCTAGTCCTGGCGTCGCCATCAACAGTCGCACATCGATTGCATACGAACGGGCTGAGCGCCAGACCGTAGAAGCTGTAGTTCTTCGTCCGGCAGTACCACACGCTTGCCATGAACACGTCCTTGCAACACAGCGTAGATATTTCTGTTTCTCATAGGAAGACGCAGAGCAAAGCAAACAGACGTCAGTACTGGGCCATGCGGGTAATGAAAACTTTTTCTTAATGCGGCCGTCGCAGAGCTACTTTTTGTTGAAGTTTATTTTTAAAGACGATAGTCGTTCTTGGGCTACTTAAACCCAGAAATTTTGGTCTGTCTGTATGTCTGTCTATGACTCGATTCAGCCACCCGGCCAAAGTGAAACGAAGTCTGCAGAATAGTCTTGTATACTCACAGCCAAATCTCAACGTCCAAGTCCAGTGTATATGTTCATACTTGTCAACAATGTTGAACAAGAACAAGTCACTACGCAAATATAAGACAGAAAATTACCGTATTTACCCAATTCCAACGCGTCCCCGATTCCAACGCGCACCCGATTTATGTGACCGAAAGAAATAAAAAAGACTTTTGGTTTGTACCCGAATCAACGCGCATGCGATTTTAAGGCCTATTTCTGCCGAAAAAAGCTGTGCGTTACAATTTTGTAAGTATGGTATACGGAAGGGATATTTACAGTGTTCCTTTATAAAAAAAATTCATAGATGTTTAATTTTTGCGAAATAAAATACTACATTTACTGCAAAAAAAAAAAAAAATTCACACCGTCGCCTGCTGTCGCCCGCGCCACTAAAGCTTCTCGCGGCGTTTTAAGAAATCAAGCGGCAACAGTTACGAAAGGTTCCACTATATAGGTTCCACGTTCTGCTTGGAGCGCACGTGGACTAGGGCAACACGGTTCTATAAACGTTGAAGTAGGGCACCTCGAATCACGCGCGTCTCCGCCGTACGGCAGCGATGGCATCGAGACACCTGGTTTGGAGCAGCGCAACGCGGTAAATTTAACTCAACTTGAGCAATGCCTTAGCGTTTTTACCTTGGGATGAGCACGATGCAAGAGGAGCAACATAAGAGGTGAGTGGGAAGACGAACGGAGGCATTTACTTGGCAAATGTCGGCAAAGACTATCGTCTTTTGTCGACATTTGCAACGAAAGGAGCAGATACGCAGCCAATTTTTTATAATGTGTATCTTCACTTTAAATTTGGCTGCATATTTTGAGGTTGTTCTTTCTGGTGTAGTAGAGCTGAAAGCTGATGAAAGATCTCATTGTGGCTTTCTGTTTTTTAGGAATGTGAGGTTCTCCAAGATTTCGCAAAGTTTTTTTTGAAACTATCTGAAGGGTCACCGAGTAAGCTTCAACACTGCTGGTGCTGGAAGGGACAAGGGTTGTCTATGCAAGAAAAAGAAAATGTGCGCATTGAATGACTGTGCTCGATTTTTAACTGGCATGAAAGTTTAATATTTCGTTCTGCCTTGTTGCAGCTTTTCTTTAACTGCGCTGCCGTGAAATACCAAGCCTGCAGTGATGATTGTGGGGTTTATGTACCAAACCTCATCTTGGGATTTTGGGGGGCGTTGTGCTGGATTGCTCTGGAAAAATTTTACCACCTGGAGATCTTTTAATGTGCGGGGAAATCTCGACACACAGGTGCTTCCACTTTTTACCTCCATCAGAAAAGCAGCCACCATGTCCGGAATCGAACCCGCATCCTTGGGCAGAGCGGCACAAAGATAATTCTGCTGTGACTACATGAAGGGGGCACTTAAAACCTACAACAGGGGCTGCAATGCAGCAGCCTGTAAGAGCAAAAGCTGTCAAAGCAGCTGTTTTTGAGGAAATCTGTATTAGTTAGCACTTTCATTTTATTCATATAATGGTTCCATTGAACTGGGCAGAGTAAAAGCTTGCATGCAGTTATTTGCTTGCAGTCCTGTACAGAAGTGTTTGGAAGCATGTCAGCCGGGAAGTGTTTCAGAAGCTGGGGCTCGCCTGCTATTTTATGGCATGCTGGGAAATGAATCAGTTCAGTTTTTTTGTTACTGCCGATAGCGTCTTCTTTACAGTGAAAGTGGAAATGCTTGGTTGCGTTCACTGTGGGTTTGTCTTAGTCAGGATCTTTTTGTTGTAGTGAGAGTTAGCTGTGTGAGGAGTGCAGTCTCCTTTTGTGGAAGCAGGAGGAACCACTGAAGTCTGTTGAACCCGCCGCAGTTGCTCAGTGGCTAAGGCGTTGTTGTGCTGCTGAGCACGAGGACGCGGGTTCGATTCCCGGCCACAGCAGCCGCTTTTCTGATGGAGGCGAAAAACAAAAACGCCCGTGTGTACGAGATTTTTGCGCTCGTGAAAGATTCCCAGGTGGTCAAAATTAATCCAGAGCCCTCCACTATAGTGTGCGTCATCGCCTGCATTGCATTGGCACATTGAACCCTACAATCAATCAATCAATCAATCAATCAATCAAAGTCTGTTAGGCATATTAAATGTGACATTGATGGGAGCACACCTTGCTGAAGAATCTCGTGTAAGAAAATGAAGCTAGCAGTCCTGATGTGGCTACCCCCTGCTTGATTTTGGTGGCGGCAGTTCTGTCTACACGCCACTGTGTGTGCGTGTGGGGGGAGGCCAACCTTGCTGTTGTTCCTGTCATTGCAGGGGGTGTAGGAGCGGGGGGCGGTGCGGGGGCAAGCCCGGTGTACCACGAGCGGCAGGTGAAGGAGCTGTGCGCGCTGCACGCGCTCAACAACCTCTTCCAGGACGGCCAGGCCTTCACCAAGGGCTCGCTCGACGACATCTGCCACAGGTTGTGCGTGACGCCCCCGCCTCCTCCTTCCTTCCTTCCTGTACCCTGTCCTCGGGCAGTAGCTTTGCGGCCTTTCGAGGCAGCGACTAGCGTCACTAAATAAACGCTTCTAGAGTATCGACTTTCTTTTCTCTCACTGGTATGTGCCGCCAGGATTTGCATTGGTCGGTCGACACCACGTGATATTTGTTTGCATATGGGCACAGCCATTTTGTTTCTGGGTGCCTCTCCTCTCTGCTGCGCGGACGCTAGAGTGGCCGGTTGCACTCTGCCCGTCACAACCGGTGGCGGTTTCGTTGGGAGAGACAGCAACACTGCAAGCCAGAAACAAAATGGCCCCCAGCTGCTTCCGGGTGCATGAAGTGGCGGTACTCTTAAGCGTAGCTTATTCGGTGACGCTAGCAGCGACTAGTTGAGGCATGGCCATCACTATTACCCGTAAAGTTAGGCTTGGTGTCAGGCAAGCAGTCGTGGACCACACCACTCTAGAGTGCTTTGGCCTGCGCCCCCACTCGCAGCCTTGCTGTTTCTGTACAGGCTAAAGTCACACTCAAGGTGCTTTTCCAGAACTTGGGCAAAGTCCCCTGCTCCGACCACATGCAGAGTTACTTGATGTAGGAGTTGCGAAACTCCTCGTAGGCCCGATGCATCCAAAAGTGGCCCTACGATTGGTCCACTGTTTTGGATTTTTCCGTACAGTGGCGCCATCTCTCGCTGACAAAATAAACTATACAACGTGGTTCGCCGCTTTGCGACCTGGGCGAGAAATGGTATTTGGGCGCTTGCATAAATTCGTTGGGCCAATGAGGCCCACGGTGTTCAACCATGCAAGTGTTTTATATGCGTTCGAACCAAGAGTAGTAAAAAAAATGTGACCGTGCGGTCAGCAAGATGCATTGTCGCTTGCACATTGTCGTCTGCTGCGCATCATCTGCAGTCTTCCGGCGGCAAAAGAAGGGTTCAAAATTTTCTTTGACAACTTTAAGCAAGCTTGAAAGGCTTATTTAAAGCCACTTGATCAGCTAGTAGATTAGATTTGGCTACAGTGTGATGTATGCCGGGCAACAACTACAAATTTAGTACTTCAGGTCGGACCTATGTTGTGCCCGAGTGCTCGCACTAGTGGCAATTGGTTGAGGCAGTTGTGCAGACGCGAATCAATCGCGACATAAAAACCAGAGTTCACCAAGCAATGTATAACTTATGAAAGTACAAAAATAAAGAATTATGCAGCTTGAAAATAAAGTTTAACGTTAAATTGTTAGTTGAATAATTGCTGTGTTTTTTGGATAGTGCGTGTGGTGGCCGCGGTGGCGCTACTGTACGCACGACTATCCAAAGCAGGGGAGGTCCAGGTGTGGCCTGTTTTCTGAGGTGGAGTTTCGCCACTGCCTACATCGAAGTGCTCTGGACCACGTGTTCTCCCTACGGCCATGATGGCTTTGTGATGCTTGGGCGCCGTTATATAGTGCCCTGAGTGGCACACAGTGTTATTGCAGAGCTGTCGTTGAACTGGGGCTGCATTCCCATTGGCTGGGCTGGCCCGAATACGTTGCTCAATTTTTCTGGCCAGCTGTTTGTGTAACCTGGCAGCACTTAGATTTCAAATTTCAGCATTGGCAGACGTGCACTGAGAGAGAGAGGGGAGGGAGGCATCCATGTTAAGACATTTAGGACTTGTTGATGAACCTTTGACGGCTAAGGGAATCAACTACCGAAGGACCTTCCAAGCCTGGCTACCCGCTACACTGACTGCTGGAATGCTGGCATTAATTCTGCAGTCGCTATCACAGTTGAATCCCCTGACGATGAATGTTACCCCAGTGAACAATTTTTTATGCGGTGCCTCCAGTTCTGTGGAATTTTCACGAACAAAATCGAAACAGAAGCATATTTTACTGGCTGTAGAGAATTTAGGGCCAAATTCGCAACCACTGTGTCCCATGGCTTGCTGCTGCCACCATTGTGACTTTGCCAGGTACCAGTGGTTGGCAGATACAGGTACGTGTGGTCTGTACCAGTCTCAGTCAGGCAAAGCAACGTGTCACCGCCAGCGAAAAAGCGGAGGTTTCTTCCGCTGGAGCGCAAAGTGCAAAGCATTGCCAAACCTGAAGGGGGAAAAAAGAAAGCAACAGTTGGTGGATGTAACGAACCTCTATGCAACGAATTCCTGGATTTAATGAAGTTTTTCAATTCCCCATTTCCACACCCCATTGAAGCCAGTGTGTTTGTGACCTGCATGTAACGAAGGTGTTGCAACGGCTAACCTTAATGTAACAAATTTGTTACGCCGAAGTCATTGTTTTTTGCTCTTTTGCTGAAAAATTGGCTAGAGAAGTGCACTAATTTAGCAAATCTCGCCTGCACCACACACTATTGCACGTTTCCATCTGTGAGTGCGGTGCGGGATAGGTGCTAGGCCTGCCCTGTCGGCGTGTAGTCGCGTGTCTCCACTGCTATCTGGGGTGTCGGTGATGAGTTCTGCTGCCAGAAAAGCAAAAGCTTTATCTTTTCAAGACAAGCTCGCAATTTTAAAAGCTGTGTCCGCCGGCGAGAAAGGAGAGTGAGGCTGCCCAGTACAGTATCCCAGCTAGCATCCTCTCAAGGATTTCGAGTGTGGTGAAGAGTATCAAGTTCGCAAAGAGGCGCCCTTTCAGCATAAGTTTGGTTCTTGAAACGTGCTAAAGCAGTGGAAAGTGTCAAAAGGCAGAAGTGGTTCTTAAATTGCGTTTGTGAATACGGGGGTAACTGACCTTGCTTCACGGATGTGTAGTGAGTAAGATCATGGGAAAGTAGCAGGCACAAGTCCTGGAGTTTCTCACTGAAATACATCCTTGCAGGGTTAGTTCACCGTCACTGATGTCTATCATTTTCATTTCGTTTCTGTTCACTCACACGCGCCTTTTTAAATTGAAACCTGCATGTAACGAAAAATTGCAAATTTTTTGTGAACTTGGTTATACATCCAGGTTTAACTCTATATCCAAAATGGATCTGCTGAGTACTTGGGATATAGCAGCATAGCACAGCACAAGAATGCTGCGTCACAGCATATGTGGTTAACTTGCTTTCCTCCTGCAGGGTTACTCAGAAGGGAAAAGGTTTGGGCGTGTTGGTTCATCATCAGACGCAAAACAAGCGCTAAATAAAGACACAGGACTAGCGCTTGTCCCGTCCACTCCTCGTCCCGTGTCTTTATTTAGCGCTTGTTTTGCGTCTACAGGGTTACACTTGCTCTCTCTATTTCCTTATCTCCATCTACTATGTGCTCACTCTTTGCTAACCACAGACTGAGCTCCCCAAACTTGCTGTTCTCGAGGTGGAGGGTGATGCGTCATAGCCCGGGGCTTTTCCTTTCTTTTTTTCCCTCCCCTTTCCCCATCCCCCGTCTGTGGTGGTGTGCAGCCTGTCCCCCGACCACCTGGTGAACCCACACAAGAGCGTGCTGGGCCTGGGCAACTACGACGTCAACGTCATCATGTCGGCCCTGCAGCTGCGCGGCTACGAAGCCATCTGGTTCGACAAGCGCAAGTGCGTACCCTCTCTGGACCCCTTGTTGGGAGGGGGGGAGAGCACGTTGCGCCTCGATGGAGGTCACCCCAGCCTGTGGCCTGTGGCGGCCGTTTGTCAAGCTCTTTTCACAGCCTGCTGGGTCGGTAGCCTTGCCCCGAAAACTCCCTCTTATCGCACCTCACACCTATTTTTGGTTGCAAAATGATCTCGACACCACCACGGCGCTTGCTTCCTCCGGCTCTGAATCAATGCGTTCCTAAAGGTAGTGGCTGTCCTTTTTTACTTGTGCAGTGGAACCTCGATGATACGACTATCAAAGGGTCCGCGGGGATGTTGTATGATCGGGGTACACAGGTAAATGCCGGCCTAGTGGATGGTCTCACATGACAGGTGGGCTAATGGCTTATTTAAACTGCTATATTTGGTGCGTTCTCGCGTAATTTGCGAATCCCTGGCTTTTGAAAATTCCAAGTTTCTAAAAAAAAAAAAAAAGCAACGCTTATTTTGTGCCCCCCTTCCCTTGACGGCGTCTGCGCTGGCTGAACAGCCCTGCTTGCGAGCAGGCCGACGCAGACAAGCAAAGTGAGAGGGGAAAAGGCGAATGTGAAACTGCCAAGACCAAGCTGAATGAACGGTAGTTTGAGGTGGCAATGGAAAAAAGGCGAGAAGAAAGGGAACGAAGTGACAACACAGCTTTTAAGGACACTGATAAGCAGAAAGTAGAAAGAGTACATCGGGAAAGAAAAAACTTTGACGGGGCAGGCACGGAAAGCGGGTGTTCGTCATCGCCGTGGTGCTGCCTCCTATGTGTTTTCACGTGTGTCGGCTCGCTGGGAGTTTCATATTTGCAGCTCGCTGGCCACCTGGACTTTGACTTTTCGCAGTTGGCGCATTAGTGTTCAGCGGCCGTGTGGGGCCGTCAAAGGTTAACTCCCACCCGCCAGTACCCACCTGCAGACCTTTGCACGCCAAGTAGCGTCAAAGGGGGGTTAAGAATATTGAAAGATTGATTGATTGATTGATTGATTGATTGATTGATTGGAGGGTTTACCGCGCCGATGCGATGCAGGCGATGAGGCGCACCATAGTGGAGGGCTTCGGAAAATGTTTTGACCACCTGGGGATCTCTAACGTGCGCCGAAATCTCGTACACACGGGCGTTTTTGCTTTTCACCGCCACCTGAAAAGCGGCTGCCGTGGCTGGGAATCGAACCCGCGACCTCGTGCTCAGCAGCGCAACGCCTTAGCCACTGAGCCACTGCGGTGAGTAATAAAGAAAGATCGTTACGAGACAGCGAAGCGGTGTTAAAGATGGGGAAAAACGCTGGTTTATCCCTGCCAGGGTCTGTCGTATGAAGTGGACCTCATGCGCCCGAGCGTTGTATAATCGAGGTTTTTGAATGCATTGTTTCTATGGGGAGTTTGCCGGGACTGCAGTGATCTGGTGATTCGTTGTAAAAAGTGGGTCGTCATAAGACCGTAAGGCTGATAAAGTACACGCTGTAAGCTGCAAGCAATCTTTTTGTTGCCCCTCTGCAAAAAATGTAACTCATGAAGCACTGTGGGCAAGAATGGAAATGGTGTGCACGCTTTTCCTGTACCGGGCAAGAACCACGTAATACTGGGGCGTCGTACAATCTGGGTGTGGGTAGATACCGCCTTGATAGACGGTCTTGCATAACAGGCAGGCTAGATCTTATCACCAAGCATCAGTAGTGCTCACTTTTGGGGCGTCAAGCACAGTGTAGAAAAATTAAATGAACTTTGGGCATTGTTCTCAGATTGCAGCTGACCAAGAAAACAAATGCAGGCAGGTGGTGGGGGTTTAAGTCTGCGAGGTCGGCTGATAAAAAGAAGATGAGCGGCAGGAAATGTGAAACGAATGACACTGTAAGACAAAGGAAGGAAAGGCAGGGAAAAAATGAGAGATGGGATGACACAGTGTGATTGGAATGTCGGAAGTCACTGATAGCAGAGATCATTGGGGGAAAATGGGCAGATTTAAGCAGTGGAGAAAGTATCGTTTGCCAGAGAGAAACACTGAACGAGAGTGTGGAGAAAAGCAGCTTCGAGGGTGGTAAAGCAATGAGCAGCGGTGAAATTGTGTGAAAGATGGGAAGATGTCAGTTTGTTTCTCACCCATCGTGGGTATTTCTAGTTTTGCATGCACTATCATGTGCAGTGGCATCAGTATCTCGCTGGTACCAGATTTCTGAGCTTGTCTCTTACAGTGCATCGCCTCAGAGCCGAGGCTTCCTTTCATGTGCTCTTGAGCCTTGCTCATAGAGCAAGCGTTGAGGTTCCAGGCACCTTTTGTTCCTTGGTCACAGCCAACTTGATCCACTGTCATGACCATTTTCACATTCAGCGCTTTTTGCACCCACGTATTCAGCTTGTCCCACACGTACTTTACCCACAGAAACAGTGCACTGAACATCTAGTTCCCCTCTCCTGTGGTTGCAGGGATCCGTCGTGCATTGACCTGGCCAAGATCGTGGGCTTCATCCTGAACGTGCCGAGCGAGATGAAGTTTGGCTTCCTCCAGTTCCCGCTGAGCCGCAAGCACTGGATTGCCGTGCGCGACATCGGCGGCACCTTCTACAACCTCGACTCCAAGCTCGAGGCGCCCGTCGCCATCGGCAAGGTGCGCCGCCCTCTGTCTTCTCTGTGCGCGCAAAAGCGGCTGTTCTTTGTGCGGCGGTCACCTCTTGCTTGAACCCAAGTTCAGCTGACGGGTTCCACCGGCGCGGCCGATGATTGCAGTCACACAAGGTGACAGCGGTTGCCACGGTAGGTAAGGTGCAGAAGCCGACCATTTTTTCGGACTCCAAAAATTCGAACTTTCCTGAGAAACCGCCAGTTGTCCCGTAGGAATAATGGCTTATGGATTTTTCGAACTACTTTTCGTTCCCCTCCTGGCCCGAATAATCGGTCGGCTACTGTATCTAGGTTTTATTTGGCAGAAGCACTAGCAAACGAGTTCTTTAAACTGCAGCAACAGGGAACAAATGTTGCAGCTCAGTTGAGATGACTCTGTCCAAAAGCAGCTGTTGGTGTTACTGTGCTCGAGTACCGTGTACCGGATTTCAGAACCCAAACCACAATTTTATGGTGGTGGTGCTCCCTTGGTGTTTAGGGATAACAATTAGTGACCCCTTGTGGAGCATGTTGCAGTGAAATGCCAAACTCCTGTTAAAAGCAGCGAGCAGTCCTACTAAGTTGTAGTAGGCGCAGCAAAATGGAAGTGCAGAATGGTTGCAAAATGCAAGTGTTGCACGCTGGCGTTGCTTGGTCAGGACATTTCTGGAGGGGCACGTGGGAGAATGCAGCCAGGTGTATTCAGCTTGTAGTAATGCTTCTGGCAGAACTGTCTTTTTGTGTGTGTGTTTGTTTGCTCCCGGATTGGCTACTGAGTGTAGAAGAAGGCTCAGCATGTGGAGACAAGCATGGTGGCATGTGGTTGCATCAACCATGAGAGCATTCGTCCGAGCATTGACATGGATTGCTTCAATCTCCTCACTGAGCACCAGTAATAATAACAACAGCAACAGCAGCGGCAATAACAACAACAACAATAACAATAACAGCAGCAACAACAACAGCCGCCAGGTGGAGTATCCCCTCTGCTTTTCCTACTTCCTGCCGGGGAACTGGACGTCCACCCATTCCGGCCAGAAATACAGGCAGGTGACCATGGCAGTGGGTACAGGGTAATGAAGAACAGTGCGTTGAAGAGGGCCCAGGCCAAAGTGTGCCAGAGGCTGTTGGAATGTTGTGCTGCCTTACAAATTTCTGGGGCCACGAATATTCCGTTTATAGTTGAATACCATATTTTCGTGCTTACAACTTGCACCAAAAATGCGAAAATTACAGGGGTGAAGTGGAGGTACAGATTATGTGCGAGGTATTCCCTTCGGCGTAGCTTCACGACAATGTACGTTGTGCCACGAGGACCCTACAGCGGCAGCAGGAACCAAGCTACTCTTATCCGACTGATAGTGCTAATTTCTCGCACACAGCTCAACAATATAACAACCTGAGCGAAAATATTGGGCTAGTCAGCTAGAGTTTTCCACAGAGGAAAAGGGCCGTTAAAGAGTGTGTATGCAAACACTAAAAACACCATGAAAACACCACTCCATACTATAGTGGTGATAGGCATGACTTGAATTTTGTTTGGAATGAGGCAGTGACTTTCGCCTCCACACTGTAGTGTTCTGTTCAGATGCCTAAATTATTTTAATGTAGAGTGTTTCTAACTTTTACCTCTTAGCTGTATAATAATAATATTTCTGCATTCATACTAGATTGGTGGGGGGCGTTTCCTCTTGATATTTCATTGTGTAGACGATGCAAAGCACATGTCAACTGTCCATACACTGAATGGATGGCTGAACATGTGGCTGAAGGTCTCCGACTTAACACCGACAGGCCACGTCCATAGGCCTGATGTTGGGCTGTCTTGTAAGTGAATCGTCAAGGCATGGAAAGTTATTCCAGGTGACATGGTTCACAAGAGCTTTATTAAGAAACTCTGCATTACAAGCAGCATGGACGGACCTCAAGATGATATTGTGTAGGACAGTAACAACTGTGGCCCAAGCAACAGCTCCCGAGAGCAGTGAAAATGAGTGGTTGTGGCGTAGGCCATGCAGAAAATGTATTCAATATGCAAATGTAGGTAAGCTTTTTGTGCGTCAACAAATGTGCCATGTTGCTGGAGTAGTGGCTTTGGTCCAGCCTTTCCTGTATAAAAGGTGCCGGCCACGGAGCAAGAATGAGATTGGAGGTGACACGAGGCTTCCCAGTGCGGCCAGATAATGTCACAAGCGCTCGTCATAGGTTAAGCTAGCGGCATTTTCCGCGGGTGAAGAAACTGCGCGGCCGCCGCGATCGGCATTTCACTGCGCGGCCACGAAATGAATTGCGGCCGCTATCATTTCCTCCATCAGGTGCCGATACCCTCTCCTTTGCCGTCGCAAACATGAAGCTTTGCAGTCCACCTTGGTTTGCATTGTGACATTATCTGGCCGCTCGCCCGCTCTTGCTGCAATGGGTCGTTTCGCCTCTTATACATGCTTGCTCCGTGGTGCAGGCAATACGCGAGGATATATATATTTTATTTGTGGACTGAAAGTGTGGGTGCAGGGTATATGCAGGGGCAGGTTATATGCATGAAAATATGGTACTGTACATGCCTAGCTTCAAGGCAGGTGCATGCACACATCACAACTCGTCCATATCGTAATCATCATGACCAGGAGTGTGGGTGCAGTGGTAGATGGGAGGGGAGTGGTGGGCCAGGATTGTCCCTTTGGGTGGCAAAATCGTGGTTCCTCTGTTCCCGAAGGATGTGTCATCCAGAGGGTTTATGAATGCCCCCCCCCCCCCCCCCCCCCTTACTCTGGTTTAGAGGGACAGTGCTGTGTTACATTGGCGGGCGTGTGGAAGCCTGTGAGCCCATTGTTTGTTCTTTAGATAGACGAGCATGTAGCTGTGCTCAAGTGCCCCCTCCCCGCATGCGCCCCGTGCAGTCCCAGGAGCTGCTGCAGTATCTGCGGGAGCAGGTCAAGTGCAAGGACCGGGAGATCTTCATCGTGGTCACCCAGGAGGTCGGCAGGGTCAAGGGCTGCTACCTCGAGGCCAGGTCAACGCCCCCGCGGCAGGCCTCGCAGCAGTCGGTGGCGGCCACGACGCGCGAGCACCCATCGCGCACGGGGTTGCGGTAGACAGACTGTTCCCGTTGAGCGTTTGCCCCTTCAAAAGTGACTCTGCACAGCTCCGTCCCTTGGGCTGACCACGGGTGTGAAAGCCACGGTGTCGGTGCGTGGACACCCAACCCACCTGCCGGCGGCCGGTGTCTGGCCGTGCGTCGCCCGCTAGCGCAATGCGTGCCATTATCGGTGGTGGTGAAGCGACGACCACGGGAGTGGATTCCTCCAAGTCGGTCGGTCGTTGCCAGAGCGAGCTTCTCTTCTCCCGGCATTCTTCCCGCCGCTGAGTGCCAGTGAGCCCGTGCTTTTTATACCTGTAAATTTGCGAGCGGCCCGAGTCCGCTGCTTTTGTGCCTGCCCAGTGAAGCCGTCTGCTTTTTGCCTTGCTAACGTTTTTCTCCTGGTCGTGTGACAGCCGCTTGGAAGGTTGCAGTGTCGCCTGGTGGAGTGTGCTGCGTCATGCAGCCGTTCGCAAACTGCACACGTTGAAAGAACAAAGTTTGAGCAGTGCCTCCCGCACGTTAGCCTGCAGCAACGAATCGCTGTGTCGTAGCTTCTCTGGTAGAAAGAGCGAGCCGTCTTATGTCCTTACCCGTGTATAGTTTAAAGGAAACAGCAGCATTGACGTTGTTGAACATTTCGGGATTGAGTTGACCTTTGAAAATGTTGCGTGTCAGAGGTTTTATACGATTGTTGTATTCATGTGGAGACATAGTTGGACAGTTTATTTCGCCATGAGCTCTGGCGCGGCTGAGTAATTAGCGTGCGTGCGAGGGAAAATAAGTATTGGCCCCATGCTGGTGAAACTGCCATTTTTTGTAATAGTTTAGGCGTGACCATAGTCGATGTTCAGGGTTTTGGTAGCGCTGGCCACTGCACAACATGGCTAACTGGCATTCGTTAGGAAGACCTCTCTTCTGCAGGGACATTAGTCACTTTGTAGTCCTCTTTGATAGTCATCCTGTAAATTAATAAATACTATAAGCACTATGTCACGACTTCAGAACAAAAGCCTTTCATTTTGTACATAGCTCTATTCTTGTGAGGCTAGCGAAACGCACAGTCCTTGTTTTTTTTTGTCATGCCCCAGAAAGGATGTTGGGTTGGCTAAACCGTGCGTAGCTGGCAGTGTTTTACGGCTTTTTTTAACCTAATCGCTTCTTTCAGGTTGTAATGCCGCGACCTTGCTTGGAAATTGGTGATCGAAATTTTGCAGAGATTGTGTAGTTTGCTTCAAACGAAGCACATAGCTTCTGGTTACGAGGCTAAAGTCAACGTAAACAATTTTTTTTTTTTCCGCAAAGGCTGATAAGCCAGGCAGCCCACAAGGACATCCTGCTTATAGAAGTCCACTACATAAGAACAAAATACTTCCAACTTGCCACTTAATTGGTGACAGCCGCCACAATTACATATCCAGAAGTTCTCGAGTTGAATCACTTGAAACGTGTAAGCGGGTATGTGTTCTTATTTATAGCCGAACATTTCTACGGCAGAAACCAGAAGGGTGGCCGATGTGAATGCGTTTTAGTCCGGTTATTTAACATATTGCCAGGCCTCTCTGCATTGTGGCAGGGCATCGACGAGGTTGGAAGGCGTCGTACGATGCTGGCAGCAATCATTCCGACTTTGGGTACCTCGTTTGCTTTGTGTTCACAACTGCGGGGCTGACGTTTTCAAATACTCTTGCTCGTGCAATATGGCTTGTTGTCGCCTTTACTTCCTCGTTTTGTTTTCTGTGCTGCCAGGCAATGCAGTCGTGGGCTGCGCTGCCTCACACAGTGTTGAATCTCTCGCTGGGCAGACCCGTGTTATGGAGGCATCATTTCAGGGTGTTTTTTTTTTTTTTTTTCGGCGTTTGTGTGTGGTTCAGGTTGTAAATGTGATCAGTGGCTTGTGGCAAGTTCTGCTTCTTGTGTTAAATAAATATAGATATGTTAAATATTTTCTTTCTCTCGAAATGAGTATGTGAGGTTGCGTCTTGTTTTACGGAAACCGGTTACTCCTATTAGTTTAGGAGGGACGTTGCCTTGGGTGTCTGATGGCAAACCGTTGTGACGTTGTTGTCGGCAACTGGCGGCAGGAGAACCAACCTCCAGAAACGTGGTTTCGTAGCCACCGTGAGCGATAATGTTACCCTGTTTTTTCCCCCTTTGTGTGTGTTTGTTAGCATGCACTTTTGGTTTGTATGTTTTGTGGAGTAACACACTTATTTATTTGTCAGAGAGGGCTGTGACTGTTTATTGCCGCACGTGCGATGAATTACAACATAATCTTGAGCGCTTGTGTCAAGCCTCGCAGCGTTTTCGAAGTTCACCAGAAAAACTGGATCCTGTGTACTGTGTTGTTTGTTCTGTGCTGCGAAACATTGTAAATTAAAAGCGTTTGCCTTTCTTGTCTACAGTGAGCAAAAATACCAGGAGGGGGCATTGCATGTGTTCTACTAGAGTGAGGGCATCAGTTTTGGGTTCCATTTTTGTGCGCAGTTGTGGGGCGTAACATCCCACTTTACAACAATACCATTGCATGGAATGGTTACCAGTTTAGTTTTAGTACAATTTGCTGCTCAGAAAAAAAATAGGCATGCATTTCAAAAACCATGGGCCTCACTTAAATTGCATATACTCTGTAGGACAATTGACCAGTATAAGTGCAACATTTGTAATGTAACACTTGTTTTTTTCATTATTCAAATAATGCACCCAGCTGAAATTACAGTATCGGTGTGGAACTTTGGACATCCTATTTCAATTTTTGTGTTTTTCCAGTTGTAGATTTTTCTGCTGTCCACTTCCTCAGAAAAAAAAACTGGGCAACCATTTCAGAACCGGATTTTGGAAGTAAAATCGCATGAAAAAGCAAATTAAACAATGCTGGCATTGGACATTGAAGATTGGGAGTTCCACAACCATTCCATATTACTGCGGTTGTCGCCGAATTGGCTGGATTGTTATTTCCCAGGACATGTGGGCAGTTACAGGTTCAATAACTGTAATGTAAAGAGCACGTGGATATTGGTCTTTCTTTTGCATGCTAGTTTACTGACCAGTCGCAGTGCAGTCAGTTGTGTCCACGTTGCCATCAGCTTCTGATCGTCGGTGCCATGCTGACTTAAGATGCCGTGTGAGGACTATCGTGGCTTTCGGCGCCAGTTAGGGTGGCCACTTTGCGTCGCAGCTTCAGATGTACATACATACATATACCCAGGACACATGTACAGGCAGATCCTATTTGTCGGAGACATCGGAAAGTATTTTGCCTAATTAAAGTTCTCTTTCCGCGGCCTGCTTTCAGTGCTTTCGATAGTTCAGCCTAGGAGTGAATCTCCTTCCTAGTGCAGTGGCTTCTGCATTTGCGACTCCAGCGAAGCGCTTTGCAGTGTGCAATGTGGCTGAAGCGACACTGCTCCCCAGGCACTGTCTTGTTGCAATGGTGTGTGGGCTTGCGTCTTTGCAACGGTGGAAGCTAGTTGCGGGGAATTTTTTCTTGCTCTTACAGGGGTGGGGGGGGGGGGAGATTTGGGACTGTCTTTTCTCTAAACTGGCTGTTTACAGTCGTTTGTAATTGAATGCCAGCTGCGCTGCCATTTGTGAAAATCTTGCCATAGCAAAAAAAAAAAGGTTCCTTGTTCTGCGTTCACACTGCGTTCAATCCTAGCAGCATCTAAAAAAAAGGTTCCTTGTTCTGCGTTCACACTGCGTTCAATCCTAGCAGCATCTTCTCACACTTTTTCCTTTGCTACCAAGTAGGAACTTTTTGCTCCTTCTAGTTTCATTTTCTTGTGTATCTGGTGCCCGTAAGCGCTTGAAATCAGAGCCTGTATAGAAGAGGTTGCTTGTTTGCTGAGTAAACTTTTGTTTGCATTTTGAACGTTTTCCCATATTGTTCAAATTGCTGTGGGATGTGTGACACCAAGTGGAAAAGCTGGAAATTTGCAACCAACAGAGCATGGTGCTCAGTACAGCCCTGGCAATTGCTGTGAGAGACCGAGGTAAGACTGTGGCTTGGATCAGGACACGGCAGCCTACAAGAGTGAACCAGTGCCATCTCTTGGAGTTGCAGCATCCCGACCTAACATAACTTGTCTGGCTTGTCTGCGATTCCAGCCAGTTTTCCCATTCAGTGCTGTGCTGTGGCAAAATGTAGAAGTGCTATCGGTTGAACACCTCGAGGAAAGATCGCACAGGGATGGCCCAAACAGCACACCTGAACAGCAGCACCCTGGTCGACTGTTACAGCGCCCGCTTGCCACACTCGCCACGTTTTCCAAACATCTAAAAAAAGAATACTAACTGCTGCCTTTACTGTTTTTGTCTTAATTCTTCATTTTCTTAATTTTTATTCTCCAACTAACTTTTTCTAAGCATTTTAGAGTAATACCCCTGTCACACGGCAGATCTAATGACATTTGGAGCAAATGTCATTCGCTCTAAATGTCATTAATTCGGTGCTACACGAGAGTACTGAATGACATTTGAGGCGAATGACATTTAGCGGCTAACTGAGGTCCCGGACCTCAGTTAGCGGCCAAATGAGTAGCCTTGACAGTAGTGGCGCTTCACTAGACAAAAAAATTCAGTAGTAAACCAAAGAATACTGTTCTAAAAACTGCCAGCAAACTCGTATTAATTCAGTAGTAAACCAAAGAATACTGTTCTAAAAACTGCCAGCAAACTCATATTTTCCTCTTCATGTTGTTGTTGAAACACAAAAAAGTACTAACGAAAAAGAAAATCTGGTCCCAAGTGCGCACGCTACCCTAATACGGATTTTTTGCGGACTTAACTCGGTTTGTGATGTCTACTGATGTTTTTTATTTAAAAAATAATCTTATTTTTTTTAAACCATGTGAGAAAACAATGTAGAGACGCTTACAATATAATTTTGCGGTTTTGTGAGCTCACTGATTGTCACTGCTATCACAATCAGAAGACATTTGTTTTGCCATGTAGACCTGCACAACTGAACCAAATGTCATTAACAGCTAATGTCATTCACTTTGAAAAATGACACTAGATTTGCCGTGTGACAGGCGTATGAGACGTAGCTGCAGCCATTGTTTGTCAAACCAGCAACTTTATGGAACGAGTCAGTATAGTGTACACCTACGATGTGCACAGTACTGTTCACACTCATTTAAAGTTCCCAGAAAAAAATTTAGTCAGGCATGACGGTGGGAAAAACATAATCAGGTACAAAAATGTTAGGCCTTGTATACAAATCCAGTGTGGAGGTAAGTGTATATATACACCGACATGCCCACACTGCAGCGAACATGCAACACTGTACCACATCACGTGGGCTTGCCAGAACACACCAGCAGCCCCCATTATTCGCACCCCCACCCTTGAGCAGTGGGAGGCCGCGCTGTGCAGTTCGGACCTTGAGGACCATCGACAGTTGGTGGACCGGGCACGCAGGACCGCAGCCGCCGCAGGGGCCCTGGACTGAGGGCTTCTCCCGCTTTCAAGCGCAAATCTGTTGAATAAATGTTTTTACCACCACCACCACCACCACCTGAATGCACAAATTTCGGGGGTTGGGGCATCCAATAAGCCTATGTTGCAGGTATAATGACAAAGATGTACCTATTACAAATGAGCTTATGGGCTTCCAAACTATAAGGCACACAAAAAGTTCTCTTCCGCAAGTGCAGTTTTACATTTAAGACATAACTAATGTCATTTTTTTTTTTTTTTTTGCAAAACCAATCTAATAATACTCAAATTAACCGTTTTTAAGCAATAGTACTACACCCGCCTCGAACTCTGACAGCCTGAAATTTTCCTCCCAAACCAGCTAGGCTTCACGCTTTCTTCATCGTCGCTTATTTTGAAAGCTTTTGAGGTGCTTGTTAAAAACTAACTGCACTCAAATGTTTGGCAACGTTAAAATGCTATAATTAAATAGCGCACATTGGAGGAAGAGCGGTGAATGCAAAACGCTGCATTCGAGATAGGTGCACGCATGCTACGCAAATGGCTCTTAAAAATAATGGCGAAGCTTGCACTATGTCATGCAAGGTTTGAATCGTAGCGAAGCTGGAGTGTAAGCACTGAAAGACACCACCACGCATTGCATTAGGTTTGAAATTGTGTTTACATGTTCCGTCATTGCTTTTCACTGCGGTAGAAGTAATCCTCATATCCATCTATATCGTTGTCTTCCTCATGCGTGACTGGCAGGCCCGGATCGCTTTGTCGGCAGGCCTTCACATTTCTCCCAAAGTGAAACGCGTCAGCACCTGCTGGATACGCGGCAACCGGCTTCGCGAACTGGGCGTCTGTAGCGCGAGCTGTCATGTGCTTCCCCCGTGAGGCGCGGACGCACGTGAAATGTTTTCTTGGTATTTTTTTTCGCCTCGACAAAGCCAAGCTCGCCTCATATATAGGCGCGTGGTAAACGGTAGGAGTAACTATTACCCGGGTTTTAAGTGAGCCTGAATCGTCCGCCGCCGTAGTCCGCATAGCAACAGCTGCGGGTGCGCGCGCTCCTCGTCTTCCCTAGCAACGGGGGGAGATGGGCGCGCGCTGCCTGGCCGCTGACATGGCACATACCCACGTGGGGGATTGGCCAGGAATCGGGCGTGAGAAGGGCTAATGCACCTGCTTAAAGGAGTACTGACACGAAATTTCAAAGCTGAGATCCGCTCTAGCAATCAAGTACAACGACAACACAAATAGGTGTCTGTGAATAAATGCATCTTTCTTTCTTTGTAGTTGTGTGTGTGTGTGTGTGATCTCTCTTTCGCGAACATTACCGAACCGCGCAAATTCAACTCGTGCATTCGCACTTTCACATTCTTCCCCTCGGGGAAATGCGGGGAATTTTTTTTAGCTGCGGCGCGATGTTCAGAAAGTGGAGGGAGACGTCTTGTTCGGGTGGAGCTTTAATGGAATGTGCTAGAAAAGGAGGGCGAGCCGACGCAGCCTCGAGACTCGAGAGCATGCGACAGCTCGTGAGAAGCTGAATGAAATGATGAACAGCGTTGTCTTGATGGAGATGTCACAACACCGTCTTTTTTGTTGTTGTTGTTGACGCCACACATTTCACTCATTAAGACCAGCAACAACGACTCCGCTGGTAAAGTACGCGTTCCCGAAATCGAAAAACGAAAAAGACTGCCATTACTGGTGGCTGGACGTGAGTCACGTGACGTAGGTGATGGAACGGAAGCGTACGCGTCGGTGCCAGCGGCCGCTTGCAGCGGCATCCGAGCGTGCGTATGGGAATCAGTGTGTTTTGCATTGTTTCCGCATCAGAACTGCCACCAGTATTTTGCTGTTGGTATACGTTGCGTACTGTGAATAGTGCGACATCGTGCTGCTGCCAACCAAGACGCATTTCGCAGTCTCCCCCGTCGACCTCCAATCGCTTCTGTCCCCGCGCTGCTCGAGTCCAATGTTTGCCTCCGAACTACCTTATTTCGTCCCTACATCGAGTAATTGGCCTTCCTCATTTTCTAGACCCGTCTTTCACGCACTACCCTTCCACCTCCACGCCCCTTGTTGTCCCCCGAGGAATCAGCAGACAGATCCAAACCCACTCGATCCATCCTCACCCACATATCGCCATCCCCCTTTCACACCCCCGCTTGTCCACACTGCGGGGACTACGAATTAAAACTTCAAAGTGCACAAAAAACCGGGTCAAAGAGCCCCCCCCCCCCCCACCCCTCCACGTCATCTGGCGATCTGGCACTGCCCCGCCTTACTTCCTCTCAGGGGTTTCCCCAGGCATCGAATCAAGGGGGGGTGTCTCAATGGCTCTAGGGGGGGGGGGGGGGGGTCATAAACTAGAAAAGCTGTTTTTTCCCACTAGTTAAATAATAGACGTCTGTTAACCAAACGCTCATCCCCGTGACGTACATTTTTCATTTTCTATACATACATATTATATATATATATATATATATATATATATATATATATATATATATATATATATATATATATATACACACCTGAGAGGCGGTGCTTTCTATTAAATCTAAGAAAAAAACAAATTTAGAGAAATTCATTTTTTACCATGAAAGGTCCGTATTCAGTTTTTTTTTTAATTTCTCGCCATTTTTCAACGTATAAGGAGATTTTCCAACTTGTTACCAGGGCCAGTGATGAAATTTGAGCTCTTGAAACAATGTTTAGGTAGTACACGAATTATACAGCACTTATAAATCAGGCACCGATTGTACGCTCCCGATTTATTAAAACGCCAGGATTAGCTTCCGTAGCGCTTCGCCTCGCCAAAATGCCCATTTTAAATGTACATGCTGAAAGAGCTTCTGGGAAGATTACGGTTGTAAACAAAGAACGGCTTCGAATCTACGAAGAAAGTAAATTATATGTGTGTTTACTGCATTTAGTTCAAATCAAAGGTAGCCTCAGCCGAAGTAATTTTGGGTGAGTGTTTGTCGATATATGCTTTACTCGTACCTCCTCACGGGCTTGTTCTTGCTCTGTACCGGTGGCCTCTGACGAATCGATATGTTATTTATTTGCAGTTCTTATAAAACTTTCAGATCGATACTGAAAAAGGTCCTTACAAGGACTGACAAGAGTGAAATTTGGGGATTCAAGGGGGGGTGTCCATAAAAACTAGGGGGGGTCTACACACCCCCTAGGGGGGGTGTAGGGAAATCACTGCTTCCTCTTCCCTACTCAACCCCCCGTCTCCTGGCTGTCGGCCCTCGAGCGGTCCATAGCAACGTTACTAGAATTCTAGTAACGTTGGTCCATAGAGCTGCGCTTCCGCGGCTCAACCCGACGGTACTAGACCTATCTAGTAACGTTGGCTCAACCCTCAACCGTCCGTAAGCCTGGCCAGAAATAAAACGTGTCTCTCTCTCTCTCTCTCTCTCTCTCTCTCTCTCTCTCTCTCTCTCTCTCTCTCTCTCTCTCTCTCGCTCGCTCGCTCGCTCGCTCGCTGGGTGTAGCTAGAGTGAACTAAACCGGCAGCGCAAATTCACCGCCAAGAGCGCAAGCTTGTCTGCTCGCCACTCGAGGCGCGAGCGCACGTGCACTGCGAGGGCACGGCCCGACTCGTAGCGCGGGAGGGGAGTCAAGTCTGGCCGTGGCGAGGCGAAGATCGCGCCACATCTCCCGCCACAAACGCTGGAAGAGTGCTCCCCGCTTCTTCGTCAGCTATTCCGGTGGCCGTCTCCACGTGTGAAAGGATGGCTTGACAGATTCGCCATCGTCTTCGGCGCGGCGGACCCATAACGCTGCGGGTCGCTGCACGACGACGACGAAGGCGGGAGCTCCTCATGGGGCGTAAGCCCACGCGCTAGCCTGGACGACGCCGGCCGGTAACCGCGAGGCACACGCTCAGTTCGCTTGGGGCTTTCTGTCTAGGCCGGACAGATTTGTGTCGCCTAAACAGCGCTGCTGTTTTAATCGAAGGAGCCTTGGTTGGCCTGCTCATCTCGCTCTTGGCAGGGATAACGAACCTCGCACGAGCGGCGGCCATATATCACGTGCGAAAAGCTTTGTCCTTCTCGGATGGTAACTTTCACCTCGCCGCACAAAATTCAGTATCAAATTGCAAAATCAGAGAGAGAGAAAGCTTCTTTATTCGGCAGAGCCTTGTGGGAGTGGAGCCCTCTTACAAGTAGCCATGTGCCGTGCTTGATGCTACCGCTCTCTCAACCAGCAGGAGCTGATCGCAAAAATGGGAGCTGGACAGCAGCGCCCCCCACTTCTCGGAGGTATGGGGAGGGGCTGGAGGGGCCAAATCAGGACTCTGGGTGCATTTAAGAAGAGCGTGCCTAGGTGTTCCTGATTGTGTACAAAATTTGCATTGGCTTCGTGTTGATTTGGAAACATAAGGTGCATCAGTGTTGGGTGGGGGATACGTGTTTGTTTGCACAAGTCTGGGCGTAGTTTCTTGTGTCTTTGTTAGTTGTGGGTGGGGCAATGGAAGTGTTCTGCGACCGAGTCTGCAGTGCTCTGTAATTTCCTGGTACGTCGTGAGTGGCACAGGTTCGTTTGAGTCCTCCGCGGCCTGGTCGACGAAACCTCGGGCGTTGAGGTGGGCTTGATCATTGCCCTCCATGGAGGAGTGGGCCGACGCCCTCACCACTTCGACTACCCTGTCTGGTGGCTTGCTTGACAGTATGCGGTACGTCATTGGAGCCACCCAACCCGACGTGAGACTCCTGCATACTTCTTGTGAGTCAGTAATTATGACACTTGCCTTCGTTTGTGAGAGAGGTAAGGCTATGGCTAGTTCTTCCGCTTCTTGCGTTGGGGCTCGTGGCAGGGTTGCGCCGACGACGAGGTCTGTCTTCGTTGTCACCACCGCTACTTTGACTTGCCTTTTGAGGTATGCGGCTGCATCTGTGTGGATCACTGTGGGCAGAGATCCATATTTTTTGTCCAGAGCTTTGGCTCTTACTTCTCGCCTACCCTGATGGGGAACAGGATGCATATTCTTAGGTAGTGGACAAATTATGATGTACTTCCGCCATTTCTCCGGCATTTCCTTTGTTGAGACAGCGTCCCACACCACGCAGGCCTTGAACTAAGGGCAGTTTTGGGCCCTTGGTTGGACCCACGCCAGGCCGTACGGGCTACCAAAGCTCTGATGGTGTTCTTGCGTAGTACTGGCTTGGAACAAGTGCTGTGACCAACTTAACTTCCAAACTCTGTGTATGTGCTTTCCAAACTCTGTAAATGCGGTTGAACACTCGTGCGCAACACCTCGTTTTTTATTTATTTATTTTATTTATTTTAATTCACAGACCCTCATGTTTTCGTTCATTCATATGGCGTAGCATGCTAAGCGATATGGCTCGGCTAACCTCGCTTTTACCATTAAATGCATTCTCTCTCTCTCTCTCTCTCTCTCTCTCTCTCTCTCTCTCTCTCTCTCTATCTATCTATCTATCTATCTATCTATCTATCTATCTATCTATCTATCTATCTATCTATCTCTCTCTCTCCCACTGGCATCAATTTTAATTGGGCAAGGACCTTCCAGCCGGTTGGGTTTGTGCGAGGCGAGCTTTTTGGTTGGGCAGGTGACCATCAATTAGCCCATCGACTGTGTTGTGTAGTTCAATGCTAAATAGCCTGTCTGTGAACACGCTCATTTGAAGGTCCAGAGCTTGTTTTGTTGCTTTCCTGATGACGGTGTAAAGTTTGTCGGTTTGTCTCTTGTTTAGAACTGCATACGGCCCTGAGTAAGTTATTCTGGAGAGGATGAAAGCCTGGACGAGACGAAGTGTGTCTTTCTCTTTCATGCCTCTGTGTCGGTTGGTGATTCTTCTGATCATGTGTAGAACCTGTTCGGATGTTTTTGTAAGCTGCTGTATCATTTGGTCGTTCTTCGCGTCCGATTGTATCAGAAGGCCTAGAATTTAGGGATGTGCAGGGTTTGATGACCTGTTTCTCAAGGGTCACCTGGATGTCATCTTCTCGTTTGCGGCGGCGGCGAACCACAAGAAATTGCGACTTTTGGGGTGAGCAAGCCAATCCGCATTCCTTCGCACGCTGGTTGACGGTATCGGCAGCGAATTGCAGTGTGTCCTGCAGACCCCCTAATGAATCGGTACCCGTCCACAGGGTTACATCGTCTGCATAGAGAGCGTGTCTTAGGTTCGGTATGAAAAGCTAGGTGGTGCGGTAAAATTCAAACTTCAAATAGGTTCCGTCTTTCTACCACTATTTGCTGGTATAAACTTTCGACACTTGGAAGATGTTAAATGCATAACTGCTTTTGATATACAGGGTGTCCCAGATATAATGCACCAAGATGATAAAAAAGAGCAGTGGTGTAACTCGAACAAAACCTAGCTCATGTTTCCAGTACTGAAGTAGCGGCCAGTATTTTTTGGTTAATGAGATTTAATTGGAATTATCTAACTGGAGAAGTACTGCCCTAATCGTTGAAGTGTCAATAAGACATTTGTAGGTACTCACGAGAGGAATCTAACTGCAATATTTTCAGCGACGAACTAATTGCGTACTTATTTCTTCTGCTTGATAAAGAAACCCCGCAAAATAAGAAAAATACCACGTGACGGCATTCCCGCGTGTATCACAAACCAGGGCCCTAAGCTGATTGAAAGCAACTGCTTTGCCCTTCACACGTCCGAAAAGACAGCGCATCACCTTGATAAGGGTATGCATGGAAGGAGCAGCAACAGCAAATTTCGCGGGGCGCGTGGGTGGTAATGCACAAACTGGGTTGCGATTTCTTCTTTTTACAGCAAAGCTGTAAATGGCTAGGATCCAGCAGATCGTCTCCGGCCCAGAGCGATGTAGACAGGAATCGCTAGCGAGCGTAGCGCCACGTTGCGGAGCCCACTCAAATCCCCGGAATCGTAAAACTGCGCGCCCCGGAAATGGCACACGATCGTTCACAGGATTAGAACTGGATCGGCAAGAACCCCACACTTTCGCGCCACAAGATTCGGCAGCCTAGATGACCCCGAGTGTTCGCGGTGCTCAGACATTGCACACATCCTGTGGGACTGTCCTCGTTTTGCCGACTGTCGCGAACAAGCCTTCAAAACTGTAGGATTGGCAATCCCATCGAGCCTTAATGATTGGCTTAATCCAGGCAGTTCCAATCAGAGCGAAGAACGGCGCCTGCTCGTCGCTCTACGAAACTTCGTCGAGGACTCTGGTCTTCACCATTTCCTTTAATTCCACACCCACTTGGATGTACCATTGGATGTATCCTACTTTTTCCCCAACTCCCATTACCTAATCCCTCTCCCCTAGACACCAAAATTCGCTAAAGCGTAACATGGCGTCTTTGTATCCCTTGTACATAAAATAAATGCGTGTTACCATCACCACCGCCACACCCCCGGGGCTTGCAAAAAATCATACAAAATCAAAAAGGTCCTAGGTCCTTCATAGAGCATGCACTGTGATTACCATACCCGTGCTATAATAAATTTCTACCCACGATTCCTGTGTGTTTTGTAGCGTAAGCTACACGGGCCGAGGTTGAGCAGTTTCGCGTGTGCCATGAAGGGCCGTTCTGCACAAGCGCGGGGAACATTGAATTGGATTCGATTGGCTTGTTTTGGCTTAGACTAGATTGGATTTGGATTCGGATTGGATTAAAGTGGATTGTGTTGGATTGTGTTGCGTCATAGCCGCGGAAGACGCGCTGGCGCCGGCGCGTGCCCAGGGGTGCGCCTCAATTGCGCAGTAGCCAAGTCTGACGCTGCGTCGGAGCCGCTTGATAGGCGTCTCACATGGCTCGTGAAGATGCGTGCTGAGCATGCGCGAGGAGCAGTGACTGGACAGGACTGGACTTTCAGTTAACAACCAGGAACAATGCTCAATCGCAAATTACAAACAAACGTGTTTTGCTTCGTGCACCCCTTGGACTACGACCCAGTCAAACCTTACGTGGAGGCTCCGCACCGCAGCTTTGCTGGCCATCCCTCTTCACGGGGTGGAAGGGCTCTGAATTTTTGTTTACTACATTCTGGCTAACTCAGATGCAGCCTGCTTGAGGGCATTGCTTGCTATCACCCTTTGTCTTTCCGTTTGCGCTGTGGTTCAACATGCATCACAAACTCGCCCAAGTTTTCACGTTCTAATAATTCATGCAGTAATATTAGGTGCCGCGGGAGTTCCCTGGCTGAGTTATAGCCATGCGTGCTGTGTACTCAACAGCAATGTTAGTGAAAAAAAATGCACTACTATACTGAAGCAATGGAAGTGTTTGGGCTTGTTGGTTCATACTTAAAACACAAACAGCGCTCAAGACAGGACAGAAAGAAGGAGGCTACACACACTCCCTAATGAGAAATTTGGGTGCAGCGCGAGCTGCAGTCTTCTCCGCCACGGCGCATATGATCTGCCTCTCAGGAAGTGATCACGTGATCAGCGAACGCACGGCAGGGCGCGCTACTCTGCTCTACTCTGCTATCTCACAGTGCGTCGCCGCCGGCGCGCGGCCAGCGTATTGGTGCAAATCGTGTTTGAACCTCCCGCGCGGATGTCACGTGGTTCGGATTAGTCACGCATGGGGGAGCAGCGAGCATGTTGTTGCAAATAGTGTTTGAACCTCCCGCGAAAATGTCACGTGGTTTGGATTAGCGGCGAACAGAACAGCGTCTGGGGACATTGAGGGAGAGACAGTGAGAGAGATGACGCCATTGCCGCGCCTGCCGCCCTCGTCCTCAGCCTTCGCCAGGCGCTTCTCCCGTTTTCTTTCTGCCGTCGCTGCTGCGTTCGCTCACTAGGTTACGCGGGCGTAAACACGCCGCCCCCTCGAAACCCAGGTAACCGCTGCCGGAGGGCTGCGCCCTAAGATGGGAGGAAGGATGAATGAGGCTATAGCTATTTCAAAAAATTCTACCATTCGCTTTGCAATATACGCAGAGGATATCACTGTGTGGACGGAACTGAAGGGTTACGGGGCCCCTCTCTGGGGCCATGCACACAGCGCTTCCATTAGTCGCTGCAGCCCAGAGTCTGAAACTGCTCAATCACCGTCACCTTGAACGGGCCCCTGACAAGACTGAATTTCTCTCTGCTTTTACCCGCGAGCACCCTGGAGGTCACCAACTCGCCTAAGTCACAGTAGCTGAACCCCAATACGCTCATTGGACGTCTTCGATTTACGGGCGCCTGGCAGCCAGAGTGAACTCTCGCAAGAAGTTGCGCCATAATTACGTGGATCAAGCGCCTCGGTGTACACCGGAAACCGAAAAAAGGTCAATAAAACAGCAAAAAGGTTGTATAAAAGCTTCCATCCTTTGAAAACAACCAGTCTATCTGGCTACAACTTAACGTTAAACGGGAACCTATAGTACTTTGTAGTAGCGGCACTGCCCCGTCTTCCCCCGCGCATGCCGAGCATACTTTCCGCGATGCCTGACGACGTTCGTCTGTCCAGCGCTGCACCCAGCGTGAGCGAGTGACCTCTCGAACGAAGTCTGTGAGCAATATCTCGAATTTTGTCTGGATGCGATGCGATGACATACAGCAGAGCCTCCCCAGGTCGCGCACGACCGCACCTTACCGCTAAATGATGGGGTTGAACCGAATACATGGTACTAGGAAATGAAAGCTCAACAGTCGTCCGAATGACGTTAGCTATAAATGACACTTGGTTTCGGCGTGCGAGTCTACACCGCGAAGCGTAAGAGTTAATGGCCTATTGCCATGAAAGCATCAAGAGCGGCAACAAGCATCAAGAGCGGCATAGAATTGCCTGACCTCGATGTGATACGCAGCTCTAATATTCTCAATCCTTATGCAACTGCACTTGAAGGCGAGTTTTGTACACTCCGCGGACTTCCTGCACGTACGCATTGTCTCCAACTCATCTGCAGCCCTTCAGAGTGCCAGACAACACTCAAAACATCGGGTTCCCCAAATCCTAAGCCAGATGTCGGCTCTTCCCTCTAATGACTTTCACGCTCGCATCAACTGAGCGCCCGGAGACCAAACCACGTCGCCAGGGAATCAGGCAATCGATCAGCATGCTTCCTCTTCGGGCACCTTTCATACCTCTGTTACCACAGGATGCACAACTCATTGGGCGTAATGACAAGAAGGCCAGGCTCCACAAGGAGAAGCAGCTTCAACCAGCACACCGCTCCGCTCAGCAAACAACTCGTTCCTCCTTCACGTCTTCCATCACACTTCGTAGGCTCCTAGCGGTGCAGCATGCTTGCACTGTGCGGATCACATGCCGCAGCACAACAAACAACTCCGTTCCTATAGGACTTGCCTAAATTTATCACCCCTTGCGCCCCAATTGCGGCAACGATTGGCACATTGCTCACCGCCATACGCGATGACATCGTATACTATTGCCAATACAGTTGGACTACTAAACAAAGTTGTTTCCCTTCACATGGCCTGCCTGCACGCCAAAAAGTGCCCATTCAACGCTGTGCGAAGTGGCCGCTAAGCGCAAGTCGAGACGCTTTGCATACGCAGGTGGTACAAAAGTATACTTACGTCGATAAAAAGTTGCGGTGGGTATAGTTTGCCGTTCAGTCAACCACACCTTTAGTACCTAATAAACAAAGCTGGAAATTCCGTGGCACCGCCTTAGCAGGCAGATCACCGTGCGTGATAACATTCCACTTTATACACGCTAAAAATGCTGAGCTGGCCATTTTGCTGGCGCGGCAGCGGCCACTGAGAAGGTAACACAGCGGTCAATTACGCACAATAGCACGATATGAAGTGCGCAGTCCGTACTGCTTGGTACAGCACCAGTTTCACAAGACGCAAATTAAGTTGTGAAAACAGCCAGAGAGTGCGACAGAAGCTAGCGAAGCTTCCTAAGCGAAGGAGGCTTGCTGAGATCGTGAATGTCACAGCGGTGGCTTGGACGCATGGGCGATCCTGCCGGGCAGCCGTAGGCATCCGCGAACTCCTGCGTGTTGATGCACGGCTGGTTGCAGCGGATGTTGTGCGGTAGATACGACGAGTGCTCGGAAAACGTCTCGTTCTTCTGACAGAACATGTAGCAAGAGCCGGCGAAGAAGGCCTGATCCGGGGATAGCGAGGCAATGCCACCTTGGCGGTCCTCCTCGCGCATGCTTCTGTAGGCGATGTAGGCCGCCTCGACTCCAGCGTTGTCGGCAAACGTCTCGCTGATGGAGTTGTTTCCGGCTATGGCACTCCGGGTCATCTTGTTCGCCTGCACGATGAGACAGTCGAGAATCTCGCCGAGCTTCCGCTTGAAGCGGGTCGATTCGACAAGTTGCTGCTCCTCGCCGCGTTCGTTGATGTCCAAGTACTCGCGGTCGAAGGCGTGCGTCAGCTCGTGGCCAATCACCTTCCCGATGGCGCCGTAGTTGAACGAGTTGGGGCCGCGGGGAATCAAGAAGGGCGGCATCAAGATGCTCCCGGGCACGTAGATGATGTGGTACACGATAATGTAAAACGCACCCACTGATAAACCCGTCAGCTCCCAGTCGTCTCTGCTGACGGAGAAGGAAGAGTCGTCCGACGGAGGCCGCAGGAAGCGTTTTCTGTGCGCGGCCACCGCTCGGTGTGCCTCGATGAGCCACTCGATGAAGCTGCTGTGGTGAGTCATCGCGGGAACGTGGCTGTAGTAGACGTCCAGCGCGGCGTCCGTCCGCAGTGTCGAAGCTGTTCCAATGATCTGGTGAATAGATCGTAGGCGCTTTACGATCACCTGCGCCGATTCGTGGTCCAACCACGAGGCGTTGTACGACAGCTCCAGTGTGTGCCTGATCCGTTCGGCGACGTGGTTGGCGAAAGTTATGGTTGCGTCGTCGAGAATGCCCATCATTTGTAGCTTGAGGAGAGCGTAAGGCATGACCAGCTTGACGTAGCCGTGGCAGCGATCGATGGTGCGCTCCACGGTGAGCATCCAGGGAGGCGCGCCTGGCGAGTAGTGGCAGAAGAACATTTTCGTCGAGGCCGCATAGGAAAGGTATTTGATGATCTTCCAGCCGATGTAGTTCTCCAGATTTACGGTCCTCATCTTGTACGCTTTCACAATGGCCTCGGTTAAGAAGAGCGCGTGTTTGTCTCTCAAAAGAAAATTTGACTCAAGGTTGACGGCCGAATCTTCTGGAATGTTTTCATTGATGGCATCCACCCACCACTCGGACTGAAGGTAAGCTGTTTCGTCGAAAAACGTGTCGATGTCTTTGAATTTGTAGTACCGTATTTTGACATTGCCGAAAGAAAGTGTCTGTGTAATCGCTCTGACGTCCTCTTCCACTTTGATTACTTCCACTGCGAAGCGGTTGGCGTCTACGTCCGGGTCGAAAGCACGCATGCAGTCCGCCATGACTGCGGCATCCGTCACGTACCTGAACATGGTCTCGGCGTACTTGACCTCGAAGACGAACCTGTCGCGCTCCTGCAAGGAAGGCATGAGCTTCAGCTGGAAGAATACGCCCAGGAGGTCGTGCAGGGTGAGGGCGACCAGCGTTCGGAACAGCTCTCTGCTGGTGTGCTTATCCTCCGCCGGCCACGCGAGCCCGCGACGGTGCAGCACCTGACGGATGGTCTTGGTGTGCTCCACGTTCTCATCGCCGACGCTAGCGCACGCGAGGAACGCCGCGCCCGCCTTGTCGGCCGCGGACGCGGACCTCGCGGACGCCCCGTCGATGTTCTCGAGCATGACCACGCGCAGCCTCTCGTTGACGAGCGTGAACTGGTCCACCTGGTTCGGGTACATGCTGGGCCAGCGGCCGCACACGTGGGCGAACATGTCTTGGCACGGGCTCACGTCCACGAGCCTGCTGCGCTGGAGCTCGACGTCCAGGTCGTAGCAGTCGACGGGGTTGTCGCAGTACGGGAACAGTGCGTTGGCCAGGACGGCCATGACGCACAACGCAGCCACGTAGGCGGTCGTGTACAGGGACATGTAGAAGGCGTACCCTGCGTTGCCGCCCTCGCGGCCGCCGAAAACGCCCTCGAACGGGTTTGGGCACCTACGGCCGGCGGCCGGGGGAGACGACTCGGAGACGACGGGAGGCGACAAAGGCGGCCCATCGCCGGACATTAGGGGCCGCGAACGTGCCTTGGATTCTTGGCGCGGGGAACGGACAGCTGGAGAGAGCTGGCCTGTGACGGCACGAGGGGACAGTGGTCGTACTCGAGGCGAGTGCGCTTCCATGGCCGGTGCCTCGTCAGCGACGGGGGGAGGGGGGCTTGAGCCTGCAGGCGGCGCTTTTTGGGATGGCAGCCGCGGGGATGGCAAATTACGCGACTGCAGGGGCGGATCCTTCCCGGGGCGGATAAATCAGCGTGGGGCCAAAGCCGCCTTGCGTGGTTGTGGCTGGTGGCTGGAAAAACGGAGACGCTCGAGAAAACCGTTGTTCGGATGGCCGACGGGCGCCAGGTTAGCACGAGGAGAACGCGCCGAACGCTGTTACTTCGTCGTCTTCTATTGTGAAATGAGAGAGAAAACGAGAAGCGAGACGCAAAGCTGCAACAAAAAGAAACACGTTTGAAAGAGGCTCCATTTAACTAGTGGAGCGCTTATTGTACGGACGGCACTCTAGACAGAGTCGATAAACGTTAATCGACGGCGAAGTAGGGGCAAACACGGCATTTTTTCATCGAAACGCCCGTGGACGTCGCTTTAATGGAGTGGTTTTAGTACCGTCTGACGGCACTCTGGACACGGCCTTCAAGTGAATGCAAGGCGTGCTGTGACAGGGTTGGCCCACATCGCATGATATGGTCCTGTCCCTTCTCGAGAAATGACCCGCAAAACAGTGAGGCTGCAGGGCAGCCTTTACTCAACATAAGGAGTAACGGGAGACCGCGCTACTCAGCTGCGACCCGGTTTCCGGACCCGGCTCGTCTAGATCGCCACGACCATCTCAGATACTAAAGGTCTCCTGACTGAGGGAAAAACGACAAATCTAGGCAAATAAAAGAATTGGGAAATCAATTGAAAGAAGCAGTTCTGCCGTGCAATTTCCCGGCACTGGGTGCTGGCATCGTCACGGGCTCATAAAATCACCTTATCAATGCCATCGTCGTTTATTTTTGTCTGCACACGATGAATGATGATTATGATGACCGTCTGCAAAAATGGTTGCTTTCCTACTCGGAGGATGGGCTAAATTAACTAAACGGTGCTTCGTCATTGTCGTTGCCGTATCTGTCAATGCGGGATCAGCCAAGTAGCGAAGGAGCTACTTGAATACCATTCACTCAAGATGCTCAAGCATTCAATAAATTACGCCACCACATATTTCGAACGTTTAGAAGGTATTAATGCTATCGACAAATGACATTGCTGCCTACATGTACAAACATACACGTACATGGTCACTTGCACGACGTCTTTCAGTAGCTTAAAAGCATAAAAAATCTTCGAGGTCGTCTGTGCGGATGGTTTTCGAAGCTTTCCATGTACGATAAAAACATCGCGCACCAAAAGAACAGTAATTAACAACATCGAATCCGATTCACTGTTTAGGAGCCCTATCATTCATCTTCCATCTGCTGAACACCTGAGAAAGCATCTCGACGAAAAAACTTATCATCCCTTCGTGAAGACAGCGGAGAGAAGCGCTGAAGCTTTGTGACATTATTGCAGCGTCAAAAGCGCGTCCAACCTTCCCTGAAAGTACGTCCAATTGATCTTCAAACCTTGAAAGACCCAAATCGCAAAACAAAGAACGAACCCATGCGACGATTTTTCGCGCATTAAGTAAACGCATCTAGAACGATCTAAATGTATACCGATATGTGGTTGATGAGTTAAACGTATGAAGCGTTTTTTTTTTTTCTCGAAATAAGCCAGATCCAGACACCGAAACTAACTCGGATAAAACTGCAGTGACAAGAAAAACTCGGCAACTTTCCCCTAAAAAGGGGGTGGCAAGAAAATAGTTGAGATAACGCCCTGAAAAACCTGTACGCAGATTGTATATATAGTTCGTATCGAAAATGAGCCATGTCCTGCTGTTTCACGGATCAAAGTGAGCCAAATGCATTTACACAATGGGAGTTTGCTTTTGGCTTGACTGTTCCGATTTTTTCGTGGGTGCTTTCGAAATTTTTTTTTTTTGCTTTTCGAAGCCAGCCTATTAGAATAGAGACGACAGTTAGGAGATCGGCGTGAGATCTGTCCTAGGTGTCAACGACGAAGTGAGCGGAAGAAGCGAACTAAATGAAACTGAGGAAAACAATGACTTCATTTCGTCTCACCCATCCCTACGAAATATGTCTGGTGGTATTTATTTTTACTCCCATATTTATCATTTTAGTACTTGTCTAAATAGCCGCCGCTGACAAGCTCTGGCAAATCTGCACCCCCCCCCCTTCCCCCGCCACCTCTGAAAGTACGAATTACTTCATTAACGGGAATAAGATACGAGCAGCTTTCTTGTAAAGTGCCATCACGTGAAGTGTCATCACGCATTGATCATCCGTTAAAAGTTGGTGTGCCAAACTCCCGAACAAACCTCTACCTGAACTCGTTTGTTCCAATGACCAGCTTGCAGTGGAATCACCTTCCAGCCTCTATCGGCTCCATGAGCGACGCTGCGCACTCAAAGTCAGCAGTCAGCAATCACTTTCTGTAACCACCCTCATGTTTTCTTTTCTCATGTTGTTTAATATTGTACCCCTCCTCTCTGTAACGCCTCACGGCATTGAGAGTAAATAAATGAAATGGCAAAGCAATGAAGAGCTTGCTTACTTCGTGAGTGCCTTCAGGCGTGCCCAAGAAAATTATCCCAGGGAAGAATTCAAAAAGACCTGCAAATGGTGCCAAGCGGACTCACCAGCTCTCCATGTATAGTTATACTGTTCTTGGAGCCATGTTGCATATTTTTAATGCCTTTTCACAAAAACTCAATCGCACCGCGTTTGAAAGTCAATTTAAATAACGTTTTCGTAAAAAATGCCGCATCAACTGGAGTGCTTCCATTCAATACAAGCCAAATCCAAACTTATCACCGTAGTATTGCTCAAATTCGCGGCAGAATTTTTAATAACTTGAGGCCATAAACTTCCCGTAGCAGACATGTAAAATCTATCATGTGATAGCTTTGACGGCGTTGCATCTACGTCCGGTAACAAACTTGCGCTTCTTTCTCAAATTCGCGTTAGGTGTATCTGGCTTATTTAGAAAAAAAAGCGCCTCGTACGCCATTGTACTCCTTCTTCATGATCGATGCGTGTATTCTCTTATCTAGAACCGTTATTTTTTTGCGATTTTCAAGTACCCGTTTTGTATCAACGGAGACCCAGTTTCCCGCACATGCCATGTATCCAGTGATCTTATCAGAGCTTTTCGCTCGACCAACCGGTCTGTGCACGCGGAAATGCTCTTATTTCCTGACAGGGCGCTGTATGTCCAACTAAGAGAGCTTTCTTTCTTAAGAACCGACTGGCAAGCATATTATAAGGAACTGAGTGGCCATAGGGGAGTGCCGAAGAACACAAAAGATTCCTCAGAGCCCTTAAAGGAGCCATGAAGACAAAATACAAGTTGGGTTTATTAGAAAGACTGCTTAGTCATGATAACAATGATCCCAATATCATCGCAATCTTCGAAAAAATAACGGAAATATTAAGGAAAACGTTTGAAGCAGTCGCGACCCCCTAGCCAATTTCCCGCAACTTTTCTATGACGTCACGGAACCTTGTTTGTGCGATTGGCGGCCGCCTAACTGACCTGTCGCGACGGCACATGACTGGACGTCTGTAATCCGGCCTCTAGTTCCATTTGACCGCATCACTTGAACGTTAACGTGCAGTTAAGGCACTGAAAATTATGTTTTATTGTGGGCCCGTATGACGTCATTCTTGCTCATAACACGTCACTGTGGCGCAAAATTTGAAAGTTTTTAAATACTTCTTGCTTTTTTTTCGTTAAAAAACATATTTTGCGGCTTTAATGGAGCTGAGTGACATACTGAATCCTAGTTCTTTCAAATTAAACGAAGTTGTATTTTCTCTTCATGGCTCCTTTAAGTATGCTTACGCGCTTTGAAGGCCAACACCAGGCGAAACTTATGAACAACTTTTAACAGCGAAGCTGTTGATCGAGTCATTTGTGTATGGTGCCCGCGGTTTGAAAAAAAATATCAAGAAAATGCCGAGCGCTCCTGCACGCAAGCCTCGAGCGAACGTTCGTCAAGCTAAGTCTGAAGTTTAAAGGAAGTTTGCAAATAATACAGTACACTAATTGGTAAGGAATACGGAAACAGGTCCCATAGTTCATCACTGAGGGGTAACCTCTTGTTAAAAAGCATATGAGAACAGGTAAAAGCTGAGCAGTCATAACAAATAACCAGACATATAACGTAGATTACAAATCAATCTACGTTACAAATCAATCAAGCAGCATACAAATCAATTGGACATGGAAAAGTGAACACAACGCGGTGATGATCGCTCATTATTGATTTGGCCAAACATTCACAGTGCTGACTCAAAGCAAACAAGACGCGTCACTGTACACCAACAATGTCAAAATATAGAAAAAAAGGAGTTGAATTGCGGCAAAACAACGTAGGCTGATTTCTTAAGCCCTGATAAAGCAAGCAGAAAATACATGAACACAGAACACATTGTGTAAACCCATTTTACACAATAAACGCATAACGGGGATCAATCAAGCAAACTGCATGCTCTTAGATGAATAAAAAATAATCTTTAAAATAGGCGGGGAAAAAACGTTGACAAAGAAGCAAATACACAGGACGACGAGCTACTTTTTTCCGCTTCTATTTTCAGGATAAATCAACGCCAACTCGTCCAACTTTCCATCCTGTTGAGAAGACAAAAATTGGCTGGTGATTACGATATTCCCTAATGCGATATTTGGGTGCAGCAGCAATGCGCTGAAGCAGTGCACCCACTCGTGGGTTCTCTCGACGGCAGCGACGATGAGCCTCCGCGTCGGCGGCGCGAAGTGCGTCTCAGGAAGGGACCGCGAACTGCGTCTATTAAGCGAACGGACATCACAGACACGCGCACGCCACCTTCACGTTTTCGCCAAGCGTCGCGCCGTCGAGCGCCTCGTGCGGGCACAGCATACTGCCCCCTCCCGTCCCCCACCGCACTTTCAGAGAGCGCTGGCTCGCTCCGCCACTCCGAACCACCCTCCCCTCTCAATTTCCCGACACTCTCCCCCTTTGCTTTCTTTCACTCGTTGGTCTTCCCATCGTTCGCTTGGTCACGACGACGGCGACGCGGCTCAGCCCAGAGACGGGCGACATAGGGCTGCGTCCTAAAATAAAATCGCAACGCACAAATAGCGGCGGTCAACTGGAGACATACAGCTTCCCGGATAATATACACTCGCTTTTATACATTTTGTTTGGATTTATAGCGTGAAAGTGAATGAAGGACTTTTCAATAAGAAACGTTTAAATGATCTCATAAACGATCATAATGGCTTTCGACTTTTTAGGTGGAAGAGCAGGTTGTTCCACAATCTTATCATATTGAATTGAACCGACTGCTTTCCGTGGTTCGTACGGTCTAGCGCACGCATACGCTAGTTTTGCAGGCTCAATAAAGTTGATTCCACTCCACTGTACCGTTGCTTTAGTGCGCTGTTGAATGGCTGTTTTTTAGTTGTGTAGCGTCATCTCCACTGGCCGAGGCTGAGCAGTTTGCGTGGCTCCTGGAGAGCCGTGCTGCGCATTCGCGAGTAGCAGTGACGTCGCACGGCGCACAGAACGTTGCTCGCTGCCCGGCGTCTCTCAACACCCCACGCGCCCAGCGTCTTCGCCGACCTTGGGCACGGTCCAGCTGTCTCACGTTGACGTCACACTGGTGTCCCAGCGGTGTGCCTACACCTGCGAAACCGCCACCAGAACCTGGGGATCGCACCACTACCTTATCCTGGTCACCCTCAGGGGCGATCGCAGGCGGGCAGACACCAGGGTCTACGCCGTTACCAACTGGACCACCTACCGCAAGGAGATGGCAGAGCGTCGGGAGGACCCAGAGCCTGATTTCCTGGCAGCTGTCGTGCAGAGCGCCAACAAGGCGACAGTGCGGGGGGAAGTACCCCTCTACACGGCACTACCGAATCTGGAGCTCCTGAGACTATGGGCCAGGCGCAACCAGCTGCAACGGCGGGCCATACGGAGCAGGCGTCCGGAAGACTGGACGGCGTACCGACAGGTGGATGCACAGTGCAGGAGGAGAGCCAAGCAGCGGCGGAGGCAGAGCTGGGAGTCGCTCTGCTCCTCCATGGACTCGCGTAGGGATCCGGCCAAAGCTTGGAGAGTCTCCGGGCCCTTCTCCAGCCTTCCGTCACCAACCGGCACCCCCTGCTGGTCTCCGCCATTTCCTTGCGCATCACTGAGGAGGCCTTGGCAGAGTGGCTAGCCGACCAATTCACCCCGGCGCTACCCGCCGTTAAAGCCCAGGTGCACGTGTTTCCGGTGGCCCCCCAAGACCCGCAAGGGGTGGCCATTTGCAGTGGCGACATCACACTCCGGGAGCTGCGGGCCGCCCTGGATCGATGCCCCAAGCGGCGAAGCGCCCCTGGTATTTACGGGGTGACATACCAATTTCTCCGGAACCTGGACATCACCCAGCTGCAGCCGCTTCTACAGCTCTTCAACCAGGTGTGGAGGGAGGGCAGCCTTCCACCTACTTCAGAAGAACGGAAAGTTGGGCTATTTGGTAGGTGTTAATCTTGGTGGAAACAAAAGCGCTCAAAAAACAGGGACGAAGGAAGACGTGCTGTCTACGTCTTCCTTCGTCCCTGTTTTTTGAGCGCTTTTGTTTCCACCAAGATTTCCACCTACTTGGCGGGTGGCACTAGTCAGGCCGATGCTGAAGGTCGGTAGGCCGCCCACCGAGCCTGCATCGTACCGGCCGGTTTTTCTGACGTCCGCAGCGGGGAAGCTGATGGAGAACACTATCCTGGCCCACCTCCAGTGGATTGCTGATCGTCGGGGCGTCTTCAAGGAGCAGCAAAGTGGCTTCAGGCGCCACCGCTGTACGGCTGACTCCCTGGGAGATGTGGTGTCTATGCTGGAGTAGGCCCGTCATGACAAGGAGGTGGCCTTCTTGCTCCTGCTGGACATGAAGTCGGCCTTCGACTCCGTTTCCCACACGGCCATCCTGGAGGCCCTGGACAGCATGGGCGTTTCGGGGCACCTCCGGAGATACGTGAGAGAGAGAGAGAAAGGACTTTTATTGGTTATCCTGCACTATCGGTGAGGGGGATCACCACACAGGGTTCCGCCCTCACCGTCGGCTGTTGGTGTTAAAGCCGATCCGGAGACGGGGCCGCGTCCGGCCGGAGGCGTCGGCGCTGGGGGGTCCGACCATTGACGTGATCGGGAAGCCGCCCGCGCTTCTGCCTGGCCAGAGCTGTCTCCAGCTGCTGGATCACCATGAGTTGGAGCTCCCTAGTCGGGGAGTTCATACTTTGCACGACATGTTGTGGTAGTTCCGGTGGGTAACCCCTCATTCTGTGTTCGTCACACCCCCACATTATGTGAGGCAGGTCCGCGCGCACCACACTACACACACAGCACACGTCACTCTGGTAGAGGTCCGGACAGATGTGTCGCGCCAGAGCTGGCGTGAGCGCTGTACCAGTCTGCAGCTGCCGAAGAAACACTCCCTCACTTCTACTCAGAAGCGAATGAGGCTTCGGTGCTTGTCGGCGTTGTTCGCGATACCAGGCGAGGACTTCACCGAAGCTCAATGCCGGGTTCGGTTCGTTTTCCTCGTCGTTGCCTTCCAATCGCAAGAGAGGGGGCGAGGTGACTGTGCGGTGTGCGAGCTCGCGCGCAGTTCTGTCCGCTTCCTCGTTGCGGTTTGGCGTCCTTCCCAGAGTGGTTTCCATGTGCGCCGGGAACCACCTAATGTGGGCCCGCGCCATTCTATTTGTGGGCAGTAGTCCATGCGCCTGCGATGGCAAATGCGTCACAGCCGGTAGCGTATCCGGAGATACGTGAGGGCGTTCCTGACTAACCGGACCCTACGAGTCAGGGTGGGCCGAGCAACGAGCAGCCAAAGAGGCGTCAGCTCTGGGGTTCCCCTGGGGAGTGTCATCAGCCCATTTCTTTTAAATCTCGTCCTGGCTCTACTCCCGGACTGCATCCAAGCTGGGCTTACATTTCCAGTGGGAATGGCGGTCTATGCTGACGACATCGCCATCTGGGCACACGGACCAACGAGGCTACTCTCCAAGGTGAAGGCGTGTTTCCAGGGGGTGCTGTGGGCAGTTTCCGCCTTCCTGACAAGCCGTGGCCTGCAGCTGTCCGAGACGGAAACGTAGGCCATGATCTTCCACCCGAGGGCAACAGGGAACGCAAGACGACACCGCCGCTCACTTTGAATGGTCAGTCTCTTCCTTGGTGCACCAGCGCCAAGTATCTGGGGCTCCTAGTTGACTGCCAGTTGTCCTGGCTACCTGCGGTGAAGGCGCTTCGGAATCGCACAACGAGGGTTCACCAGGGCGTGCGGAGGTTGCTGGCGCGTGGACAGGGCTGCACACACACCGTGGCCCTGCGTGTGTTCCACGGGATGGCGTCGTCCGCCGTCCTCTATGCTCTGCCTGTAGTGCAACCCGAGCCGAGCCGGTGGGAGGAGCTGGAGGTGGATCAGCGCCGGGCTATCCACCTCTGCTTGGGCCTTCCGAGCACATCTCCGGTGGCGGCGACATACAAGGAGGCAGGCTTCTGGTTTATCCAGATGCGGGCCCTGCAGGTGGGGCTCCACCACATCCACCGCCTGCAGGGCACACCGGACGGCGCGGGACTCCTTGAGTGCTACCGCAGCCAGCCCAACTCTCGGAAGGGCATGCTGCTCGGTGCGTACGAGAGCCACATCGTGTTGCCGCAGCGGCCCCGACTGAAGCCACCACCCACAGGCACGGGGCAGGCTCTACGCATCGTCAACACATAGCCGGGGGTCCGTAGTAAGAGGTCGACTCCTCCCCAGGCCGTCCACCAAGAGGTGGATGCCCTGCTGCAGGACGACGCTGCCGGACATCTGCAAGTGTACACGGATGGATCTGTGCAACAGTCGATGGGCAGAGCCGGAGCCGCCTGCACGGCCCTAGAACTCGGCACCAGCCAGGTGTGCAGCCTGCCCTTCCCTGCCTCATCCACCCACGCAGAGCTGGCTGGGCTCTACTTGGTCGTGGATCTTCTTCTCAAGCAGGGCACCTAGGCCCGGGAGGCCATCATCGTGACTGACTCACGGTCTGCCCTCCTCCGTCTGCGTGCCGCCGACCAGCCAGCCTGCTCTAGCGGCTACGTTGAGCGGTCGCTGGCGGCCCAGCTTCATGCGGTGGAAGCGCAGGGGTGTCCACTGCCACTTCACTGGCTTCCATCGCACGTGAACATCAGGAGCAACGAGGTTGCAGACACCTTGGCCAAAGGTGCTGCTCGCCAGGCAGGGGTCCCAGTTTCTCGGGGTGTGGTGTCATTTGACGCTGCAAGGACTATCCTGGCACGAGTGGTGGAGGCCATGCATCCAGATGCCCGAGTAGTCAGTGGCCAGGCCCCACGGGTCTTGCCCGGACACATTAGCAGAGACGGACACATTAGCAGAACACATTAGGTCGCTCCTGCTTCGCCTGCGGCTCAATTGCTGAAACCTGGGAGCGCGCTTGCACCACCAAGGCCGCCGAGCGTCCCCCACCTGCGCCGACTGCCCAGAGCCCGAGACGCTAGAGCACTTACTGTGCTCTTGCCGCCAGCACGACACCGCGAGGGCAGAACTCCGGGCCGCACTCCAGCGACTTGGTGCCCCAAGCCACAAGCTAGAAGACTTCCTGTTCCCTACGGGACCGGACGCCCTTCGACGGGAGGTCTTCCAGCGTTACAAAATGACTAGAGCTGCGTTTGTAGCCATCGAGTCATGGACGGAACGAACGCGATATAGACTATCCCCCACTCTCCTACCCCTCTTCTCTTCCCCCTTCTCTCTTCCTATCCTTTGAAGCCCCAATCCCCTTCCCTGGACTGGACTGAACTTTCCGTTGAGTTCAACAATATCCCCAGGCCTTTTCTCTTTCCTTCTTTGTTAACAAATCACCACCACCACCCACCTCCATTCCGCATGTGGCGGCCCGGTCCACTTGATGATCATGCGAGGTGTGGCCGGGTGTGCAACCGAAGCCTCGTACGTCGCAGCTACACCGGCGTGCGCCTGTAGCTCTGGGGCGATTGGTGTCGACGCTGCGCCGGAGACGCCTGATAAATATACATGTGTCGCATAATGCGTATACCGTGTGTGTGTGTCATTGAAGCAGCAGTAAGCATGATAATCAAGCTAATCCTAGACAACCAGTCAAGCTAAGAACAACCAGCTGAACCTTAGCTCACGCCACGTATATCCTGGCATAGCCGAGCTAAGCCGCTGCTAATTTTTTTCGGTGAAGGTATCCTTTTTTTCGTAGTCTTTTGAGCAAACCAACTGTTAGCCATCATTCTTGCGGAGACGTTTTGTATTTTTTGACAGGACATGACAGATGTTGAAGATAGTATGCAGTGATTTATGATTGATGCGAATTCCCTGTAAGATGACCGGGCATCTTGGGCATCTTGGACTCGTGTTTAATATGAATGGCTAACTAAATCGAGAAATTTCGCTTCGTTGAAAGTAGATTTTGTGTAATGCGTTACGCGTTTGGGATTGGGGAAAGCATACCCACTTAGGGAAATTGGCAAATATTGGCAAAAAAAAAGAAATTTCCGCGTTCGCCGCATGCCTCGAGCGCACGTTCGTCGAGCCCACTTAGGGAGGTTGGCCAACACTGGCCACAGAAAAAAAAAACTGCAACGTGCACTATACCAAAAGGTCCAGCGTTCGCCGTATCGTGGCAACTCTTGCTCAGAACGAGAAAGACGTCATAGCGTATGCTCCTCGTCCCTTCGTACTCGTGGGGTCGTGCGCATGATCTCTGTACCGTAGGAGAGCCGCGACTTGAATGTCGAAGCTGCTCTGGGGATCATTGAGTCCACATGGGCCGGCCACGGATGTTCGCACGTCGGAGGAAGAGGCCGCGCTTAGAAAACATCTTAGAAAGCATCCGCCAGAGACGATAAGTCGCGCTCGCAGGGTGGCGTATGAAAACGTCGACTAAAACGACGAGCTCACTCTGCCTTGCTCAACATAAGGTCATTGAAATGCCGTGCCGCCGACGTCAACCACGACAACACAACGATACTAAAACTCAACTTTGGGTCCGTCAATGATTGCCTACAACAGTTTCGCTGTTCAGGTCTTGCGTGGGGGTGCAAGCTTCCCCGATTTTTTTTTGCTTCAGCATCGTACCATTGTGCCATCACGTTCAGCTGTCACGTGGCACACACTACTCGACATATTTTACTGTCTCGATTCACAGTTCTGAATTTTTTTTAAAGAATGCACATTAGCCTCTCAATGCTCCCAATAACTGGCAAATAACTCAAATAGGTATGGCCTCTAAGAAAAGAACAACCATTACAACGAAAGAAACCTCTGTTCAACCGCTGGAAACGTGCAGAGATGGCACAGGGGAGTAGTGAATTAAAATAACTTCTACTCTGGATACCGGGTTCAAATACCATCAAATTACACATGTGATTATGATTTATTTACCCTTTACAGCAGTGATCATTTTCTGGGCCGTACAACCACGGTTTAGTGAAGATTGGGGCGCTATGCTTTCCTCTTGCTCTGTGGTTCCCCCTTATTCAGAAAGCTTATGATGCTTTCGGTCACGTCGAAGCCAGGAAAACAAGCGAGGTATGCTTTACAATATTGTAAATATTAAATAATTAATAAATAATATATATTATTGGCCTGACATATTCACCGACGTTTTTGAATACGCTCACCACTGCGACACTTGCCCGTGCTGAAAGACGCCTTAGACCCAACGTTTAGGTTGCTTTGAATCACACTCCCAGCGAAAAAAAAACACTTTGTCACGGTATTACAGCTTTGAGTACTATGGACCCACCGTGGTGGCTCAGTGGCTAAGGCATTGCGCTGCTGAGCACGAGTACGCGGGTTCGATTCCCGGCCGTGGTGGCCGCTTTTCTGCTGGAGGCGAGAAGCAAGAACGCCCGTGTGTGCGAGATTTCGGCGCACGTTACAGATCCCCAGGTGGTCATAATTAAACCGGAGCCCTCCACTACGGCGCGTCTCATCGCCTGGGTTGCGTCGGTGCGTTAAACCCATCAATCAATCAATCAATCAATCAATCAATCAATCAATCAATCAATCAATCAATCAATCAATCAATCAATCAATCAATCAATCAATCAATCAATCAATCAATCAATCAATCAATCAATCAATCAATCAATCAATATGAATGCTATTGGATGTTTTGCAATTATCTGTTCTCCCAAAAGGTTAAATAACCGGGTCTTTGGGCATGCCACTCATGTGTAAACTTCTGCAAACAGGAAGGAGACCCTGGACGCCTACCTTGCCTGCTTGAAGAGAGTGTTCATTGCTTGACAGTCTGGGAATTGTCTTTCGAGAGCAGTACAGGATTCACTGTAGAAAAATTTGAGCAATTCATAAAAATAACAACGTAATGAACTTTCCAGAAGCTCACAACGTCCGCAGTGTAATTGCCTAAATGTGCTCACCAACCAGTAGAATAGTCACTCGACTCGCCTCCGCTGCAAGATCGACGAGAAATACCGGAAACAATGGCGGCGTCTCTTTGTTGTTGTCGAGGAGTACAAAACACTCTTCTGGGTCACGGGTGACCCGACCTGTTTCTTCATATACAGCACACCAGTTTACTCTATCCCGTCTCTGACGCTGGCGAAAACTTGAAGAAAGCTCGTTCAAAAGGGGCCCGAAATTTTCTGTGGTATCGCACGAAAGACAGGTTTATGTAAGACAAGAAATGTTTTCCCCCTCAGAGCTCCAAGTGTTCTACATGGGACACACCCTGGCACCCCAACCACCGTGACCCTCTACGGTAGGCAAAGACCGCAGCGCGGTTCCACTCTGTGGCCACACCGACACCGTCTATGTGGGGGATATTAGGTCTATATTACCCGCCGTATACCTATGACTCTCGCAAGAGCTCAGCAGCAAGGGTTTTCATGTGCGATTTCAATGGATCCCATCCCATGTTTGGCTCAAGGGCAATGAGGCCGCTGATCAGATGGCACAGAATGCGCTGTCGTTTGCACCGACTGCAAAGGTTTCCGCTGATCACTGGCACGACTTCAGGCGGGAACTAATCGGCCACTTCAAGTCCTTGGGAGAACCCCATCATCAGCCTTGCGGCCCAAGGGAACTTGCAAGAGCGGAGGTAACTTTGCTGCCCCGCATCCGAACGGGCTCAGCGAAGTCTGCAGCTTGGCTATTCAAAGTGGAACTCTTGCAATCACCTCTGTGTTTGCCATGTGCAGTGCTGGGAGATGCGCACCGCTGCGTACTGTGTTGGCCAGAGCATGCTGTAGAACGGACGGCAATGCTCTCAGTGATGTGAAAGTTGGCAGCCCCACACAGCACTCTGGACCACATCATTTTCCCAATGGGACATTGGATGCTGCGCAGGGGGGCGTCGCGCCACCGTAGCTCCCTTCAGGAGACGGAGACCGCGGATTCGGGGTGAAGTGATCATAAAACTGACTTATTAAGTGGCGTTCGGGCGGAGCAATTACCGGCACATCTTGCCAGGCTAACACTGCCTGATTTAACATAACTACCACCATCTGGGAAGAAAGGAAACAAGTTTCGCACAAGGATGGTGCGGTATACATCAGCGCCTTCCTCCGCAGCCGT